>NC_132933.1:30035657-30344652 GCF_047675955.1 Chlorocebus sabaeus | reverse complement strand
ATCTCTTCAAAGTTCATATTCTGCTGGAGAAGGGGTAGCAGGGTGGGTAGTCATCTTCTTCTTTGTAGTCACTAGGTTCCATGTGGAATAAATGGGACCTGGGAAGAAGATGTACTGTTGCTGACTGGTAGCACTCCTTTCTCCAACCCATAAGTGAAGCCCCCTTTTAATCACGCATAAGGCCTTCCCCTCACTGCCACCCAAATAGGGCTGGCAAGTGCATTCTCTGGTTGCAATCTATGGTCAGCTCTCTGCCCCAGGTACCCATAAAGTGCCTACTAACATCCACGTCACTCACTACTTGTTCTCTAGGAGATTCAGTCACGTGATCAGAGCTGGAAAGTACTGATTTCAAAGGGATTAAGATGCCAGATGAGGAAATGTTATGCAAGTAACCCTATTAATGGGCATGATTAATCATCACATGGCATCTATTAAGAACTCAGCAGTCCATGGAGAAACTTTGAGATGACTCCTGTCCTCTGTGAGTTTGTATCGCAGGCAGTCTATCCCAGAATGATTATTTAGATACCAAACAGAAACATGAAGGAATTATGCACAATCATTGTAGTATCCCCTTTAATCCAAACCCCAGTTGCTTTCTGTTATTCTTATTTTTTTTATTTTTTATATCAGATCTTGTGTGGGTGAGGATCACAGGCTTGCCTATTCTGCTTTTCCCAGATGTTAAGTAAATCTACTCCAGATGGTCTTCTAAATATCCTTTCAGCTGGCAATGCAAAGCAAGTTTACTTTCACTCAATGAAACTGACATATCTATTTGGGCATGTTTTCTTGGCTCACAGAGAGGAGAATGGAACTACATAATTCACCAACAGGGAGACAAAGTTCAAATAAGGAACAAGATGAAAGAGGAAAATGGAAAAGGCATTACATGCATTGCCAGCTTCAGAGCCAAAGTTACACTTGACAAGTAGTCAGTAGTTGCCTCCTGAAGTGAGCTATTGGAGTACTTGGAATGCCTCAAGTAAGATATTGGGGTACCTGGTACCTCAAGTTGCCAAACAATACTTGATCAATCACTTACTGTTGTCTACAATTTGCCCCTATATTGTAAGTCTTTGATTCTAATTTTAAAACACACATCCTTCATGAAGGAGTTCACAATTGAAGCTGTTATCAGTCATGGACAGTCTAGTGTAAGAGTTTCATTTGGACTGAGAGACAATTTGTATTGGGAGAGAGGAAAAAGCATAAAGAACTGGGAAACTGGGGGCACCTTCTATTCAATGATTCCACAAATTAGCCAAGCATCCTAATAATGCAGCTCCAAGGAGAAGAAGATTTGCAGAGGGTCAGCTCTTAATTAAAGGAAAATTTAAACAAACACAATTATGAGGAATGGAAGCCTCAGGGAAATATTAATTTGCTAAGGGTAAATTAAGGACTGAATGTGGGTGAATATTTGTCTTTACCTTGTTCCATAAAATTCACAGACTGACATCCATATGCAAATATAAAGGGGTTCTTGATCTTCCCATATCAAACTCTTCACACACAGAATAGTTTCTGTATTAGCATCTCAAATTTAGACAATCACTATATTGATTTTGATGGAAAATAAAAGGGTTTAAATCAAGTTAAAACAAAAACAAACAACAAAATGTGGATTCAAATGTATTACAGGAGTCTTTCCAGGAATTATTTTTAAATGAAAGTATACTTTTTAATATGAATAATCATAACCTGAAGTACTGGCTCTGAGTTCAGATTTTTGTATATCAGGTTTCTGAGATATGGGAAAACATACCATGAAATAACTAAATTGGGCTCATCATCTTTCTCTTTCCTCTGCCTCTATTTTTTCTTTACATCTGTCTCAGAAACCACCTTCACACTCCATATCTAGCTTCCCCATTGCTTTATTTGGCCACAGTATGCAAGGGAAATTTATTGGAAATTCCATGGAGACCAAAGACGTTGCAAGAAATGGAAAGAGTGGTTGGCATAAGTTTGGGTTTAAAGCCCAGGTGAGCACTAGAATAAGAGTAGAAGAGCAAATTTTGGTCAGGCGCAGTGGCTCACACCTGTAATCCCAGCATTTTGGGAAGCCTAGGCAGGTGGATTGCTTAAGCCCAAGAGTTTCAGACCAGCCTGGGCAACATAGCAAGACCCCATCTCTAAAAAAATAAAGCAAATTTTATTCACCATTGACGTGATTTTTTGATGAAGAATATTAATTTCATTAAAATGTCAAACTTTTATTCATGAAAATGTATCATAAACATTAAAAGTAAAATAAACTGGATTAAATATATGGCATATGTCAAGACACTTAATGTCAATATATAAAGGCTCTTATAAATCAATAAGAAAGACATTAACATCACTAAAAAGTTGAACAAAGGAAATAAACAGGCAGTACTCGAAATAATGAATAAACTTGGACAAAAAAATAAAAAAGGCACTAGCTTTACTAATAAAGAAATGCTAACAAAAAAAGAGAATCCTCTTTATTCACCTACCAAATGGGCAAATATATTGTTCAGTGCTGGCAAGGGGGCAGAAAGACAAGTACTCTCATAACCTGCTTATGGGAACTTAAAGTGGGACAACCTTTCTGGAGGGCAATTTGGCAGTATGTATCAAGAGCCTTAAACATGTCCATAAATGTTTGGCCCAGTATTCCTACTTTGAGACATTTATTCTATGAAAATAATTAGAGATGCTGTATGAGTGTTGTCAGCACAGCATTATTCATAATAAGGAGAGATTGGAAAATATTGAAATGTTCATGTTGTAGAATAGTTAAATAAGTTACAGTATATCTAAAGGTTGGAATACTATGTCATCATTAAAACTCATGTTTGAAAATGTTTAATAACAAGAAAATGCTCATGATATAATGCTAGATTTTTAAAAGGCAGGACACATATACAGTCATGCACCACACAATGGCATTTTAGTCAATGACAGACCCCATATATGACAGTGGTCCCATAAAATTATAATACTATACTTTTAGTGTGTCGTTTCTGTGCTTAGATATGTTTAGATACACAAATATTTAACATTGTGCTATAGTTGCCTACTGTATTAGTTCATTTTCATGCTGCTGATAAAGACATACCTGAAACTGGGAACAACAAGAAATTTAATTGGACTTACAGTTCCACATGGCTGGGGAAGCCTCAGAATTATGGCAGGAGGAAAAAGGCACTTCTTACATGGTGGCAGCAAGAAAAAATGAGGAGGAAGCAAAAGCAGAAACCTCTGATAAACCCGTCAGATCTCTTGAGACTTATTCACTATCACGAGAATAGGATGAGAAAAACCAGCCCCCATGATCCAATTAACTCCCCCTGGGCCCCTCCCACAACACAGGGAAATTCTAGGAGATACAATTTAAGTTGAGATTTGGGTGGGGACACAGCCCAACCATATCATTCTGCCCTGGCCTCTCCAAATCTCATGTCCTCACATTTCAAAACCAATCATGCCTTCCCAACAGTCCCCCAAAGTCTTAACTCATTTCAGCATTAATCCAAAAGTCCACAGTCCAAAGTCTCATCTGAGACAAGGCAAGTCCCTTCCACCTATGAACCTGTAAAATCAAAAGCAAGCTAGTTACTTCCTAGACACAATGAAGGTACAGGTATTTTGTAAATACAGCCATTCTAAATGGGAGAGATTGGCCAAAACAAAGGGACTACCGGGCCCATGCAAGTCGAAAATCCAGCAGGGCAGTCAAATTTTAAAGCTCAAAAATGATCTCCTTTGACTCAAGGTCACACTGATGCAAGAGGTGGGTTCCCATGGTCTTGGGCAGCTCCACCCCTGTGGCTTTGCAGGGTACAACCTCCCTCCCAGCTGCTTTCATGGGCTAGTATTTAGTGTCTGTGGCTTTTCCAGGTGCACGGTGCAAGCTGTCAGTGGATCTACCATTCTGGGGTCTGGAGGATAGTGCTTCTCTTCTCACAGCTCCATTAGGCAGTGCCCCAGTAGGGGCGCTGTGTGGGGGCTCTGACCCCACATTTCCCTTCTGCATTGCCCTAGCAGAGGTTCTCCATGAGGGCCCTGCCTCTGCAGCAAACTTTTGCCCGGGCATCCAGGCATTTCCATACATATGAAATCTAAGTGGAGGTTTCGAAACCTCAATTCTTGACTTCTGTGCAGCCACAGGCTCAACACTACATGGAAACTGCCAAGGTGTGGGGCTTCCACCCTCTGAAGCCACAGCCTGAGCTCCACGTTGGTCCCTTTCAGCCATGACTGGAGCAGCTAGGACACAGGGCACCAAGTCCCTGGGCTGCACATAGCACAGGGACCCTGGGCCTGGCCCACAAAACCACTTTTTCTTCCTAGGTCTCTGGGTCTGTGATGGGAGGGTCTGCCATGAAGGTCTCTGACATGGCCTGGAGACATTTTCCCCACGGTCTTGGGGATTAACATCAGACTCCTTGCTACTTATGCAAATTTCTGCAGCCTGGTTTAATTTCTCCTCAAAAAAATGGTTTTTTCTTGTCTACTGCATCATCAGGCTGCAAATTTTCTGAACTTTAATGCTCTGTTTCCCTTTAAAGATGGAATGCTTTTAACAGCACCCAAGTTTTAAATGCTTTGCTGCTTAGAAATTTCTTCTGCCAGATACCCTAAATCAGCTCTCTCAAGTTCAAAGTTCCACAGATCTCTAGCGCAAGGGCAAAATGCCACCAGTCTCTTTGCTAAAACATAACAAGAGTCACCTTTGCTCCAGTTCCCAACAAGTTCCTCATCTCCATGTGAGACCACCTCAGCCTGGACCTTATTGTTCATATCACTATCAGCATTTTTGTCAAAGCAATTCCACAAGTCTCTAGGAGGATCCAAACTTTCCCACATTTTCCTGTCTTCTTCTGAGCCCTCCAAACTGTTCCAACCTCTGCCTTTTACCCAGTTTCAAAGTCGCTTCCACATTTTTGGGTATCTTTTCAGCAACGCCCCACTCTACTGGCACCAATTTACTGTATTAGTTCGTTTTCACGCTGCTAATAAAGACATACCCGAAACTGGGAACAAAAAGACGTTTAATATGGACATACAGTTCCACATGGCTGGAGAGGCCTCAGAATCATGGCAGGAGGCAAAAGGCACTTCTTACATGGCAGCGGCAAGGAAAAATGAGGAGGAAGCAAAAGCAGAAACCCCTGATAAATCCATCAGATCTTGTGAAACTTATTCAGTATCACAAGAATAGCACATGAAAGCCCAACCCCCATGATTCAATTACCTCCCTCTGGGCCCCTCCAACAACACAGGGGAATTCTGGGAGATATAATTCAAATTGAGGTTTGGGTGGGGCTACAGCCAAACCATATCACCTACAGTATTCAGTACAGTAACATGCTGTATGGGTTTGTATCCTAGGAGCAATAGGCTATGCCATATAGCCTAGGTGTGTAGGAGGCTATACCATGTAGGTTTGTGGAATACACTCTATGATGTTTGCACAATGACAAAATCACCTAACAACGCATTTCTCAGAACGTATCCCCATTGTTAAGTGATCCACGACTGCATTATTATCATTTTGCTAAAATAAAAAGTGTGAAGTCTATTTATATAAAATAGAATGGAAAGAGGGATAAAGTCACCTATGCTTTTTCTTTTAATTTTTGTACTTTCTATGTTCTTCCAAATGTCTAAACTGAACACATTAATTTTATACTTAGAAAGAAATATGCAGATGTTACCTCAGAAGAGGAAAGACATTTGTAAAGTGTTTTGAGTACATCTGGGTCTGCTTCCCTCATACTGTACTCAAGGTTTCCAGATTCTTCATCTACCACAGAAAGAAGCCATTTGTAACCCTGGCCTGAGCCCTCCCTTCTTGCCTCTGTGTCTTTATTTGCTGATGTCTAGGTGGTATATAGTCCTTCTTGAAATATGCCTTTCTCACCCAGAACCTTTCTGCTGGTCATGAAGAACACCTCAGGAACAAAAAAAAAAAAAAAAAAAAAAAAAAAAAGGCCTGCTTTAATATGCCACATTTGTATTGGGTAGCCCTTAGAATAGGTCAGTGATTCTCCACCCTGGCTGTACATGAGAATCCCCCAGGGAGATTAAAATAAAACAAAACAAAGCCCAGGAATCACTTTGAGAGATCATGATTTTATTGCTCCAGAGTAAGACTTGGTCATCCGTTTTTCATACTTCCTAGGGTGACTGTAATGTGCGACCAGCATTGAAAGCCACAGAGGTAGGTGAAGACACAGAAAAAGAAAGAAACACTTTTTTCGGCTGATTTCAGTTGAGTAACATAGACAAGAATGGACACTAACCTTCTGGGGACCTGTCTCACCATTGTCTTCCCACTCCACTGGCCCCTGAGATACCGCATATCTACCAGCTGTTCATTTGTTAAACTCCGTAAGATCATCAAGCACATCACCGACTTTCAAATTCATCATCTGAATGACCCCATAAGATGGGCAGACTCAGAAACAATGTTCAACATTCTCTTCTGTTTTCCTTCTAAACTCATTCATGTTCAGGTCACTGCTAAAATGTACATGTGTTCACTGAAAGGATAACACATTATGCCATTAGCTATTTTAATGCTGGCACCTGGAAAAGGGAAGGGCGCTGAGGGAATTGAGCATAGGATAGGAAAGTTTTAATATGGGGAAAGAGGAAGAAAAAGACTGGGATTGGTAGTGATAGGCCTACTCAAGGTACTGGGGAGACAGGGAAGCAAACATCAGGATGTTGTATGACATCAAAAAGAGAAGAGAAAAGGACATGAGGAATTAAGTTCTGTCCACACCAAAATGTTGCTAAGGGTCATCTTAAAATGAGAGCTATAAAGTAAGTTGGACATGATGCACTTGAAAGACCACTAAATTGGAAGCCAAGAGACTTGCTTACAGGGTCAATACTAGGGCAAGATAAGTGAGGCTGCACTTGTGCAACCCTCAGAAAGTGCCTTCTTGAATTTTTACCCTAGGTGCTTCACCTGCCTCACCTTAGCTCCAGCTCTGCTTGCTTAGATTCCAGTCTCGCTTCTGATTCTGAACTAACTGTGTGATATTTGGCAAGTCACTTCCCCTGTCTAAGTACCACCCCTCAAACCTGAGAAGCTCCACTTTTACCTGTCTTAGATATTGGGCTTCCATAAAAATTTCATTTGAAAAGAGTTACAGAGCTTTAAAAATTGTATCCTACTTCTGTGAGTCATCTGTAAGAGTACTAGCCTATAATACTGTGGTTCTATGTCTAATAATCGTAAGCTACAGGAGTTTTCATGGGCCACTTTAAGCCTCTCTTTATCAACCTGAAAATATTGACAAGGTAATTTCTAGCACAGGCTACTGGAAAAGTATTGAATTACCCTCTGGGAAAGACCAACTTGCCTCTCTAGAACATTTCGAGAGGGTCAGTGAACCTGCTTGGGGCTTTGTGGCAAACCCTCTGAGAATCACAGCCAAGCACAAATTGCTATAAATGTCAACACTCATGAGAAGCCAGTTCATCAATATCAGCAACTCCTATCATTTTGGGGACTGTTAAAAGACCCCGTCAGAAGTACAAATGATGTGGCTCTGAGAGATCTGGTACAGATTCACAGCTGACAGCAGGTGGTGATAGTCCCTGCTGGAAGATGCACAACAGGAACAAAATTATCCTCAACTATATTTCCTTGGGTATCTTTATTATGAACTTCCATATGTCAATATCCTATTTAATGTTCTTCTGTGTCTTCAGATCAAATACTAAATGTGTTCAGCATGGAGTGATTTTTCACTTGTTTATACATTGAACAAAATCCTGGCCTTCTTTCCCCTGTGAAAATGATTTTGACAATTATATATTTGAGATCTTTTTGTATCTGATGCTATCCCTGTCATGAGATCAACGTTATAGTCACAGATGAATCCCCCAGAAACAAACTGAAATAGAGATTCACATGCAAGAAGTCTATTGGCTGGTACTCTCATTATCAACAATTGTGGGAAGAAGAGAAGGACGCAGGTTTGGGCACAAAGAGAAAATGAGCTATGCTGCAGTCATGACAAAGCCTCAGCTCCCTTCAGGGAGCTCTGAAGCTAGGATGACTTACCTTTAGAGTTACCTCGCTGTGGGTATGAGGGTTGTGCCTTTCTATCCTGTGGCAATCAGTCATTGGATGCAGGATACCCCAGGAAGGGGTCATAACCTTAAGCTGCAACTTTTCCAACAACTGAAGGAGTAAGTTCTATGGTGCTGAAGGAGGATCTGGGTGGTACAGCACAGCATCCACCACACTACCCTTTACCAAGATTGTCACACCTTATTTGCCAAGAGTAGCCCAGTCACCACTTCAGTAGGATTAAATTGGTCATAGCTGCAGCCCAGTTCTTCATCCATAATTTCCTTCCCACTCCTTGCCACAAACTATGTTATATTGGTATAATGCAGATGACAATCTAGCATTCACCCACTTACCTATATGGTAACTACCATTCTTTAAAATGAGGAAGAAGAGGACAGTGGATAGCAACAGCAGTCTGGAATCAGAATGAGAGATTTTGCTGCTCAAATAAAAGTAGTTTTTACTGTTGCAAAATGGAGCACGTTAAAGCTCACAGAGAGTGGATGACAATTCTGAAGCTGCTAAAACAGCAGGCTTATTTTTACAAAGTCAAGGGTTTGTTACATACCTCCCCTCCTACAAGCACCAATGCCTGTTTTTTTCTCTGCATCCTGAGTCAAATTTTTCTTTTCTTCTCCCTCAAGTGCATATTTACTCTGTTTGGTCAGCTTCATCAGGAAACAGTCACACTACAATAAATTAGGTATGAAAACAAATAAAAGTTTTTCTTGGGCTGCTCAGTGACAGGTACTGAGCTGAGGTGACCATTCCCCCCAGGGTTCTATAGTACACAGTCACATGCTTAAGCAAACACAGAGAAAGTCTGCATGGTAAAAGACACTGCAATATTCAGCCACAGTTCTGACTTGCTCAAAAAATGTGAGCAAGGCTCATAGCCCAGGAGGCTCCAGACATGCTCTCATTAAAAAGCAGTGTGCTTTTTCTACTTAATTTTTGAATAGGTAATACATTCACATGGTTCAAAGAACAAAAGTATAAAAAGATCTGTAAGTCACTGTTAGTAAAATGCCTCTCATTTGTGGCAGTGTGCAGCCTACAAAGGAGCTCTCATCTATCATCTGTGTCTTCCAGAAGCGTATGTTCTGAGAGGACAGCATGAGTTGTACTTCTTTTTAATCTTTATTGTTATTGTACTTACAGAAAATAATACCTGCTTCTTGTAAAAGGGCCACATTTTACATAAATAAATGACAGTGAAAATAAAAGTTCTTGGTAATCCTACATCTCAGAGATAACTCTGCCAATTCCTTCAGATTTTTTCCATACATATGGAAACATATAGCTTCTTCACAAAATAGAATTATAACATAAATGCTATTTTACAGCTTGTTTTTTTCTATTACTACCTATTACACGATATATTATATACTGCCCAAATCTTTTCTTGTTAGTGTATACAGATTCAGCTGTCTTTTAAACAATAGCATAGTATTCTATGTGTATTTACTGTAATTTCTTCATCCAGTTTTATTTTAAAATTTTAAATGTCTGTGATATAATTCTTTAAACCCATTTCTCCATTGCTTATAATTAATTTACCGTGAATTTAAATCTACTCATTTCTGGAGTAATTAATGAGAAGTCAGTAAAGGAATTTTCATGGGCAAAGAAGATAATCCAGAAACGTCTGCAGGTGTAGTCAGATGTGCCTGTTAAATGGACAGACAAGTGTGGCTGCCTGGAGTACTGAATAAGTGAGTGAGGCCATTTTCCAGATTTGAATGAATTTGAAAATAGGGGAGAAGTGGGGACTGGAATGGGGTGAGGGATTAAACAAAGGGAGATAAAAGCAGGTTGGAATGGAATAAATCTTGACACATGGATGGTGAGTCTTTCCAGATGAAAGATTTTTATGGAGAGAACTGACATGTTTTAGTTGAATCCAAGCTTGATACTAATTAACAATATAATTTGGGTATTTAAAAATAGTGGCAAAGGCTGCTAAAATAACAACGCATGTCAAAGCAAGCAGTAATCTCATTGTCGTTCACACTGATCAGATCACATTGGAATTATCAGGATCAATAAAATATTGACAGATATCCATAGGAGAGCGTGAACAGCGAGGGAACTTGTCATCATGCCATAAAAGTAACAGTGGAAGGACTGGGATGTCTTTAGCCTGAGGAAAAGAATGTTAAGGGGAAACATGCTAACTGCCTTCAAAAATGTGAAGGACTGGCACATGCAAAAGGGGTTAAATTTGCTCTGTGTCATCCCAAATGGTGGAATAAGACCAATGAGTAGAGATTACGAGAAGGCTTATTTTGATTCAACACATGAACAGCTGTATTCTGCTAAAGGGCCTTTTAAAAAGTTTACTTTAAATATATTAAAGACTCTGTCCACTTTCATTAACATTATTATTTAGCCAATGTTTTCTTCATAAATAGTACAAAAGTAAAATTCAACTCCGTCTTTGATGAAGTTTCATAAATTCTTAATTAGTGAGATTCAAAATAATGAGGCTTTATCGTACACTGCTTAAGAAAGATTTTCAATTGTCTTAATCTCTTTCTTCCTATGTTTATTTCTCAATCCCGTGCCTTGGCCTACCATGTCCCCTCAACTCCCACTGAAGCAGAAAGCACATCAACAACCCACATGAAAATGTAAATCTGAGAAATAAATATGCGTGGTTGGTTTAAAAAGAGAAAGAATTAACATTTAAAGCAATGGTAATTTACTCTGATCTGTAATTTTGAGCTCCTGTGCTGAAATTGCTCATTTGGAAATTACCAAGTGCTTGGGTCTCATTTGTGATCTTCTTCCTGCATACACCCAGCACACAAAGGAGTCATAATGACCGGCTGAGTCACTGCTGCCATTTCCCTGAAGCGTGCTCTTCAAATGTCAATACCATTTTCTATGGTACAATGAAGAAAATTCTGAATTGTAGCCTGCTTACACTAAAGGGTGAGCCCGAAACAGCACAGAACCTGGAATATGCTCAAAGGGCATCGCAATCCTCTCCCATTCTCTTCTCCTCCAGTCATCAAATTGCTATGGCATGGATCATTTTGGCTTTGCAAATCATCCCCATCACCCACTCCCATTAGTCTTTACTTGAATATAAATGAAAAACTATTTAGGTTTATGGGATGAAATGAGCTGCTTTTGGCAACATCCCAATAAAATTATATCTATAGTTGAAGTTATACTCAGATATGGATTCAAACCAGAAGCAAAACTACAGACACAATATAATATTAGAGACATGAATACTCTAAAAGACCAGCATGTAGAAAACTCTTGTGCTATTCTTATGGATCATACTTTAGATATTTTGTTCTTCCCAACTTCTTAAACCCTAACGCCAAAAAGGCTACCCAAAACTCAAGCATCAGATCTTTTCTGTTTTTCTCATTCAGCATAGATCCAGGGTAGTAGCTAACAGTTATCTAATGTAAATTAGCTAAAAAGGAACTATGAATTCCTGGTAAATTTGATTGAGAAAGGGAAAGAATTCAGGAAAAGTTAATATGACTGAACTTTTTCCATAATGTTGTGAACAAGAGCTCACAAGTATGATATCTTTGTTATAGACTGTCTTTTTCAGGTTTTCATAAAATTATTTTACTTGGGAGACATAATTTACATTGTTGGATAGTCCTTTCTATGTAAGGAGAAGCCATATTATAATGAGGCTCTATCTCTACTGAAATTATTTCTAATTTGCCAGAATGCTTGTATAGAAGATGAAATAAATGAGCTTCAACTGCAGTAAGGAAATTGCAGGCAGTTGTAAGAAGTTCTTGATTTTATTCCATAGATATTTTGATAATGCATGTCAGTAAAAACAATTAGATAATATAATTCAGCTGTGAGCTCTCATGTAGCTACTTGATGCCTGGTGCCCAAAAGTTGTAGAATCTTCTTTCCTTTACAACAAAATGGAAGTGCAAACTGTCTGGAGGGTTAAGGCTGAGGTTATGAGTAAGCCTGCTTTCCATAATGGGTAAGGTTCAAAGGCACCTGATGGACTGTGAATAGAAATTCAGTAGAACCTTTAATACCTACAGAAAGATTTTTAAATCATTGAAGCTGTTTTTCCTTCCTTCAGGATTTTCCATCCTCCAAGCGATTATGGAAGCAGCCGTGCAAAACAACTGGCAAGTGACAGCAAGGTCTGTAGGAAGCATAAAAGACGTCCAAGAATTCAGGCGCATCATTGAAGAAATGGACAGGAGGCAGGAAAAGCGATACCTGATTGACTGCGAAGTCGAAAGGATTAACACAATTTTGGAACAGGTACGTTTGAGATTTATTTCACCTCCAGCCAACATGTTAAATTATCAACCTGAGGCAGCTCCCATATCTGCTAATAAATTAAGTAGCCAACAGACTAAACGTGCCAACAGTTTTTGATAGTCTCTTTAATCTTTTTTTGCTCCCCAGTGGCTGCAGGGGAAAAAAAAAAAAAAGAAAGACAGACAGAAAAGAGAAGAAAATCTAAGCTGTTTGAAAATTGCATTCCATGATTAATCTGGAAGTATTTGCAATTCAATGCTACCTATCAGATAAACATACCCCTCCACACCTCTGTTTCATAGACGACTGACTTTCAAAGTAATCCCCTTCCTTTCCCATACCTTCTTCCCAACAGGGAACAGACAAGGGACTAAGCAGTGCAGAAGGATAGGGTTTTTGTTTCAGGAGCCTCATTGCTGGAATATGTACTATTTCCAGACCCTTCTAAAGATCACCACCCATTCTTCATGACTATGGATAGACAGACTGTCAGGACAGTACTCACCAAGTTTTGAATTTGTCTATATTTTTTCAGATTATCCCTCTGGATCCAGAAACAGAGAGAGAGAGAGAAAGAAAGAACAATTTAAGACTATTTTTTTCCATTTTATAACTTTTTAATTCATTCACTCCACAAAAATTCATTTAAGACCCATTACATGCTGACAATGTGGGCAACAACAAGTTATCACTGTCCCTTAATTTCTCAAAGGAGAAATAAGATCTTATATTACTTTAAAATAACCTAAATTTTTTTGAGACAGAGCAAGATTCAAAAAAAAATTAGGTTATTTTAAAGGCCAGCATGGTGAAACCCCATCTCTATTAAAAATTAAAAATATAAAAATTAGCTGGGCGTGGTGGCAGGCACATGTGATCCCAGCTACTCAGGGGACTGAGGCATGAGAATTGCTTGAACCGGGGAGGCAGAAGTTGCAGTGAGCTATGATTGCACCACTGCACTCCAGCCTGGGCAACAGAGCAAGACCATTTTTAAATAAGAAGTGGCATATGAGAAAAATGTTTATGCTTTTAAAAATAGAATTCAATGGGCCAAAATATATTCATTATTAAGCTTGGATATTTAAATTTAAGACTAAAAAATATTAGAAGAAATGTTTCACCCTAAACCAGATGTGCTCGGGGTAGAGTCAAGCTGAAATGTGAAGAAAGTTTATTACTTTCCTTAGAAGTTTCAATTTGCCAGTTAATAACAAAGTGCCCACACTGCCATAAACAAAACTGTAAGGGAAACATTTCCATTCTAATTCAATCCCAGTGTACCTAGAGGCCAAAACAGCTTCAGAGATTGAAATTATAGTGAGCAGCTATTGCCTGGGAGAGCTGTTTTATAGCAAATTAAATATTAATAATTTGTCAGATATGCCCCCATAAGAAAAGAAATGCAAAAAAAAAAAATAGGTGACAAAAGGAAAGAGAAGGGAAGAGAAGGAAGGAAGGGAGAAAAGGACAAATGGAGAAAGGGAAGGAGGGAAACTGCTGACTCTATATCGTAGAAATACAAAGTGTCCCCTTGTTAAGATCAGCATTACCCTCTAGTGAATCATACTTCACAGAAAATATAGAGCACTAGCCTGGTTAAATCAAGTTTCCCAACTAACATTCTCCTGAGCTACACAAATGATCTACCTGCCCCTTCCCCCCCCCCACTACAACCCCCACCCCCACCAAAAAAAAAAAAAAAAAAAAAAAAAGACCTTCCTTTGATTTTCTTAGATCTTGAAAGTGAAGAATCAGGTCAGTGATGTTGGTGTATGTACTACATGCCCTCTAAAATTTTATACCAAAATAGCCTTTTAGTGGGTGACCTACTTAATAGCCCAAAGCAGAAGAACATCCTCCTTGTCATACTTTGTTTTTCTTCTTTTGTACTAGTGACTTTGGCTTCTTAGATATCTTATATTCTGTTAAAGTCTTTTGGATTTTATAGAACTTTTTACTGCAGTCTGGGATTTTTCAGCATTATGTAATAGAAAAGCACTGGGTAGAGCTCTGAATTCTATATAATTGTGGGACCTTGGGCACTTAAATATCTATGCCTCAGTTTTCTCATCTACATAATGGAGAAAATAAAATTTTCTCTACATCACATTGTTGGTATAATAGCTTTAAAAAGTATAAAATGCTACAGAAAAAAATCATTATTACTAGATACTTTCAGGAAAACTAAACTAGCATCATTCAAAAACTCTATTCTCTTTTCATGTCATACTTCTCCACCTTCCTTTCTTCTATATGCATATTCATAGTATCCTTTAAAATACTTTCTATACAATTTTTCAGGAAACATTGTTCAAAGAAAGTTTTAGCAACATCTAAGTAAGGATAGAGAGTTACTGTCATTTATTTTTTTCCCCTCTTTCAAAAAATTGTCGTAAAACCATCAACTCATGATTGTTTTCTCTGCCATTTAAGATGTTCTTACTAGGTCATAAATTCTATGAGGGAAGGATTAGATTTATCTTGTTCACTATTATATCTCCAGTGTCCAACAGAGTAACTGGCACATTTTGTTGGATGAACAAATGGAGAGATGGATACTGAACAAGTACATTTCAGAAGTTCCACTGCAATTTTGTTGTATTTCCATCCAGAGGCACAAAAGTACCTACTGTTACATGATGTGATTATTATTAAGGTACACACTATCTCAAAGGTGTGACTTTCTGCTTAAGCTTGTTTCAATGATATAGTGAATTTGCCATAATTTATTTAATGAAAATAAATTTTCATTAAACAAATTATTTAAATTAAGCAACAACTTCAATATGATATTTCTTTATAGAAAACATTTTTTAAAGACATTGAATACTAAAATACAGAGCTATCAATCACCTTTCTCATTGGTTCCTAACCAGTCTTTTGATAAATTTATCATAGTTCACTATACAACTCCTGATTGGAATGATAGCATTTATAACTCAATCAGTATTAAGTTCTCCCTAGAGATGCTCCCATCCTCCAAGAGTGTATTCAGCTTTGTTTGAGATCATTTTTGTGGAAGGAAATTTCTACAGTCTCCCACAAAATGATATTTCATACCACTGTCTGAGGTAGAAGAACCTGTTACACCACTGTAACACTATTTCCTACAGAGCAGATTTTGGCATAAATTAAGCTTATATTGTACTCTATATCCAATGAGTGTTAATAAAAATGCTTCAATGTGGTGCAATTTTAAAATATAAGCAGGTCTTCAACATAGTGTTATATAGCATAACCTCCTCATGTCATGATATAAGTTCTGGTTTTCCCTGTGAATATTCAAACACATAAGGTAAATCAAAATTCTTTCAATATTTTTTCCCCAAAGCTCTTTTTTTAAAACTGTTTCAACCCTTGAGATTACATTAAGGGAAAAATTCAGTTAGATATCAATCAGCCTTTCACATCTCTATTTAACAGTCAATCTACAAGAGAAGCATTCTAAATTTATAGATATAAGAATTAACATAGAAAAGGACAGCACTGGAGAGAGATGAAACCATGAAGGGTTGGTAGGGCACATAGAGAATATTTAGAGACTGTATATCCTGAATTTAAGAATTAAGAGCACTTTCCATAAGAAGGTTTAGGTGTACAAGGGTGAATGAACCACTGGCCTGACCCAATATAGCATTCCTATTACTGTGCTGTGCTTATGAAGCTCTCCTCACTGGTGGACCGCTGCCTTACTCAATTCAATAACCAATCTAAACATTAATTTTTGAAAAGGTTGCCTCTCTGGGAGTTATCTATTTGTTACTGAAGAGATCCTCCACCACAGTAATATATACCTTATAGCTTTGTTGCACCTTTAATGTCTATTCAGAGAAGCAGCATAATAGTGTTTCAGAGCATGGACTCTGGAGCCAGTCTGCATGGATTCTATCACTTACTATCTTTGTGACCCAAGGCCAGTTATTTAATTCTCTGTGCCACCATTTTTTCATAGAAAAATGAGAGTGATAACTGTACTATGGTGAGTTAATATATGCAAACCATTTAGAAAGGTGCCTGACACATAGTGTTTATATAGAGCTTTGATGCCAAAACAAAGTGTTTTCCCATAGATAATCTGATTTGACACTCACTGTAAGAGGCAGGCAGAGCAGGTAGGTTTTATCCCAAATTTATAGATGATAAATTGAAACTTGTAGACATTTATATGACTTGTGTAAATGTAACCCTCTGCTCAATCCTAGTAAGTGGCAGAGCAAGGATAAAACTCAAGTCTTCTGATTCCTCATACAGTTCTCTTGCCCCTACACTGCACCACCTCTTTTAATTTGTAAGTTGCTCTTTAAATGTTTAGCCAATGCCAAAACTTGAATTTGGCCTGCTTATCAGGTTAAATCTTAAAACAGTTGCAAAGCAATTAGAGAAGATCCAAAGAAAAGCAGCAAAAATAAGATTAAAGTGTTCGAAAATGGGTCCTGTGAGGAAAAGCTAAGTGAGTTGGGGTTGTTTTGCCTGGTGAAAGAGAGCCAAGAGGCAGTTTAATCACCTTCTCAAGTATAAAGAGTTATCATAAAAGGGCACTGAGCAACTGTTCTGCATGCCTAAGGACAGTACCAGAGCAAATGAGCTTAACTAGACTAGAGAGAGAGTCAGTATTAGAAACGACTCATTATAAAACAGAGAGGAAATGAAGACAGTAAAATCTCACCAGTTCAGGCTATATGAAGGTGAAGCCATACTAAATTAGTGAAAAGGCAGATCTAGATATGTCTTAACATTGTTTTCAATAATATACAAATATTCCAAATTAATCCTGTGTGTTGACAAGTAAATATCCTTATAGAAGACTTACTTAATAAATAGATAAAAGTATTTTCTAATTTGTCTATTCATTATATAGCTAAAAGCCTGTCCCCTTAAAAAGATTTACACATTTCCCCTTCAGTTTTATCTGTATTTCTCTTTATTCCATAAAAAATTTACAGATAAGTCTCAGCATATCCTCTGCCTAAATTATAGCATGTGCTAATTTAGTGGGGCCCAAACCAATATGTTTCAATGTTCTACCCCAAATATTATATAAGGTATAATTTCACCTTGAGATATTCCAGGCTAAAATCACTCCACCATGGATGATGTGAAGGTAGCATTTCTTAAGGACAGATTCCTGAAGCAGGTCAATCCTTCAGGTAGATTTCATTTCAGAAACCCTGGCTGTCACTTTGAAGATGGTAGTTTTAAGAAATGAAAGTAAGTCAGTTTCCTAAATAAAACAGTATAAGCAAGATTAACATTAGGGGCCCTTCAAAAGTATGAGACTGTAACTCAAAGGGGAGAGTGCTCACATTTCAAAATATGTCTAGAAATTGTGGTCAATTGAGCACTGTTGCCTACAGCTGGACCTAGGACAAGTGAAGCAAAAATGTTATAGCTACATGCTTGCTCCCTGCCTCACCCTCACTCAGCAGATAGTTGTGCTGCCCAGTTCCTCTCCACTTTGTTGGCCCCTTTTTATTCCAGCCCTTACTCTCAATGTTCCTTGCAGAACATTGAGCTGACTTACCAATCCAAAAGACAGTTTGGGTTAGCAATTCTTTCTTCTTGGAATATTTTGTTTGCCATATAGTTGAATAAACACAAGCTTGGGAATGAAATAGACATGATTTCTAATTTTAGCTCCCTGATTTCCTTGTTGTGTGACAACGGGGGCAGTGACAATTTCTTTGGGGCTCATATTTCTCAGTTTAAAAGACTGTTCCACTATCTTCCTTTCATGGTTGTTGTGAGGATCAAATAAGATTATATGTGGAAAGCACTTGGTACAGTGCTTGGCACTCAGTAGGTACTCAGTAACTGATGACCATAGCTATTTGCTCATGAGTGGTGAGTTTCTGTGTTCATGAAAATGAATTATTTGAGAACTATTGCTAAAGAACAGTGTCCTTGTGGCTTCCCCAAGGTATCAGTTAAATCTAAGGTCATATCATGAGAGCAAAGTCTGAGAATTGGGCTATACTCAGGTCTCACTAATATAAGTTTAGCATGTTAGAAGACCTCTCTGGTTTGTTTGTTTGTTTTTCCTGTGATATAACACTGGGTAACACATGTTGATTGATAAGCTCAAGAACTATTTGAGGATTAACTAGATTTTTCAGCATCACTGAAAATAATTAAAGGCATTAAAACCTTGAACCACATATGCTAACTGGGCATTTTTAATAACAAATATATATGTACTGAGTGCTTACTATGTTTCAGATATTATTTTAAGCAATGTATGTGTCTATCTGTATATGCTTATATATCTCATGAGTTAATCCTCATATTATCTCTGTAGGTAGATGGAGATATTATTTCCCTTTTACAGATGAGGAAATTGAGACTTAGAGTTCATGCAACTAATAATTGGTAGAGATGGAACTGGAACCCAGGGAGGTTGACACCAGGTACTCTTAATCACTGCTCTGATTGGATTTGCATCTGACAGAATTTTCCAATCAGAATAGATTCAACCAAAAGTTATAAGACTTCTTGATACCCTCATTTCTTTTACCTTATTCCATAGTATTCCCTTTCATCCTATCCAAAGTCTGAAAAAGAAGATGGTCAGGAGCCATGGTCAATATAAATTATAAATTTGGAGGGACAGGGATACAGAAGTAAATTACTCAAATTTTTCTTCCTCTTCTCCACACCTACTGCCACAACTTACCCTGAAGCACTAAGTCTGATCAGAGTCTTCAATGCTAGAGTTTATCTAAAACATTTTCTATACTTAGGATTCTAAAGTTCTTCTAGAGACCTGTTTTCAGAGACAGGGTTATAAGCAGAGAGTCAAACAGTCTTCCACCACTACATAGTAGTGACTCTATACTTCACTTAGGTCTGTGTCCTCCATGACATTCAAATTATATGATGGGTTGGGTAGATGACAGACAGTACAGCTATACTGGAGCCACCCTAAAGCAAATCAGGATGTCATTTCTTTACCAGCCTGTGTCTAGCGGTGGGCTGGCTGAGAAGTCTTTCAGCATCTTCAAAAGACAAACACAAGTAAAGGATATGACAGATGTTATTACCTGGATTTCAGAGGTCAATCTGAGATCATGCCCCCATGAGAGAAACAAAGAGTGTACAGAAAGTGATCTCTTGGAGTAGATGAGTAATTGCTTAGCTACCTAAGAAATCACTGAATATTCAGGAGGTAATTCATAAAGAAGGAAGGCAAATGGGATCAGACCTCCAGGGTGGGCATTGTAATTTACATGAAAACTGCCCCAGACAAGAGCCAGCCAACTGTTCTGAGGTTAAGCATCACACAAGGGTTTATATTCAGAATACTATACTAGGCACCATTAGGAGAAACAAAAGTTCTTTCTATTTGTAATAGCCCTTAGCAATGTGATTCAAGTCAGAGAGCAGTATCTTGACAAATGAAAAATAATATAACAAAAACTAGGTATGTAAATGCTGGTAGACTGAAAGAAATTAGAAAAGCCTAGAACTTAGTTTTGCGTATGATTGAACCATTCATGAAATGTAAGGTGAAAGTATTCTTAGTACCTGTAATATCTCTCCATCTTCTTCTCCCAAGTGCATATTAAGGACTATATGTAAAAAGAGGATATCCCATTCCTCTTTGCTTTCCCTGCTTCCCAATTTCCTAATGGCAAGCTTCCAGAGTAGATCAATACATGGCCGAACAACCCACTGGCCTTCCTTCATCTCTTACTGTATTTTAGTAGGTTGTTCCCTTCTTTCCCCTGCCTCCAGCCATTCCAGGTGTCTCTCTGTAAGTTGGCTGCCTTATTCTTCCTTTTCAAGGACACTTTTTGTTACCTAACCAATCATGGTGTCCAAATCATGGTCACTATTTCTTAATCTAATGACATGGCAATTTGATGCTATTACTTAACACTTATTGGGCTACCTGAATTAATATATTTAAGCAATAATGCACCCAAAACTACAGAATGGTGTCCCAAAAGCAAAACCTATGGTTGGATTTCTTAAAGATGTTTATTGGAAGCATGGTTTATCTTAAGTCTAACCTAATATCTCCAGGCCCTAAGCAAGTGAGACTCTACTTGCGGTAAAAGCCTTCAACAACATATGTTAGGTGACTTTGACACTCACTGACAGCCTTAAATAAACTTGTTCTATAAATGCAAAGATATTTATCCTAGGAGTTAGTAGCAGACATCAGTATTCTATATTTAGGAATTTTATCTTCAGCTTATTAAAAAAGATGGCCCAATTCTCTGGTCATACCTCACACTAGACTGGCTAGACTGGCTTTGTGACTGTTTAGAAGTAAATCCCCTCTGGGAAAACAAAGAAAAAAACTCATTCAATATCATTACTTTGAAACAGCAAGACTCTTGTTTATTTCAGATGATAGAAGCTTTAGTGTCAAAAAGGAAATGTTCTACTTAATCAACAGTTCCCTCCTCCCATTAAACAAAAATCTGATAAATGTTTGATTATTTCTTGTGCGGTTTGGGGGTTTTATTTTTAAAATAAACACAAATTCAAATTAATTTTCATTAGGGAACTTTTTGAGAGTCCTTGGGATGACTGAAGACACCTTGGGGTTTTGTAAAGCAGAGTACAGAAGCCTTGAAGCAGGAGAGCTGGATTCTAGCCCCAAGCTGTATGAGTTCAGAAAATCAATCTCTCTACATCTCCATTTCCTGAACTGTAAAATGAATGTGTGGAATATGATGGTCTTTTCCAGTTCCATCAGGCTATGGTTCCCACAGCTGTGAAAAACAAGGTAGGAAATCTAGTTCAAAAAATATTGATTGATTCCCAACCCATTTTGCCACACTCAATGCTAGGGTGAGGAGAAAAGGACATGTCTTCCCTGCTGAAGAAGCTTTCAATCTAGTAGGGCGATTTGTCAATGCAATAATTCTAGAAGTCGGAATATGATAAATATCTAAAAATGTGTGAATCAACTTTCCTGCTTTCTCAGGTTTCCGGGCTGGTGACCATCATTGATTTCTTAGCTGACTGACACTCTACACACCTCAACATCAGTGAGCTTTGCTGAGACTTGGAGACAGAGATAATGGGAAGATTGAGATAATGTATCTTAAGGCCAGGGCACAGCCTGGAAGTTTATCATTTACCTCTATCCTTAGAACACAGAACAACAAAGGTCTGCATTAAAAAGAGTTTCTGGTTAATCAAAGCTGTGCCACATATGTATATATAAATAAATATGGCCTCAACCCTTCTAAGAAATACCTAGGGAAAATCCCTATTAACTAAGGGCCTCTGGTAATTGGATTCTGATTAACTGAGATTTGTTTGTTTATCATAAGCCTATCATAAGTTCCTCATTATATCCACATTCACTGTTATCCTCCTGCTCAGATCCAAAATATAGTAGATTGCAATACAGATGTATTAAATCAAGACCTTTCCTCTCCCTTTAACACCAGCATTTTAGCATTAAGGCTGGTATCTTACTCCAAAATTATAAAAATATGGACCAATTCAAATAGAACAATAAAACTGATGCAAATATCCTCTTTATTTTGAGTTAATCCCATCACTTAAGTCAAGTGAGATCTCCAATTCATACTTTTTTTAAAAAAGGAAAGGAAACCCTAGCCATATATAGCTGTTTCATCCCTCCATAGGCAGTGAGTGTGTTTTTAGTTGGCAGAGGAAGAAAGAACCCTGATACCTCTTACTTCGTATGACTTGCACTGTGAACACCCAGTTAAGCCTTTGCAGGCACTGAGAGATTAAGTCCTATGAGTTAGAAATACTAGCTTGTAAACATTAATGAAATTTTTTAAATCATCATCCAGTTTTATTAGGAAATTTTCCCAGATTAAGAGCAACAAAAATGTAGCAATTAGAGTGTTCATCACACAGCTGTATGATTACAGAAGTCTTGTTCTAGATTCTAACAGATGTTCTAACAGTTTTGTGAGGGCTGCAAGAACCGTAGTTTACAAAAGCAACACAAAAGCTAGTTATTGTTCAAGCTCACATTGCCACAGGACCCTTATGTTTAAAATAATTTACACTCTTGAGCTCCTCTACCGAGAGGCATCAAGCAAATACAAATATAGCAATAACAAAAAATAAAATAAAATGTGCAGACTCAAGTTCTTTACAGCACTAACACGGAAGGGCAAAGGACATTAATTGATCCATGCAAAGTTCTGGACTTTGATGAAACCAAATGTGGGAATCAGCCATGGACTAGTTTGAAGGCATTGTTACCAAGCCACCGCCTGGCCCTTCCAGTCAAATTAAGCTCATCCTTTCAGGGACAGATTTACTTCAGTCCAGATTTGGCAAGGTCAAATTATCTCTGCTCAAAAGTTATGACAAATTGACAAGTGAGGGGCACCATTCAATGGGCCTGGGCGGGGGCTTGAGGAGATTGGTGACAATTAGTGTTACATTACCAGAGATGGAGCTAAAGTGGAAGAGATTCATAGCCAGATACCACTATATATATATATATATATACACACACACACATATATATATATATATTATATGTAGCCTCCCAAATATAAACCACCACCCTACTCTAAAAAAGAATAGCAACTGATCAAATATCTCCTAAAGGAATACAGTATTAAGCCAATGACTAGCAATCTGGCTGAGTTCTATCTATTTCAAGATCATTGTGTGACCTTGCACAGCCACCTCACCTTTCATCATCTCATGAACTTCAGCCATAAACTATAAAAATCCTTCTCTGCCTTACTGGGATGACATTAGTATGAATCAGGCAATTTCTCTAAGGTATTCTAAGATCCTCAGAGAGTGCAAGTCTACAAATAAAAGGTATTATAATTAGAATCACCGCACCTCATTTCTTAAGGGGGAGAAAATGAATAAAGGAAGGAATGTGTGGTCACTGAGCCTGAGACTCAAAAGGCATTTAAAAGCTCTTTCTATTATCTGAGGTAAGTCTCAAGAGAGGGAAAGTGATCTGGTGGAGTCCGAGAAGAGTTCAGTGAAGAACCTTCGTGCCGCCTGTGAAAGTGGCTAGGACATGCTCCCAGGACATTAGAAGCCTTCCTGTTTGTCTTTGACAATATAATGACACTTCACTATGATCACCATAAAGGTTTAGATTTGTGAATACGACCAAGAGAGTGGCAAGTGCTTTGATTATGATGTTGTAGGCCAAAAAGGTCTTGCCTTCCATAGTGGTATTAATTTTTCATAAAAAAAGAATAATATACTCAAACACAAGTGGTGTAACTGAAATTGTTTTCATGCCTTTAATTATCTCAATAGCATAAATCCTAGCTCTAGGTATAACTGGATAATTAGTGGGAACAGAGAAACGGAAGAATGGGATCCCTTTCAGAGTTCAGCATTGGCCCAGAATGTGCCTGCTGAGCTTAAGAATGGGGACACAGAAAAAGGATAACTAGGTGAACGGATTTGCAGATCAGAACCTGGAGATTATGCTATCTAAAAGACATACACATTTGCTGAGGTAAATAAGAGAAAGACAAAATAGAGTGTGACCTCAGTAATACTCTGTCTTGGATTAAGAGATAAGGATCTAGAGACACTGAAACAATGGACTAGGTAGCCAAAGAGGGTACTGTAGAAAGCTTCTTAATGGGCACTTTTAAGTACCTTGCCATCACTATCTTTTGAACAGCTCTGAGGGTCCTTTTCACTCCTCTTGACCTATTTCAAACTACTGCTTGTGCTTAACTTGAAAACTTCCTATTCAACAAATTGTTCCTCCTGCTTCCTTTGACCAATATAAAATCAATTGTTGTTTGACAGAATACTTTGTTGCCGTTTTCTCAAAGGTGCAAAGGGGAAAAAAACACCTTATTTTTACACACATTAACTTAATTTCAGTCTTACCTACTCAAGCACAACATAATCCTTCAAACTCTGACTAAAGTCCCTTCACCATTTGGTGTCCATGGCAACCGCCACCAAGCCACTCAGAGAGTTGCAAGCAGTGGCAGAAAAGTGCATCTCCCAACAGAGCCATTAGCTCTTCTGCATTAACCCCATCAATAAAAGGTGGCAGCAGGCCCAGCCCTGCATTTTCTTTCATCAGGGAAGAGGAATGTTGTCAGTGTTTCCTTCCCAGAGAGTGAGAATTGGGTGTGGCTACATCTCACACCCAACCTGTTGAAAATAAAGCCTTGAGTGTAAATTACTGGAACTAACTAGGAGGACAATTTTCACTTGAGAAAACTTCCCACAAGTATGCTTCCCCAATGACTCTGTCAACTGCAGCCTCCACCACAACACTGCTTGCTAAACTACAGCCAGTAATCTTAAACCCCACAAAGACAATAAACATGAAATCCTAGCCACTTTCTTCAATGGTTCTTAGCACTCAGTGACCTACAGGTCATACTCTTTGTTACCCATGTCAGGAAGGCATGAATGACAATTTCATGTCATCAAACTATATTATATTTATTTATTTATTTATTTATTTATTTACTGAGACGGAGTCTTGCTCTGTAGCCCAGGCTGGAGTGCACTGGTGCGATCTCGGCTCACTGCAACCTCCGCCTGCCAGGTTCAAGCGATTCTCCTGCCTCAGCCTCCCGAGTAGCTAGGATTACAGGCATGCGCCACCACGCCCGGCTAATTTTTTGTATTTTTAGTAGAGATGGGGTTTCACCATATTGGTCAGGCTGGTCTCGAACTCCTGACCTTGTGATCTGCCCACCTCGGCCTTCCAAAGTGCTGGGATTACAGGCGTGAGCCACCACACCCGGTCCCATCAAACTATATTTTTTAATGAAAAAGAGCAATGTCAATAATGGTCTAGGTACTGGAGGATTTATGAGCCAATAGTAAATGGTATGGTTTCCTCCAAATACAGAGAAAGCTGTTCAGTCTACAAACTGTTTTTATGTGTTCCATATTTTTGCTTTGTTCAGAGCTTAGCTTAAAAGTTGTCAGATATGAATTTCCCTTTACTGTACTCCAGAAGAAGACTAGGATGTTTCATGGGAATGGTTCTGTTTGTAATGTAATTAAAACAGAATCCAACATATCTAACAGAGACATTTTTGCATAAAGAGAACGATCTCAGACTAGGTTCTTTGTGGAAACTAAAAAGGACCCACTACTCAAGTGTCTTCTTCATAGAATCTACATAAATAGGAATAATATTTAGAGTAGAAGGAAAAAGTGAGTGGTTTTATCTTCTCAAATGAAAGAAAAAGAAAACAGAAGGCTATTATGCGCAATCCTTTCCAGTATATCCACTGAAATATAAGGAAATGGTTTCAAGCTCTCCATAAAAAGCAAGACATCATGACTAATCACACTGCCTATCTCTGTAGTCCTGTATAAGAACTAGTAAAGAAAAAGTGAAAAACCAGTAAGACATAGTTCCAGCCCTCAAGAAACTCATAGTTTATAGGGAAGCAGCCAAGTAAACAAATGATCATAGTCTAGTGTGATAAGTGCAGTGGCAGAAAGGAACACAGATCTTAATGGAAATGCAGAAGAAACATCCTAACTCAGCCTGACTCAGATCAGGGAGGGTTTTCTCCTCAGGATTGGTTGAACTAAGTTTTCAAGGACCCATTGAAGATCATCTGGTTTGGAAAGGGATAGAAATTTATAATTGCATAAGTATGACAATCCCCACTTATATGTCAGCATGAATGCTAGTAAGCAGTGCTGATTCAAAAATTGAAACTGACTCAGATGTCATAAGACAGAACAGTAAACCTGATACTAATAAGAACATGGGTTGTACTGGCCAGAACACAATTTGACCTTTCATCATGACCTTTGAATCCTCAAAAAACAGACATTTTCCATCAGCCAGTACAGTAACATGGTATCTGAAATGAGATGATTCTGCTTAGGCATTAAACTACCTCCCTTCATTTTACAGTGAAGAAACTGGGGTGCTGAGAGAAACTGACATACACAATGGCCACACAACTAGTGAGTGAAAGAGCAAGGATTTAAACACAGATTTGTCTCCAGTGCTCATACTCTTGGTGCCACACCACCCAAGATTATGCCATTACATGGACCAAATAAGCATCTATTTATGGGTTCCCTTGAATAGGCCACCTGCCTTCTTGCCCCCATTTCACATCCCACCCAACTGCCTGTAATTAGCGTTTAGATTAAGATAGTCTGTTCACATGAAAGCATATTATACCAGAAAGATAAAATTTAAAGTTACTATTATTTCCCATCCTTCTTCCCAGTTTTTGGAGTCCTTTCCTTTCTCATTATCCACAAATATTCATTGTATATCTGCATACAGGCAACTGTACTGGATGATGTACACTCTAAGAAGTATGAAACTGGAGCCCTGCCCTCAAAGACATATCGTTTAATTGGGATGGTAAGACATGTGCCCTAAATAATTAGTAGACTGAGGGAAAGATGAGAAGTAGAGATTATATAGGAATTCACAGGGGGATGTGCACTAGACAACTGAAGCAGAGTATAAGGCTTCATGAGGGCAGGGTGTTTTGTGTTTTGTTAATTGTTATATCCCTTGCATCTAAAACAGCTTGGAGCCTAATAAGTACTAAATAAACATTTGCTGAATTAAATAAATATGCTTCTTGACTTGTTTTAGGAAAAAAAGTCCTGATGTTTATCATTTGGAGACTAACTCTCAGTCCTGTATGCATTCCATTTCGTGGCTTTTACTCACGGTACACACACAGCAGGAGCTCTCTAGGGAGATTTGTAGAAATGACTATTCACCCTATGATGACTTAAACCTTTGCAAAATCCTAGCAAAGTTGTGTTCTCTGCTGCTCCCCGCCACAGATGGGTGTTTCCCAGCGATGAAAAATAACAGGGAGCCAGAGCTTTTTGTTTGTTTATTTGTTCATTATGACCTCAAGCTCTTTTCAGCAAAGGGCACAGCCCTTAGATAGCAATGCAATTCTGGGAAATACAACTCCATTATTTGCTTGGCTCATCTAACAAGATAGAATGCAGACTCTGATTTAAAAGCAAGCTCCTTTAATGAGTTTTAGTTAGGGTTGATGGATAAACAGTTGTTATTACTGTCAGCAGGCACAGGTTGTAAATCTCTGTTTTCAATACTTATATTCCATTACAGGGAACTCAGATGGGCATCGGAATACAATTTCTTTTAAAAGGTGGAATTAAGGGGAAACAAAAGAGCAGTTTCAAATGTAGTCATTTTGTGTATCCCCGGATGGCCAAATTCTTGGTCTTCCAAGGCTCCACATTGTGTTATGATTTTTTGTAACTTATTTCATTTTTACCATTGTACAAATTCTTATTACTTTTGGCTTCCAGGGCTTGGAAAGATATGGACAATTAGAATGTATCAGAACACTGAAAGGAAACCCAAGCATTCATTAAAAAAATAAGTGAGGCTAAACCCATCCTTCTCTCACCATGACTTACACTAACCTCGCACTACCACAGTGTTGTGCCAGCACATAATTTCAAGTAAAAGATCTATATTAATACAAATGGAAAATGATCGAATTTCATAACAAACAATGCTAAATTTGTGTGTTCTCTGATTTCCTCCAAAAGCTTACAAAGCCAAAATTGTGTTCAGTTCTGTAGGTGTATCTAAGAAATTAGAATATCATGTACCACCATACAGGTATTGTGCTAAACATATTGCCCACTATAATCCTTTCACCTTCTGAGAGGTGTAGCTCAGAAGGTACCTGGTTTATCATAGAGTCTAAATAAAAATTAAGAGCCACACCTAAAGTAGGCTTATACTCTAAAAACAAAAATGTTTTATTAGGAAACTTTCCTGAACTAAAGCAAGAGTAAACACTGCCTTGTAGAGCTTCCCATATTTTTCAAAGATTTTTCCTGAAGTAGCTTCTTCATCCTCTGAAGTAGATAGGACTAAGAGTTTTTTTTTTTTTTTCCATTACATAGGTGAGAAACAGACATAAGAAGGTTAAATAACTTGCCTAAGACCACATGGTTAAAAGCACTAAATTTTAATCCTTATTTCCTAAAGACCTAGACCTATTTTATGTACCACATCTAAAGGGATGCATTTGGAAAGACACCAATGAAACTCTTATTGTACAACATTAACTATGCCTGCCCCAATCAGCACCCCCTGCTTTTGAAAGGTATAGGTAATAACCTTTACTTTGGGCTTGGGCATTTCTCTTTCCCCCATCCCCACTCTATTTCCTGAAAGAACAATTAAGATCCATCTGGGACTAATTATAGTGATTCTTGAATTTGAACTTGCAGCCATTACCCAATTGAGGTCACTTATTTTAAATTAACTTGCCTGGTCAGAACACAGGTTTGGTTATCTTCAGAGCCCAGTGCAGAGAGGCACCAGCTCACTCAGACTTTTAATTAACTAGCTAAATAACCTGCACTGTGACAAGCTGCCTATGATTTGATGGACTCATTCATTTGCATTCAGACAAGGATCAAAATACATTGTCAGAGCTTCAGGGACTGAGTCCTAGAAACCTTCACACAGTCTCTTGTTAAAGGCTGTGAGCCACTTCCCTTTGGTTCCCTCTAATTATTTTTCCTGTGCTTTTGTTCTGATTATCCAACATTCATCACAAGTGCAGCTTGTGATTAAACAATAACAACTCATGTCATATGTGATAGGGAATTGAAAAGTGGAGTCATGATCATATGAACCAAACACAAAGCTTTGCAAAACAATTAGGGGAAACCAAAGGGAGATTCCCTGGATGCCCAGCAACAAAGGAGAATTTCCAAAGTTTCAGGCCACAACTGTTCTCCACTTAGGTAATAATACATAATAATGGTAGGTACTCAGTCTTTTTTGAACTGAATTCTTGGTGGGAGCTGACCATCCCATAATAGTAGTGACAGTTGTTATCATCAATAATTATTATTATAGCTTCCAACATTTAGTTACTGGGTTCTTGAGTCAGATAAATCTGATTTTGACTTCAAGCTCTATCATTTTCAGCCTGTGAGGCATGAGACAAATTACCCAACTTCTCTGTGCCTCAATTTACTAACCTGGAAGATAAAATCAATAACAGCGCCTACCTTAAAGGATTGTGGTGAGGCTTCAATGAGATGAAGTGTGTGAAAAAATCGTTTAACACCATGCTTTGTACATAACAAAAGCTCAATACATTTTAGCTAATGTTTGTCTTTTTTTTTTTTTTTTTTTTTTTAATGTTTGTCTTGTTACGTCCCACCACCAGGCCTTTATCCAGGGCATCTTTCCACCTGGGATTCTCTCTTTTCTTCTCCCTGCCAGCAACAGTTCCCCTCATCATTCAAAACCTAGTCTAAAAGATCCTTCTTTTCTCTCCAGTGGAAAGCCTTCCCTGGTTCTATCTCCTGCATGTAAACTTGTTCAGTGCCCGTCTCTTCAGTACACTTGCTGCAATACACTTTTCAGATTTTCTATTATTTAAAATAGACCATCTTCTACTGTTTCATAGGCAATCTGGACTTTTCTTCAGGATGTACTATTGTTTAAGACTTCCAGAATATTTATATAGATAACATATACAGAGAAAGAGAGAGAGAGAGAAAGAAAGAGAGAGAGAGATTGAGCATCTCATTCGATTGTCCAGGCTGGAGTGTGGTGGAGCAATCATAGCTCACTGTAGCCTCGACCTGCTAGTCTCAAGTGATCCTCCCTCCTATGCCTAGCAATTTTTTTTTTTTTTTGAGATAAGGTCTCTTTATGTTGCCCAGGCTGTGAAACATTTACTGAGAACTACTCCAGTGCCACACATTGGGGCTGTATGCTGTGGAGTACAAGAGATGAGTAGAGATAGGGATGGGAGAATGGAAGCAGCATTGGTTGAATCCCCTTATATTGCAGGTGTTCTGTTAAGAATTTTAAAAGCTTTTACTCATTTAGGTCTCACAATAAACCTAAAAGTAAATGACCTAGTTACTTCTATTGTACAGATGTGGAAACTGAGATTCAGAGAGGTAAAATGACTTGTGAAATGTCACCTCATCTTGGGGGAGGAAGAACCGGTCGATCTGACTCCAGAGTCCATTCTTATCATAACTATGCTTTATTGCCCAACTCGGTTTTTTCTTTTTTGTTTTATCAACTGCAGTGTTGTATGTCAAAGCAATATATAAACTTTAAAGTGTTATATATGTGACATAAGGTGATTGCGGTATAGCAGATGCTATTGGTGCCCTACCCATATCCCCTCAGCACTAACCTTTCCTATACCTGCCAAAAGCATCCTATTGTAGGCACATGCTGTTCTCCTCTTGAAGACTTTCTCTCACTCTGAGAGTGAGACAAGTCAGAAGAGTTAGGGAGGAATTAATATTTCCCAAAGCAGTTATAAGCTAATGGTGAATGGGAGTTGAAAGTCAGAGACCCCAACTTCCTGGCCCTTTTGGTGGGTATATTGTCCATCACCTCCAGAGGTCCCAGAGGTAATTTGCTGATTAATACACTGTTTTGTCATCTTTCTTCTCCCTGTCTCATTTCCTTGCTCCCCTAGCAGTTCTTCGTAGAATCACCTCCAATTAAACTACTGGCCCTCAAATCTTTGTCTCAGAGTCTGCCTCCAGGAGAGTCCTGTTTAAAACAACAATGTTTCAGAAATTCTTTTTTTGGCTCCTTTCCCAGGAGTCTGTGTGAGTGTCCTCAAGCTGCTCCCTGCTTACCCACGACTTACCATGGGTGATCCCCAAGGGACCACCTCAGAGACTCAGTGTGTCCCTTCTTATCCCCTTTGATGAGGATCCCATCATTGAGGGTCCTGCTTTTAGATTTTCAAAGTGCATCTATTATCAGATAGAAAGGTGGTTCTTAAATTTCAGTGTGCATCAGAATCACCAAAGGTGAGATGTTAAAATGCAGGCTCCCTGGACCTAACCCAGACTTGAGAATTAGAGTCTCTGGAGAGGAGCTCAGGTGCTTGCATTTTCTAGATTCCCCAGGTGATCCACGTAGTGTACACTTTGAGAAATACTGTCCTAAGACATCTGTGTAGACTGGGCCTCAAGGGAATGTAGATTATGTTCCTTAGTGCTCTCTCTACCCCCAAGGCCTCTGTGGATTCAAGTAAGAAATCCTGGAATAGTTATGCTTCCCTGCTCCTATAATGAAGCATGAATAAGGCCAAGATCCAGATGCTACTGTCAGAGTAGGGCAGCCCAAGACTCCTAGGCAATATTCTACAATGCGGAGGAGAGATCCATGTTACTGACTGCCAAATTATTGCTCTCACCTCTCTCACTGCCCACCCCAATGCCTGTTCTCCCTTGTATTGGAAACACTGTGATGACTTCACATGCCCAGTTAGGTTATGACCTGTGCTCCTTTGTCTCTGGGTGGGAGCTCCCCTTTACAACACACACACACACACACACACACACACACACACACCCTTGCCAAACATGGCTACTGTAGAGTTTGAGTTCATGGTTTTGATCAATGCTAGGGGCGGGAAGGTGGCAGTGCGGGTTACTTTGTTGTCGGTTTACCCCCAGCTTCTCTTGTCCTTTTTGCACTCTCAACTTAAATGCCCAAACTTCAAGTACAAACCTCAACTCCTTCCCTCCATCTCCAGCCCAGTGTCATCCTAACCAGTGGCTCCAGTATGCCTCTGCACCTGAGTAATGATGCCTTTCCATGGCCCCCATCCCACAGCAGCAGGAAATCTCTTCTCTACCTTTTGGGCTGGGGGGACAAAAATCAGGGAAGGCTTCTTGGAGGAGGCCTTGAGGGATTGATGTGATTTCTACAGAGAGGGATGAAGGGAAAAGGCATTGAAATAAGGAGTAAGGAAGGGAGAGCATAACTAATATAGGATAAGCATTGGGCACTCTATAGATACATTACTTCATTTATTCCTCACTGCAATTCTATGAAATAGGTACTAATGGTAGACCCATTTTACAGATAAGCATACTGAAACTCAGAATATTTAAGTTAATTGCCCAAAGTCATACAGCAAAGTAGGAATTCTAACCCAGGCAGTCTAGCCTGTACTCTTGACTACCCTACTCTACTGCCTCTCAACTATTATACTCCTTATTTTACAGATAGAAAACTGAGGCTGAGAGGTTAGGTAACTTGCCTAAAGTTACACAGCTTATAACTGAAGAAGCTGGGATACGTTGTCTTTAGCAGATACCATTCTATTTACTATCTAATCGTTCATACCCTCGGTAACTTAGCTTTTTTCACCAATTATTTCAGTCACCACTCCAATTCTTATGGAGTCAGCCCTAGATACCATCACACCAAATGCTTATAGTTGCTCCCAATGAAAATCTTTCCCCTAGTGTGTAAGCACTGTAAAAGAGCAAGGCTCTTCTGAAATCAAGAGAAATAGACCTCTAAAACACATCTCTCTTCATTTTCAAAATAGCATTCTATTTAAGTTACCTGTTTGTCAGGTTCCCACTTATAAAAGCTACAGGAAAAATTTCTTTAGATCTTTAGTTGGGGACAAAGTACTTTCTATCTATAGCAAATTATGAGTTAATCATTCTCTCCTCAGTTGTACCTTGTACATATTTCTGTTCTCGCACTTCTCCCACTGGGTTATAATTGTCTGTTAACTTGGCTTTCTTTCCCACTCGAGTGTGAGATCCTCCAGGCTAGGGACCAGGTTACTGTGACCTCTGCATCTCCATGGTCTAGCCCCAGAATTGGCACAGAGTAGGCATTCAAAAATGTTCATTAAAAGAAGAGAATAATGAAATGTGGTTAATAGATGCAGCCCTTCCATCCACTTGAGATTTTAATCAATATTCTTTCTGAATCCAATGGTATGCTGGAAAACTGGCTCCCAGAGAGCAAAATAAAAAGCCCTGATTTGTAGTATTGTTCGATTTTTGTGGTGTTAATGCTCTCATCATGGCTGATTTCAAGCAACCAATGGTTTAATAACTGGCTCACAAAATTTCTGAATATTTAACAATGGGCTTTCAAGAGCCCCCTGTATTTTGCCGAAAGTCTATAATTCTGCCTAGGGTGCTTGAACTGTTAACGTGTCAGTGTGATCAGAAAGGTGGATGAGCTGGCAGAGTGGGGAAAATAATGCCAGATGCAAATAGCAGGAGTGAAAGACCAAACCAAACATTTGTGAATTAAGAGAATTCTGTGTTTGCCTCCCATGAACTAAGCCTCTATCATTTGTCATCCATTTGCAAATTGAGATCCACTTAGATGACATGGCTCCCAGTAGAGGAAGAAACCTGCCAAGTAAGCAATTATCCTGAAAAATCAAAGGCCTGAAGAACACATTAGGTTTCTCAGAGATATTTACTTTTATTTGAAAATATAAACATGTTCACTCACTTCTTTCAGCAATCAGAAAATCTCATAGAGAAAGATATCAAGTGCTGGAAGCACTGCACAGATGGAAAATGCATAGATGAGGCATAACTAGGGAGTTCAAAAGGAGAACATCCCATCCTCTACATCTCCATATGTTTCTCTTCCCTCCCCACTCAGAGGCTCCATTGTTCTAGGCCAGACTTGGTCTCTAATACACTACCCTACCAGCCATGCTTAAATTTTGCACACAATAATGGAACTACTAAGTAAATGGCAGGATTTGAATCCAGAACCATCTGACTTCAAGGTTTATGGCTCTTTCTAGTACATCACCTTTAATAAATACCAATTTGTTTGAAGCTTTAAGGGCAACTCAGATAACATTTATAAAGAATTTTAGATTCTTACAAGTTTAAACACTGTAAGGTGTCATTTTAGGTGTGACGAGTTCTTGATCCTAATAAACACCTAAAGATGGAGAGGTGTGACTCTTGAGCCAATGAAGGAAGTCTTGTTTTATCCCACCCACCCTCAAGTAGCTGTGGCTGGAAATAACACACATTTGAGTAACTACTCAGCCATATGCCAGATGGTGCCATTCCTTAAAAAAAAAAATAAAAAAAATCAAAGTAATGAATCCACTGGCACTCTCAAGCTTGCTACTCAGTACCCATACAGTCCTTCCTGTATATCTGTCAGAAATGTATGATTATATTGCTTTGGGCCCAAACGATTTTGCAAAATCTATAGAGAACACAAAGATAAAATTTGATATTTAGAATAAGGGTGTCAATATTAAACCAAACATTGTTGTGAATGTGAATATAGAAATATATAAATAGTTCATAATAAATTTCACAAAAGAAGATATCAAGAATGCTGTCATTTAAAATTTACTGTCTAAAATAAATTTCTTGCTAATTTGGGGAGATAGCTAATATCAGAGAAGCTACAAAAGTTATGTACATGGTCGTGTTAAAGAAAAACTAACTTCCCTTTGCTGTGATATTCTAGACTGAGTACTAGTTAAAAATCACTCCAATTCTTCCCTCCAAAAAAATCTAGGATATTTCCAAATATAAACAGGTACCATGAAAAGTCCTCTAGATAAGGTACTCCAAGAACAGCATTTGGAAATGCAACATAGCTTGATAAAGCATCCTTTTACAGGACACTGGCTGGTGGAAAGAGTCAGGAGTTTAAAGTATTTATTATTGGATCCATGACCAAGGACTCTAGCTGATCAAAGCTGCAGGCGTCTTGTGTGGGGAAATACATGTAAATTGCCTCAGGAAATGGATTTGTAAGTTTCCAGATTTTTTACACAGTCCCAGGCATCATTTGCTACCTTCCAAACTCTGTCCATCATTTTGCTCCTTTGCAATACTCAAGAAGCTTTGAAAGTAGATGAAGATATTCTTAAAAATTCAATCATAAATGGGAAATTAACCTTTCATCAGGATGGGGAAACCTGGTCTACATTCTCTCCCCTAAAGATATGACTGCTTTAAGACAATATTTCCCACCACCCCTGGTGGTACACAAGAGGATTTTCAGTGACACCTAGATGAAAACATTTTATTTTCATACAGTTGTATTTATTTTCTTGTATTAGTTTCATTGATATTATCCCTCTGGATATGACTAGATTTAAGTAGTGACTAGCTATAAAGAAAAAAATATTAAGTAAATAATAGTCATGTGACATGCAGATAAGACAAAAATCATTAAGGATGTTTGTGAAGGAGTGAAATTTGAGAAACACTGTTTTAGGATTAAGACAATGAAGTGTTCCAACAAAGGTCAACATGTATTTAAATGGCCATTTATCCCCAACAGCAAGAATAATCTGTTGTCTCTTTAATTTATTCATGGCCATTTATTGCCTCTTATTTGTATTGGTTCTTTGCCTCTCCTGCTGTTTAGCATTAAATCTTCCACATATTCCATTGAGTCATGATAAATGCAATGTTAAAGTCTGGGAAGTGAAACTTCCCAAAGACATGTTCTTTGGTGAAATCCTTGTCTCTAATCTTCACATCCTAGCATTTTATTTGATGCCTTTTTCAATTGCCTTCTCTCTGCATAAGCTTCCCTGTAGACAGCATAAGCATTGATGAGATTCCTCGGTTATACTTCCGCTTTCCTTCTTTACAAAAAGCTTCAGCCTTTTTTTCTCCATCTGTACCACCCCCATCCCCACTGCCATTGGGCTGACTTTGGTATGGGTGACTGGCTCTTCTCTGCCTCACTAATCCAACACATTTATTCAAGTCAGATGACTGCAATATGAAGCATTGTCATTTGGTGATAGGAGAGCATGTGTGTGCAGATTAAGATTATTAGAAAATAATTCTAACAGAATTGACTTCTGGTATGTATTTAGGAAGACTCAGGCAATTTAGTACCTTGGGGGTTTTATTCATGAAGATGAATACCTTTTATCATTTGGAAGATTTCTTCTGTAAAGTGTGGCATGTTTTAAGGCTGATTTCTGTAGCACACCTCTTATTCAACTTCCAACACAGCCAAACATAAATAGGATGCCATAGGACAACAGTATCTTTTAAAAAAAAATGATTTAACTAGGAGAGCAGGAAAAAATGAAGGGGGCTGAAAAATGTCCCCTCTTTGAACATAAAGAATGTGGTCTAATAGTTTTTTCTTAAAGAGAAAGTAGTCATACAATAAATGAAGAAAACTTGGTGAATTAAACCAGCAATCCCCCACACCCACACTTCTCTCCTAGCCCCTCAGACATTTGCAGGATGCCTAAATCAAAGAGAAACAGAGTAAGGTGAGCATCAAGGCATGTTCTGTACTCAAAGCAAGATCAATCTTTATACATAGATCCTTTTTTGGCACTGATGTAGAAAATCCAAACAAGGAGATACTTAGGTCTACAAATAACCTAATCTGCATACCAGATGGATCTAAGGGGGGAAAAAACATACACACTTCTCCACACACATATTTTTTTCTAAAATGTGAGCATAGAAAAACAGATGCTTTTGCCTCCCAACGGATCTGTGGGCCTCTCTCAAGTAGTCTTGTGGAGCAATTTCATTTCAAATTTCTAAAATTATGAAAATGTCTAGATTAAACATTAAATTGAAAAGGAAAGGGCCTCTTACATAGAAAGCCAAATGAATATTTTATGAATTATTTTTAACTGCTCAGTGATACCCAACCCCCAATTTCACAGATGAGTGGATACGGGGAGGGGGGCCAGTAAGAGGAAGTCTCCCCAAAATGGGTTGACTATGATTCACTAACTTCTTTGACAAATAATTTGATGCTATATGCATGGCTCTGTGTGTTAGTATGTAAGAGCTCCTTCTTCTGCGAATGAAACTCTGCTGTTAAAGCTTCAGTGAATAAGGATTGTGGCTTTTTTTTTCTTTCAGATCCTATATGTGAGGATTAAAAATAAATTTCCTTAAAACAATAAATTTTATCTACATTTCACACATTTCCCTTTATTACATTTAATATATCTGCTATCATATCAAGCCATCCATCATTTCCAACAAATCTTACAAAAGCAAAGTGAATACAGAACATGGATTTGGAAACTTGCTATTTCTTCCTTAAATTTCATGGTCGACTGTGAAAACAGCTTTTATACTTGAAGTTCTGCAACTAATTCAGAAAGAGCTATTATAATTACTATAAAAGCAAAGTTGAATATTCTCTCGGTTACCAGAGTCATTAAGTAACTGAGGGTACAATTCATGCCTTGTTCATCATAACAGATGGAAAGAACAAAGATTTAGGACAAGCTGAATAAGAACCACTCCCATTAACTAGTTTCATTATGCATTGCACTAAGTACAATCCTCCCATCCCACCCTATTCTCACAAGCCCTGTACCAAAAATTCAAAAAAGGGAAAGACCGAGAGCAAAACATGACACTTTTTGCAGTGAGGCCTCCTTTAGCTCACATCAGTAGGATCACAGCTGCTCCATGTAAGTAAGATTTCAAGATAACTGCAATTTACTGTCTTAAGTATTGGGACTTTCAGCATTTCTTACGGAAACCTTCCTGAAAATATGCATATCCTTGGGTTTTTCAGCAGAGATTACTGAACACAATAAAACATAACCTGATGAATTAGGTAGTCACAAGGAACATCCATGATTATACTGTGCAGTAGTATGATGTTGTCTCCTTTTTTCATCCCTTCTTTCTCCTTTAAGTCAGTCTGTCACTTCCACTGCTACTAATACCTCTTTCTAATATCAGTCCCCCCCCCCCACACACACACATGCCTTCTAGTTTGAAGCTTTTAATTTACTGTGAACTGGAAAACCAAGATTGGTAAGAACTGTATGTTAAGTAAGAGTTAAGGCACTGAAAGCAAGGATGAGGAATTAATTATGGGCTTCAATGCATCAGCTTTGTGACACTTTAATGTTCCTATCTTTAATAAGCTTCCTATCCCAGTTTAAAGCTAAATTTTGAAAGGGTGATGTTATAAGAGAGCTACCTTCAAATAAGTAAATTTGTTCTGAGCAGACCAAAGTGGGCCTGAATTAAAGTAGGTATCTTGATAGCTCCAAGTTTTTCTGAATCTGAAAAACAATGTCTCAATGAATGACCCCTTCCCACATTTATATAGCATCACACACTTAAATAATGGACATTTCAAACACTTTTTTTTTTTTGAGATGGAGTTTCGCTCTTGTTGCCCAGGCTAGAGTGCAATGGCACGATCTCAGCTCACCACAACCTCCGCCTCCCGTGTTCAAGTGATTCTCCTGCCTCAGCCTCCCGAGTAGCTGGGATTACAGGCATCCACCACCACATCTGGCTAATTTTGTATTTTAAGTAGAGACAGAGTTTCTCCATGTTGTTCAGGCTGGTCTCAAACTCCCAACCTCAGGTGATCCGCCCGCCTTGGCCTCCCAAAGCGCTGGGATTACAGGTGTGAGCCACCGCGCCCAGCATCAAACACTTTTGTAGACATTATCCAGTTCAATCCTGGCAACACTTCTGAGATAGGCAGGGCCAGATTATGGACAAGGAAATGAAGGCTCAGTAATTTGCCCACAAACAAACAATTAGCAAATGACAAAATTGGGGTCCTGGGTCCTCATTTGCTGCTCTTTTCACAACACTGATGTCGTCTATTGCTCCCTCTCACCTTCTCTACGCACAAAAAAAAAATCACTAAGCTCTGCCTCCAATGAGAAAGACGTATTCCTTTTCCTTGGATTCCTTCCTTATTTCTCTCTAAGCTGTGCCAGACGTCTTTAAGAATATTGCCCATTTTTCTAGCAGAACTCAAAACCCTCTGGTTTTATTATGCTGAGAGTTGTCAGTTAATTAAAAATTCAACAAATGTATGGTCCCAACTTGCCACCAAAAGTTAACAAATGTCACCAGCAAGAATGTCTCTCGCAAGCGGGCACTGAAGAATACATCCCAGAAGATACCTAACAGCTCATTTCGTGTCATGGAAACATGAGAAATCACATCCTCAAGACATTCGTTAACCTTTCATTTCCTCCATAAATAGTCAGAAATGTGGCTCATAATTTAAATTAATCAAAAACTATGCTCTCTTGTCCTCTCTCTCTCTCTCTCTCTCTCTCTCTCTCACACACACACACACACACACACATACACACACACACACACAAACACATATACTTAAATGCCAGCATCATAGTCAAATGTATGGTTCCACTTCTCTGGTCAACTTAAACATTGCCTCCTCCATGACGACTTCCCTGTTCATCTCAGGCCTTAAATATCTCTTCCTCCTCTTGTCCAAGAATTTATAGCAATTACTAGCATTTGCTACTTAGCACATATTTAGAAACCATGTGAAGTAGTGCCAAGAGTATGGGTTCTAGAGGCAAATGGACCCAGATTCCAATTCCAGTTTTACCACTTCCTAGCTGTCCGGCCTTGGAAAACTTACATAAACTCTCTCTGACTGAAGTTCCTCATCTGTAAAATGAAGCTAATGATACTTAATCTGTTAAACTGTTCTGGGGGTTAAATACATATAAAGCACTTAGCACCATGCCTGCATATACTAAGCACTCAAATAAGGACAGGTAGACTTACTATTATTACAACCTTTCATGTATAGTTCTGGTTTGATATGTGTGCAATTTTGAGGCCTTCTCACTTTGTTCTAAACCCTTTAATAGCTGCATCCAGAGAGGAATTTATCATAAAGCTTAAACTTAATGGCCCCTCACTTGCACAGCTTCTTTCCAAGGCCTTGTTCCAAATTATGACATTCATAATTTTATAGTTTTTTAAAGAAAGATCCTAAAATTGCATTAGCTTCAGGCCAGTACAAAACCTGGTTCCACCTCTGGTTGTGTCTTTAACCTCTATGTTATCCTGTTCCCTCCATGGGTACCCATTGTAGTACTTTGCACACAGTCAGTACTCAATAAAAATCCTCAATTAACCAGAATGTTTCCTGAATTTGGCTTCAAGGAAATAAACATCAATTATTTAGTCAAAAGCTTCTAACTTCTAACTAACACATTTGGTTGGAAAATATTCAGTCCACTCACATATTTTGAGATAATAAAAATGTACTTTGTGAACTGTACAAAGTACAATTGTATTAATACAAAGCCTATTATTAGACTTTGCACTAATATAGCATTATTCATAAAAATTATGGTAAGAATGATGATGCTGAGGAAGGGTTTCTCAACCTTAGCACTACTGACATTTGGGCCTGAGAATTCTTTATTGTGCAGGCTATTCCAAGCATTGTAGGATGTCTAGCGACATCCCTGGCCTCTACTCACTAAATGCTAGTAGCACCCTTCCCAGTTGTGACAATCAAAAATGTCACCAGGCGTTGCCAAGTGTCCTCGAGGGGAATCCCTCCTCAGTGCCCTAAGGCATCACGATCAGCACCAAAAGATGTACAAACGATCGCAAGTCTTTCATACTAAAGCAGGAAAAGGAAGATAAGCATTTTAGAAAAGTTTTCAATAAGCAAAAGCAACCTCAGTTAACCTGAAAATCCCATTAACCCCATTCCTTGAATATTCTATTCCCTTAGCATTCCATATAACCAAAAAAAAAAAAAAAAAAAAAATACTGTACATTCTATTTTCTACTTTGTATGCAAAGTTCAGCTGATTTTCCATCTCAAAAGCTAAGTACACAAATCAAGTTCATGGGTTGGGGATCTTCAGCTTCATCACTTTTGCCATCTATTTTAAGTGACAGTGATACTACTGACCTGGAAGTTTAGGGAGCTTTTTTCCCCTTGTTTTGACATTTTAACTTTGATATTAGCATGTCTTCCTGTTTTATCTAGTTGAAAGCGAAATGCAACAACAAGAAATCTGATCCAATTAATTGTGATTTTCCTGTATATAAAAGATCTAACATTTTGTTCTAGCCGCCCCACTGATTGTGCAATTGAAAATGCCCTTCTTGAATAAGCAGTATGTCTTATTTCTTCTTTCTGCAGGTTGTGATCCTGGGGAAACACTCAAGAGGTTACCACTACATGCTCGCTAACCTGGTAAGAACAAGCAAGTGTCCCTGGGCAATATATCCTATTTAGTTTGCATTGTTCTGTAATCATCCAAAAAGGAAATACATGAAGCACCTAATGCTTTCTCCAGAAACCTGGAGAAATGACTTAGTAAATACCAAAACCTGAATGCAATAGCCTTGCTTTCAATTATGCTGTCGTTGTTTTAGCTGTGAAGCAGCTATATTCTTTCCTAATTTAAAAAATAATTTGATATGATTCTTTACTTGTTTTTAGATTCAATTTTGGTTTGAAATGTAAACTATTTTAATTGGGTTTGAAATATAAACCATGAAATAGGGGACACAGGAAACTGACTCTTTCCCAATTGATTCAAGTATATGTGCAGATCAGTACTGCATTTGTCCTTTCAGAAGCAGACCACTACCAAATCTTTTTGAGCCAGATGTCAGAGTAGGTTTCAACATGGTACATTATATGACCCCGCCAAAGTGTATAGCCACATTTCTACTTACATAAAACACAACTTGAATGTTTATTTTCAAACTTCCCATGCCTTTAAAATTTGTGACTCTGTAGAAGCTAGTATTTCATTAAGGTTATTTTATACATTTTCTTTCTCTGGAAGGACAATTTGTTTAGGAATTAACAAAACTGCTTCTAAATTGGTAATATCTGTTTGGCAGAGGTTCTGAATAATACCATCTCTATGAAATGAAAGAGAAATGTTAAATTATCACTATAATACTAAAAATCTATTAAAGTTATTACATAACATGAGTTCTAACCCCAATTTTGTTTCATTAGCACAACGGAATTATGATCATTATAAAGCTCTTAAGCCAAAAGAATAGAAACAAAGGTGAAAGATTATTGTAATTATATTCTTATATATTTTAATCAAAGAAATATCTTATTTTTTTAATAATGAATCTTTTTTAAATGAAAAAGGAAATGTTACTTAAACCTCTTTCTTAGGAGTGTGTGCATTCAAACACTTTATAAGATGCAGATTAGAGCTACTGCTTTCAAATGTAGTGTGCATTTTTCTCCAATAATTTGCTCTAAGTGGAGCACTTCAGTCCACTTTGGGAATAAATGAATCTACTCTTTTAGGAGAAGAAATTTTGATTCTTAAATTGCATCCATATATTTTCAATATGGTTTTTAGGCAACCAGTAAATAAAGGGATTTTTTTTAATGCGATGGAGGTTAGACTGTGGCTTGTCAGGATATATGGATGTTACAACAAGGTACCTGTTACAGTTATTGATGACTTTTTATCATTACTTTCTCACCAGTAAATATTTTGCTCTCCTTCTTTCCTTCCTTTCTGTTTTCCTTCCTTCCTTTCTTCTTTCCTTCTTTTCTTCCTTCATCTCTTTCCCCTTTCCTTCTCCTCTGATTTGTATGTCCTAGAAAGCAGCAAGGTTTATAGCACAGTGTTTAAAAATGCAGGGTTTACCAATCACTGACCCATACCTGAGGTGACTGTAGGTAGTACACACATGCAAACTTTTTTATTTTAATGAAAATATATTTCCTTACTATGTATTAGAAAAATATAAAGCTAGCGCATCAAAATTGAAATTTTATAGATATTATTACTTCAAATAGGGCTAACATAGAGATATAACAAAACATAAAATATGTTTTTAATGTTTAAGTAAACAATAGCAAGGGGGATAAAGAGATATAGCAAAATCTGGATTTTGCATACATGGTTGTTATTATACATGAATAAGTTTGAGATATAACATTGAACTGGGGTTCAGAAAGTTTGGGTTGTCAAACTGACTTTGCTACTAGCAAGGTAAGGGATCTTGGGTAAGTCACTTCACCTCTAACGACTGTGTTACAATTACCTTACTTTAACACTCAGGTGGGAGTGGTGGAGGGCAGTCATTGACGTGTTGGGTGGGTCATTTGAAAGCAGATAATAATTAGAAGTGCAAGATATTTATTGGGAGTAACACCTGTGAAAGATAAAAGGGAAAGGGACAAAAGTAGGCAGGGAGAGCTTCAGACCACAATACAGGTCTATACCAGTAAGAGAAGGGAAAAGGAAGCAAGTTTAATAGGAAAAGCTTCAGACTGTAGTGTAGCACTCATAAAATCTTGGCCAACACAACTAGGAGATCAGTGTAAAACATAGCTCATAGAGGAGTCCTATGCTTCTTCCAAATGGCAAGTCATTGCATCCCGACTTTGCTCAGTCATTAGCTGGCAGCAGCCCAGAAAGCACACACATTCCACTTGAAAACCGAGGCAGATCTGAAGGTACCTGAAGCTGGAGGTTGTCAGTTAACTTAATTCTTTGAGACAGGTTTTGCCTTAAAGGGCCATCTGAGCCGTGCGTAAGAACAGCTATCTCAGTTGGCCTACCATGACTGTAAAGGCCTTTCCCATTCTGTAATTCCAACTGAGTCTCCTTATTTCTACTGACAAACTTTTTTTATTTTTTTCATTTTTGTGGGTACATGCTAGATGTATACTTCTGTGGCTTACATGAGATATTTCGTACAGGTATGCAATGCGCAATAACCACACCAGGATAAATAGGGTACCCATCATCTCAAGAATTTATCCTTTGCCTACTGACAATCTTTTAGATCAGCTTTTATTGCAATTTTGAGATCCAGACCTGACAAAAATTAAAGTCTGTGGAGTGATAGAACTGAAAGAGAAAATCACTAGGACAAGGTTGGGGAAAAGAATGGCAAACTGAATTCTATACACACAACTCAGAATTATGAGACTTTGGGGGAATGTCTACTACAAGAACAAGCAAAGTCTGTTCCTTCGAAAAGAAAGTAATGTATAGTATCATGTCAGTCTGAGTAATGAAAATGTGATTTCCTTTACCATGCTTTGAGTTGCCACCCTTTCTCTTCCTTTAGTGACCCTCTTTTCATTTGAATTCAGCCATGTAAGTCCCTGTACTCTATATCAAATTGCATTTGGGCAATAGAGATAGGAGCTGCTGTTCATCTCTAATGATAATAATAATGAGACAAATTATCCCTACTATGGTCCATGGTTCCCAGTTTTCTCAAAGCAGATAAAAATTACCTCAAATGCCTCCATCAAAGACACACACACACATACAGAAAGAGAGAGAGAGAGAGAGTAAACCAAAACTATTTAGAAGTAAGTTGGATGGTCAAGAAAAGGGGAAATGGAAATAAGAAGATGTTTCCTTTCAAGATGAGCCAGCTGGATGTAAGCTGAGGATGGATATCTATATACAGAAGAGTAAAGTCCCATGTGAGTCTTGGTGTTACAAACACCACAAAACCACTGCTTTCTTCTACAAATGTAGAGTCAAGAATACTTAAGCTACTTAACTAAGCTTCCTGGAATCACTTCCTGCAGTTCCCTTTGATACTGAGCTCTGTCTATCTGGCAAAGACTTCTTTGTACATTTACATGGAACGTCCCCTGGTAGCAATCCTAAAGTGAGAAGACTTGGATATTCCATGAAGGCTTTAACAAAGGCCTCTCAGAGGTCAAGATGTACATTTCAGAGTGGACAATGAGCTGCAGAAAATTCTAGCTTGTTGAAATCCCAAAAAGAAACAGAAGATTACACCAGGAGTACAACCCAGAGATGTGATCTACTCAGGCCAGAAGTGGACATCCCAATAGAGCAAGTAAGTCTCTTACAAATTCTTGTATCAGTTGATGATGTCATTTTTTTTGGAGTTGTTCTGTAATTAATTGTTGTTTTCTCTTCCAGGACTCTCTCTAACATGGCGCTGTTTGTCAACGTTAGTCCCAGAGGTAGCCATCATGTGTACAATCTGTCAGTCAAGCAGCCTCTCAATCTCTCATGGTAAGGTCCTGGATCCAGATGCTTTACCCTGCATTGTCAGGCATGTTGTGTAAAGTGATCTAGTTTTTTTCATATATGTCAGTAATGATAGCTCAGTTACTGTGTGTAGAGCCCTAGAGTAATATTAGGAATAGATGCAAAGGCAGGAAGCAGTGTGGTATAATAAAAAAATAAAAATTAAAAAAAAAAAATAAAGCACGAGGCTAGGAGGTAGGAGTCAGGTTTGAATCCCAAGAATTCATCTAACTACCTGTATGGCAAACCAAACCTCTCTGAACCTGATTATCAATCTGTAAAATGCAGAGGTAGACAAGATCAGTATTTCCCAAAATGTACATGAGATGATTTTAGATACTACATAGCAAAACTTCGCTTTTAACTTATTAGTTTTGAATGTGTATTAAATACATATTAGAAAAACAACTATCCCAGCAATTCTGTGATTTTATAGATACCATTCCTTAGAATGAGGCTAAAGTAGATATGTAGATAAAAGAAACTCAGTCAATGTAAATAAAAATATTAAGTAAATTTATAGTTCAGATGGTCCACCTATATGGCAAAAACTGAAAAGGTGGTATATTAATGACTAGAATTTGGAAAATAAACCACTGTCACTTCAAGATCTACATTTCTTCCCTCTTGGAGTTCAGTTTGGACCAGGGTAGGCCAGGAGTAAGGGTGTAGACCTATCATCTGGGTGAATGCTGAGGACACAAACAGGGAAGCAAAACCAGAGCCCCATTATTCTTGGGGATATAAAGTTAAAAGGTAGACTAAAGCTTTAAAATCAGTCCAAGCGGGCAAAAACCAAGAGAGATATGAGTATTCTTAGTCAAGTTTTAAATAGAGCTGGGGATCTGAAGGATCAATCAAAAACAGCCTAGCAGATTACACAGGGCAAATTGGATCTGGATTGAATGATCCAACAACAGATGTTCATCACTCCCCATATAAGACCAAAAACAAAAACAAGACAAAACAAAAACCCACAAACAATTGAAGTGCCCAGGGGAGAACATGAGCCATAGCAGGGCTCATTCAGTGTTGCACCAGTTAACCACTGCCTTAGAAGACCTGACAGTTTCTCTGCCTAGGTTGAGACTGGTACCAGAGTTGGAGACAATTGCTGACCCTGTAAGTGGAGGAATTTAGGTAATGTCTGCTGTCAGCAGTAGAGAGCTACAGGCAATCAAACAGGTCATTGTGCAAAGAGAAAAAATAGAAGAAAGTTCATCTATCTTATATTCCTTTCTGATGTGTTAGCTGTTTTCTTTAGACTTTCATTTAATTTTCTCAGAACTTCTATGAGGAGAGACTTCTTGTCCACCCACCTCCCTAAGCCTTTTACAGATCAGAAAATGGGCCCAGAAAATATGTATAACTTGCCCAAAGTCTCATAGCTAATCCATTGCCGAACTAGGTTTTCTATCTAGATTGGTAACACTCTTAGCAGAGAACCTTGCTTTTCCCACTTTACCCACCCAAGCTTCTCAGTGAGATAGAAAGCCAGCACCACAAAGGTCACATAAGAGCATTCACAAAGACATAAATGTAAATAAATGAAGCACAAGCTCTAAATTTATGAGGATGAAGTGATCAGAGATAAAAAGGGCTTTTAAAAACAAGAACACCTTGGGTTGGGTGTGATGGTTCATGCCTGTAATCCCAGCACTTTGGGAGGCTGAGGCGGGTGGATCATGAGGTCAGGAGTTCGAGACCAGCCTGGCCAATATGGTGAAACCCCGTTTCTGCCAAAAAAAAAAAAAAAAATACAAAACTTAGCTGGGCATGGTGGCATGCGCCTGTAGTCCCAGCTACTTGGGAGGATGAGGCAGAAGAATTGCTTGAACCCGGGAGGCGGAGGTTGCAGTGAGCTGAGATTGTGCCACTGCACTCCAGCCTGGGCAACAGAGCAAGACTCTGTCTTTAAAAAAAAAAAAAAAAAGGACAACTTTGTGAATCTGGGTTTGAAAAAACTATCCCAACATGAACTGTATCTTAACAGGCATCAATTACATCCCCATCACTCCCTGTGCCAACCGCTTTCCTTCCCTCTTCTCTCTCTCTCACACGCACACACACGCACGCATGCATGCACACACACACACATATTTTCATTCCCCTTTTTTCTTATGCTTTGTCTTCTGCTCCCTCCTCATCTAACCTCATTTATGCCAGAAAATAACGATGGAAGGGGGTACTAGATGACATCTAATTTCTCCAAAATTTTACTAAAACAAGAGTATTACTCATAAAATTGAACCCAAACAGGCAGCCAGGAGCTTCAACAAGCTTGAGGAAGTGAACTCCGCAACTTACCAGATCTCAGAATGTACCTGAAAAAGAGAAGGGCCTGTTTTGCTTAGAGAGAAAACAAGTCTAAATAAGATTTAGTTATGCTGTTTTGCTTGCCAGTAACAACTATTCCCTTCTCTCTTCCCCTTCCAGGTCTTCTTGTTCTGTTCTCTACTTTCCCTTCCTTTGTTCTGACATGTTTCGTGTTCTAAATAAAAAATTCAAATGCTCAAACCCACATGTTGTGATCACTGACACCTCAGCAGATGGCATGTAAACACAGAGCTCACTGGGCTGGAGCCTGGCTTTGCAGGCAAGAGAGGTGGGCTTGGAGGTAAAAATTCCCACTGGTCCCAAATGTCAGGGAATCCAGTCACCTCTCCTGGTGCACAACTTCTCTGGTAGCTCAGGATTCACTTTCTTCTCCAAATGGAAATGGGATATAGAACACCAAGGGAATGAGGAGTGGGGACTGGGCTGGGGTCCAACTTCCTGCCATACATTTCGAAAGCCACAGGCATTTGTCAGCTTAAAGTAGCGAACTCTGAGACTCCTATTCTCTCTCTCCCAAAATGCCTTTATTATAGTCAACCATTGCATTTTGTCCCTCTTCTCTCTCTCCCCTGCCTGAAATTAACAAGGAAAGATCATTTCCTACCCAATATTATAACAAGATGAATTAAAAGCATTTTATCTTCTCCCCAAGCTCTCGGATTATGTCCTCTAAAACCGTGCTTCCTAAACTCTCTGTGAAGAAGAACCAGTTTTTCCCCCTCAAGATCTTCATGGACCAGTAAACATGCAACAAAAATAAATTACTTAAAAAATGAAACAAGCAAAATAAGATATATAAAATATAAGTTCAATATTTTTTAGTATTATATTCAACAGCCATTATATTACCCTGTCAAGTTCCTATGAAGGTTGATAAAGACTTACCCTCCGTTTCTTTCCTTATATCATCTCAGACTGGTAACAAACAATGAACCAGCACCAGTCTGCACACATTTTGAGCAGCACTGCTCTAAAGGTCTTTACAGTAAGTTTTTTCTATATATACCACTGTATGTCCAACAACTTGTTCACTGCACAGCAAGGAAAACGGAGTGTAGTGTCCTTAAGAACTTTGTAATTGTATTGTACAGACCAAAATTGCATGGCTTATGATAATTGCTATGGAGATAGAACAGGTGCTGGGACAATGAATAAAGAGAAGGCAGATTGTGAAAGTCAATACTGTGGGAGTCTGCATAGTGTGGCCAGAGAAGGCCTTTCAGAAAAGGTGACTTTGAAACAATAATCTGAAAGGGTAGAAGGATTCAGCTACATGACCAATCAGGGAGAGTCCATTCATAGGGAACAGTACATGCCAAAGTCCTGAGGCAGAAAACAGCTTGATGTCTTCCCTGAACAGTCAGAAGGCAATTTTGGGTAGAGCAGAATGAGTGACAGGACAGACTAGATGCCAGGTGGAAGAGTTTTACCTTTTTTCAACAGCAACAGAAGGCCCACTGAAAAATTTCAAGCAGGGAAGGGGTATGATCTGATTTATGCTTTTCTAAAAATCCATGTCAAATGGATGAGTTTTGTGTGATATAAATTATACCTCAATGAAGCTGTTAGAAAAAAAAAGAAAAAGAGAGAGAGAGAGAGATATCAGTGGCTATTTCCCCATTAATAGAACTTATGCCACATTGTAATTATTTATTTATTCATACAAATAACCTCCACTGAAATGAAGTGCCATGAGGGCAAGGACCAAGTTTGAGATGGCTCACCATTGTAACAGCTAGCACTTAATAGGTTTCTAAGTATGTTTGTTGGTCAGACTGGAGAATAAAATCATGAGTGAACAATATATGCAAATTGTACTCAAGTACTAATTTATATGGTGTAATCTTCAACTCTACACATTGTACCCTCCCAGGAGGATGGATCTGCTTTCTAGAAAAAGACTTGTGTCTCTCATTAGCAACCTGACAACTTGAATCACCACAATTACTATGCATTTCTTTATTGAAGCATCATCCAGATGAACAATTCAAATCGCACTAAAGGCAGAGGCAGTCTTCATCCAAAATGTGAGATAGATAGTTGTCTTTGGCAGCCTTCCAACCCTCATTCTACTGTTTTTATCTTTCTTATAGGCAAGCCACCTTTTCTCACCCATAATCTATCATCAACTCCTAAAAGTCACCCAACTTAAGGATCTTGTCTCTGTTTTCCTCCCTGTACAAAATGTGCCCTAGTAATAGTACTGTATGAAGGAAAACTCCACATCATATCTTGTAAATAAATGCACTTAATGTAAGCCTTGGATATATTTATTTCCAACTCTCAAACATCCACATTTCCAAAAGTAAAGTGAATTTCAGTATGTGAAAATCAACAAAGATGGGGGATAATACCAAAGTCATTTGGATCTTTGGAAGACTGAATTGTCTGGCTATTCTCAAATCGTGGACGGTCTGTGTTTGGATGACAGTTGTGTAACCAGTGTCTATGTGAAATATGGCTTTGGAGAGTTAATCAACGGAAGCTTACAAGACCCTGCATGAACTGCTTAGGCATAAAGGTCATGTTGGTTTTATATAGCTGCATTCAGATGTGAGCAAACGTGCACCGATCAAACAAACAGACATGATGTGATTGAGATGTGATGCAATTTATGAAATATAGCAGAATCTACGAGTCCAAATGGGTAGTTTCCATTTCAGAAGAATCACTTCTGGATATTATACCCATATTTCTAACAAATATCACCATTGTTGCACAGAAGCAGTCAAGTGTACAGAAACTTGGAATGTAGAAAGTGAGAAAGCAGAATTTCAATTCACCCTATCTATGAGCAGTAGGATTGCCTCCGATCTGTCCCTGCCTTCTCTCATATCTTTTAATCTCTTCCCACTGCACACAAAGATTACCGTTCAAACCAAAGGAAAGGATACTAACATGGCTAGCCAAAAAAACCATCAATTGCAACCAAATAGAATTGGTGAAATGCAAACAGCACTAGAATTCGATAAGTTTAGTCCAAGCACACAAAAATCATTGAATATATAATCATCCCTTAATTATTAAAATCCTTATGAAATAATAAGATGGGCTTAACAGAAATTCCATAGCACAACAGGAAATTTGAGACCTTAGAGTCACTTAACACCTATGTTGTAGAGTATACACATATACTTATTGCACAGAAGGCATGTGAAGTCATGCAATAATAAGACAAAAATCCATAAACAGTCATCCATATGTACAATAGCCTATGTAAACATTGGGAAGGGGGAGGATAAAGGAGCACAATTAGCCCCCTTACTACCTAGTAGAAGATACAGGGACAAATTTGATATAGATGTTCTTAGCTATTATTTCACTAATTGAAAATGTTAGCAAGGATGCAGAAAAAAGAGAATGCTTGCACATTGTTAGTGGGAATGTAAATTAGTACAACCATTATGGAAAACAGTATGGAGGTTCCTCAAAAAACAGAAAATAGAACTACCATATGATCCAGTAATCCCATTGCTGGGCATATATCCAAAAGAAACAAATTTGTATATTGAAGAGTTATCTGCATTTTATGTTTATTGCAGCACTATTCACAATAACCAAGAAGTGGAATCAACCTAAGTGTCCATGAACAAATGGATAAAGAAAATGTGGTACACATACACAACGGAATGCTATTTAGTCATAAAAGGGTGAAAATCCTGTCATTTGTGACAACATGGATGAATCTAAAGGACATCAGGTCAAGTGAAATAAGCCAGGCACAAAAAGACAAATACCATGTGATCTCATGTATATGTGGAATCTTAAAAAGTTGAACTCATAGAAGTAGAGAGAACGGTGGTTACCAGAGGCTAGGGGGTGAGGAGGGAGGGAATGAGGAGTTGTTAATAAACAAGTACAAAGTTTCAGACAGGCAGTAGGAATAGGTTTTGAGAGCTATTGCACAGCAGGGTGCAATAATATTGTATCATATATTTCAAACTAAGAGGGTAAATTTCAAATGTCTCACCATAAAAAATTGTAGGTGAGCAAGGTGATGGGTATGTGAATTAGCTTGATCTAATCATTTCACATTGTATATGTATATCAAAACATCACATCGTACCCCATAAATGTACACAATTATGATTTGTCAATCAAAATAATATTAATAATAAAAAAAGAAAGAAAGGAAAGAAAAGAAAATGGTTCTTGAAGAATGAAATTTCAATAGAGGCACCTAAAGTTGTAAGTAATAAAGTAGGGGCCCTTTGTAGGCAAAGAGAACAAAGATACCAATGTTAAAGAGTGCATGATGTGGCTAGAGCATGAGGTCTGTTGAAGGAAATGGTGTAGATGAGGCCAGGGGAGCAGAAGATAACAGATAATAGAAATCCTTGAAAATGAAGTTAAGATATTTCGCTGTTAATAGAAAGTAGGGACTCATTGCAATCCTTTGAGAAAGGAGTCTTATACTCTAACTGGTATTTTAGGAAGGTAAATTTATTATGTGAAGAATAAACTGGAGAGGGGGAAAAAAACAGAAATCAGAGCACCAACTAGGAAGCTAGGACAATAATCTAGGCCAGTGGTTCTCAAACCCGCTTGTACTTCAAAGTCACCTGTTGAATTAGATACTTGGGCCTCATACTCCATAAGTCTAAATTAGAGAAAGGGATACAAAAAGAAGAGATTTTAAAGGGATGTAATCACCTTGCTTTGGGGCACATTCTTTTTTTATTTTTTTTAAGTGAAAGCAAGTTTATTAGGAAAGTAAAGGAATAAAGAATGGCTACTCCATAGGCAGAGCAGCCCCTAGGGCTGCTGGTTGCCCATTTTTATGGTTATTTCTTGATTACATGTTAAACAAGGGGTGGATTATTCATGAGTTTTCTAGGAAAGGGGTGGACAATTCCCAGAACTGAGGATTCCTCCCCATTTCAGACCATATAGGGTAACTTCCTGACGTTGCCATGGCATTTGTAAACTGTCATGGTGCTGGTGGGAGTGTAGCAATGAGGACAATCAGAGGTCGCTCTCATTGCTATCTTGGTTTTGGTGAGATTTAGTGGGCTTATCAGCAAGTTCTTTATGACCTGTATCTTGTACTGACCTCCTGTCTCATCCTGTGACTTAGAATGCCTAACCACCTCGGAATGCAGTCCAGTAGGTCTCAGCCTTATTTTACCCAGCCCCTACTCATGATGGAGTTGCTCTGGTTCAAATGCCTCTGACATTTCTCTCCTTCCTTCTATAAGAGAACCCTTAATCCTAAGGGTTGTAGAAGGACAAAGATTCATCTTCTGTAACTTCTTTAGGTTGAATAGGGCAATGATATTCCTGCTTAACTATTGGTTCCCTTGCATTTGGGGTAGAGAGGAGCTCAGTCAAAAAGCTGACTTGGTATGTCAAGGGCCATTTATAACTCTTGAGTTCCAACAAAAGGTGATATCTGGAAAATTATTAAGTGTTCAATTTAAGAGAACATTGAGTAAGCTTATCCTGCATTCCTACACATAGAGTGTAACAGCAATATATTCCACAACAGTAAAGCAAAATAAGCAAAATTATCCCAAGTAAACTAAATAAGAAGGCTTTCCATGAACTGGGAAACTGTTGAAACCAAGCTGATAAGGGGTTGCTAGCTGACTTCAGTATGTGGGGCACATTCTTTTTACACACATGGAATATGGGAGTTAATTTAGTCAGCAGGTGGTTAGAGAAGGGAGTTTTAGAGTATATGAGAAGGTCTACTTGGAGAGTCATTGGTATCTTATTCAAAGTGAATTCAGGTTGAAAATGTCAAAATAAAATAAGAAATGAATTTGTTTTATAGACTCTAAAGCCTCAAAATGTAACAAGTTCATTTTCTGAGGTATTTGTGTGGTAAATGTCATCCTTTTGAAAAAGTAGATTCTCAGAGCCCAGCTTTATGAAAACTCATGACTATCCCCATAGTCAAACACTCAAAATTAAAAATATAAAAAGGCAAATAAAAAAAAAATTCTAATGTCTTTGGGTAGATGAGAAATGCCAGAAGAAGGAACTTGTTTTCAAGCAGAAAATGAACTGCTAAAGTAGTCTATGATTCAGTGAAGGGAGAAAGCAGTTGCTGTAAAACAGCTTAAACAAAAGGAACCACTGTTTCTCGCAAAAATATCAAGTCTACTGAAACACATTTTGTTTTTGGCAAAAATGTTATTTTAAAATATATTATTTTAAAATATATTATTTTAGTAGCAGATGAAGTTCAGTGAGGAAATAGAATTCATGACACAGAAATTTCCTTTGAAGTCAAACTTGTTTAAAAATGCATCATGTATTAAATAGAAAGATGTGGGTTCTCTCTTTATTTATTTATTTATTTATTTATTTATTTATTTATTATTATATTTTATGTTCTAGGGTACATGTGCACAACTGTTTTTTTTTTTTTTTGAAACAGAGTTTTGCCTTGTCACCCAGGCTGGAGTGCAGTGGCATGATCTCCACTCACTGCAACCTCTGCCTCCTGGGTTCAAGCAATTCTCCTGCCTCAGCCTCCTGAGTAGCTGGGATTACAGACACCCACCACCACACCAGGCTAATTTTTGTATTTTTAGTAGAGACAGGGTTTCACCATGTTGGCCAGGCTGGTCTAGAACTGCTGACCTCAGGCAATCCGCCCACCTTGGCCTCCCAAAGTGCTGGGATTATAGGCATGAGCCACTGCGTCCAGCCTTCTGGTTTTTTTGGAATAGTTGCCATTGGAAGAGGTGCTCAGGTCAAGCATTTAAACCCTGAAACAAAAGTCAGAACAAACTAAAAAGACTTAAGAACATGAAACCGAATGTCAACTTTGTTTGAGCCAAGGACATGAATTAAAAAGTAAAAACTTGTAAAATCATTTATCATTTATTTAAACTAGTAATTATATACTTTTTTCTAAAGACTTGGATTTTCTGATAATAAAAATATCTGTCTGTGTTCACATATATTGCTGTCTGGTCACTGTTCTACTTCTACTCACAACAGCATTCATTATACAAGGGAAAAAATGGAATATAGGGAGGAGGCTGGACTGTGGGACAGAGAGAAGTCTGAGTGACAGTAATTGGAGTGTGTCTGATAGGCAGATGCTTCATGGGACTAGTCAGAGCTGATTGGCTGAGGGAGCTATGTCCCACTCATGGGTGTTATTATCAGAGAGGAGGAGTGAGGATGGAACTTTCTGGGAAAGGTCACATGATAAAGAGGACCAGTAAGAGGTAGATTCATGAATGGAGTCTGAGCCAGCTAGCTATGGAGAACAATTTGACAGCTGGCAGGCAGACAGGTAGGATATGTACTGTTCTCTACTGCTCCCTACCACTTAAAACCCCACCTCTTTCTTCTTTTACCTCTCGGGTCTGGGTATTGAAGGCCTAATGCTGCCTCATTCAATTTTTACAGAAGTCTTAGGAAACTGGGGACTCTAAATTCCCCCACATGGTGAACTGTGGGTGGCCATCTCCAACTGCTGGTGATGCCAGAAACGAAGGCAATGGGGAACCAGGAGTCAATACACACCTTCCTTTAGCTAGAAGCTCTCTCCTAAAATATTCTCTACATATTACCCCCACCCTTTCCCTTTCCACTTTTACCTAATGGCTTTCAAGTGATAAAAACTGTGTGGGCAATTTTACACAAGTTTCAGAAAGGCCAGACACTTCAATTTCTCAAAAGAGTGGAGTGGCAAGTCCCACTGTAGATCATAATATAAGAAAAAAAATTGGCCAAGAGCTAGGAAACTCTAATCATTTAGCTAATCATTTAGCCAGATTATATGAGCATTTAACCAGATATTCATGTAATAGCCATCTCTACATTCCGTAACCTTCTCCTGGTAGAGATTGGTGCTGGATAGCAAATTCTGTTACAATAATTTTTTGGTAGGGTTTAAGGAAAACAGGGGATCAAAATTCCCGAAAGTGCAGACTTTGGGTGGCAAACATCAAATAAAATTTACCATAAGGGAAAAAAAAGCAAAAAGGAGCCACTAACTTTTAATATCTCCCACCCTTCCACTCTCTCCTCTCCTCCTTTCCCCTTTTACTTACTGTATGTATGATACTCAGATCTATTGATTTAGTGTCTTAACAGAGGTTTTATGGGAATTTTTCCTCAATTTTCCAAACTCTAAGGACTGCAAATTGGAAGCTCAAAAGGAAATCTAGCAACAGGCTATGAGCAAGAATAGTCATTTTAAATAAAAGAATAGGCAGAGGAGAGCCAAGAGCCAGGCAACCTCTGTCCCATAGGCAAAACATCTCTCTTTTTTGTAGGCTAGTCGAGTGCAGCAGTGGGAGTAGAGAAGGCACTAGAACTTCTCTCTTAATACAACTATGCCTACCATTCATCCCTTTTTTCCCAGTTGCTAAGATCCTCAATTCCCTGTCGAAGATACGCTGGTCAGCTCTGCTGAATTAGTGTCTTTGCTGAGATGATAGGGAGAGTCTGGCCTCAGTTTTCAAAACGTTGTGTGCACTGTGCTTGTCCATGACTCCAATAGAGTCTAGCAATATGTGAAAGAAAACAGAATATATTTTAAAACGATAGAGTAGAGGTGGAAGGTGGACTGAGAGCCAGATACGTCTGCCTCTCAGCCAGCAACTGTCTCCGAACTTTCTTCTTTCTACTACTATTCTTTACCTTTTTCTTTGATCTGTTTACCTATTTGATCTGTATGGTGGCCATTTCTGTTATGTTAGTTGTTTTACAGAGGTTTTAGAGCTACGTGGTATTTATATCCAAACTTGAGTTCAGTGTGTTATCAACTCAAAAAAAGAAAGCTAGCAAGAGTTATGGATAAGAGAAATGCCTTAAAAATAATGAGATTCTAGGTGAATAAGGACCAGGAGCCAGCCAACTTCTGCTCTTAGACAGGATCCCTACATTCTACCAATGACCTTAATCCCTTTATTTTCCTTTTATCCTCTAGGTGTTCAATGGACATTTCCACTGCATTAATGTCTTTATAGAGTGTTGAGTGGGACTTGGGTTCAGTATTCGCACCTACAATTCACAAGTGATCAGCCGAAGAAGTGAAACCTAAAAAGAATTTATGAACAAATGAAATGTCTTAAAGATATTGTGATAGGAGGCAAGACAGGATTAGGAGCCAGCAAGCTGCTGTCCTTCACACAAAAGTAGTCTTCTAATAAGCCCCTTTTTAACACACACCCATCCTACTCTTCCTTCTCCCTCTTACTTCCAGGATATGGGGTGGTCACTGCTGCTGCATCAGTTACCTTCATGAAATTGTTGGTATCCTTTGCCCACTTTTTGATGGGGTTGTTTGTTTTTTCTTGTAAATTTGTTTGAGTTCTTTGTAGGTTCTGGATATTAGCCCTTTGTCAGATGAGTAGATTGCAAAAATTTTCTCCCATTCTGTAGGTTGCCTGTTCACTCTGATGGTAGTTTCTTTTGCTGTGCAGAAGCTCTTTAGTTTAATGAGATCCCATTTGTCAATTTTGGCTTTTGCTGCCGTTGCTTTTGGTGTTTTAGACATGAAGTCTTTGCCCATGCCTATGTCCTGAATGGTACTACCTAGGTTTTCCTCTAGGGTTTTTATGGTATTAGGTCTAACATTTAAGTCTCTAATCCATCTAGAATTAATTTTCGTATAAGGAGTAAGGAAAGGATCCAGTTTCAGCTTTCTACTTATGGCTAGCCAATTTTCCCAGCACCATTTATTAAATAGGGAATCCTTTCCCCATTTCTTGTTTCTCTCAGGTTTGTCAAAGATCAGATGGCTGTAGATGTGTGGTATTATTTCTGAGGACTCTGTTCTGTTCCATTGGTCTATATCTCTGTTTTGGTACCAGTACCATGCTGTTTTGGTTACTGTAGCCTTGTAGTATAGTTTGAAGTCAGGTAGCGTGATGCCTCCAGCTTTGTTCTTTTGACTTAGGATTGTCTTGGAGATGCGGGCTCTTTTTTGGTTCCATATGAACTTTAAAGCAGTTTTTTCCAATTCTGTGAAGAAGCTCATTGCTAGCTTGATGGGGATGGCACTGAATCTATAAATTACCTTGGGCAGTATGGCCATTTTCACGATATTGATTCTTCCTATCCATGAGCATGGTATGTTCTTCCATTTGTTTGTGTCCTCTTTTATTTCACTGAGCAGTGGTTTGTATTTCTTCTTGAAGAGGTCCTTTACATCCCTTGTAAGTTGGATTCCTAGGTATTTTATTCTCTTTGAAGCAATTGTGAATGGAAGCTCATTCCTGATTTGGCTCTCTGTTTGACTGTTACTGGTGTATAAGAATGCTTGTGATTTTTGCACATTAATTTTGTATCCTGAGACTTTGCTGAAGTTGCTTATCAGCTTAACAGACATTTCGCAAAAGAAGACATTCATACAGCCAACAGACACATGAAAAAATGCTCATCATCACTGGCCATCAGAGAAATGCAAATCAAAACCACAATGAGATACCATCTCACACCAGTTAGAATGGCGATCATTAAAAAGTCAGGAAACAACAGGTGCTGGAGAGGATGTGGAGAAATAGGAACACTTTTACACTGTTGGTGGGATTGTAAACTAGTTCAACCATTATGGAAAACAGTATGGTGATTCCTCAAGGATCTAGAACTAGATGTACCATATGACCCAGCCATCCCATTACTGGGTATATACCCAAAGGATTATAAATTATGCTGCTATAAAGACACATGCACACGTATGTTTATTGCAGCACTATTCACAATAGCAAAGACTTGGAATCAACCCAAATGTCCATCAGTGACAGATTGGATTAAGAAAATGTGGCACATATACACCATGGAATACTATGCAGCCATAAAAAAGGATGAGTTTGTGTCCTTTGTAGGGACATGGATGCAGCTGGAAACCATCATTCTTAGCAAACTATCACAAGAACAGAAAACCAAACACCGCATGTTCTCACTCATAGGCGGGAACTGAACAATGAGATCACTTGGACTCGGGAAGGGGAACATCACACACCGGGGCCTATCATGGGGAGGGGGGAGGGGAGAGGGATTGCATTGGGAGTTATACCTGATGTAAATGACGAGTTGATGGGTGCAGCACACCAACATGGCACAAGTATACATATGTAGCAAACCTGCACGTTGTGCACATGTACCCTACAACTTAAAGTTTAATAATAATAAATAAATTAAAAAAAAAAAAGAAAAAAAGAAATTGTTGGGAGACTCTAATCTCAGTTTTCTATACACTGCTGCTTGTATTTACTCATGTCAGCTACAACATTTAGCAATATGTGATGGAAAAGACATGCTTTGAATCACATTAGAAGGTACACAGGGAAACCAAGAGTAAGCCAACTTCTGCCCAATAGTCAGCACCACTCTCCTGCCTTCCTTCACTCTGCCAATGACCTTCACACATTTGTTTTTCCCATTTCCCTTTCAGGTTTTCAGTGGTCACTTCTGTTGCATTATTTTATTTATAGAGAATTCACTGGGGCTTGGGAAAATGTTCCCACCGGAATCTCTGCAGGTAATCAGAAGTAAGGCCTAGGAATAATGTATTTTATTTTGTTTTTAAGGTTTTTTTTATTTTTATTTTTTGTGGATACATCATAGGAATATATGTGTGTGTGTATGTATGTGTATATTAGGAAAGTAAAGGAATATGTGTGTATGTGTATATTATCTTGTAATATGTAATATGTAAAATATATCACATACCCCATATATAAAATATATGTTTAATATTATATATTATATTATATATTACTTTATATATATGGGGTACATGATATATTTTACATATTACAGGCATGCAATGTATAATAATCACATCATGAAACATTGGGTATCCATCCCCTCAAGCATTTATCTTTTGTGTTAGAAGCCAATTATCCTCTTTTAGTTATTTTTAAATGTATAAGTAAGTTTTTATTGACTATAGTCACCTTGTTGTGTAATCAAATACTAGGTCTTATTCATTCTTTCTATTTTTTAAATTAATCATCCTTACCTTCCACCCACCCACCACCACTCCCCTTCCCAACCTCTGATTACCATCCTTCTCTGTGTCCATGAGTTCAATGCTTTGATTTTTAGAGCCCACAAATAAGTTAAAGCATGTAATATTTGTCTTTCTGTGCCTGGCTTATTTCTCTTAGCATACTGACCTCCAGTTCCATCCAAGTTGTTGCAAATGACATGATCTCATTCTTTTTTTACGACTGAATAGTACTCCATTGTATATATGTATATATGTATTACATTTTCTTTATCCATTCATCTGTTTGTGGACCCTTAGGTTGCTTCCAAATCTTGGCTATTGTGAACACTGCTGCAACAAACATAGGAGTGCAGGTATCTCTTTGATATCCTGATTTCCTTACTTTTGGGTATATACCCAGCAGTGGGATTGCTGGATTTTATGGAAGCCCTATTTTCAGTTTTTTAAGGAACCTCCAAACTGTTTTTCATAGTGGTTGTACCAATTTACATTCCCACCAACAGCGTATGAGGATTCCCTTTTTTCCACATCCTCATCAGTATTTTTTATTGCCTGCCTTTGTATAAAAGCCATTTTAACTGGGGTGAGATGATATTGCATTATAGTTTTGATTTTGCATTTCTCTGATGATCAGTAATGTTGAGCACCTTTTCATATGCCTGTTTGCCATTTGTATCTCTTCTTTTGAGAAATACCTATTCAAATCGATTGCCCATTTAAAAAATTGAACTAAATTTTTTTTCCTATAGAGTTGTCTGAACTCCTTATATGTTCTGATTATTAATCCCTTATCAGATGAGTAGTTTGCAAATTTTTTCTCCCATTCTGTGGGTTGTTTCTTCACTTTGTTGGTTGTTTCCTTTGCTGTACAGAAGCTTTTTAACTTGATGTGATCCCATTTGTCCATTTTTGCTTTAGTTTCCTATGTTTGTAGAGTGTTACTCAATAAATTTTTGCCCAGACCAACGTCCGGGAGATTTTCCCTAATGTTTCATTGTAGTGGTTTCATAATTGGATGTCTCAGATTTAAGTCTTTAATCCATTTTGATTTGATATTTGTGTAAAGTGAGAGATAAAGATCATGTTTCGTTATTCTACATATGGATATCCAGTTTTCCCAGCACAATTTATTGAAGAGACTGTCTTTTCCCCAATATATGTTCTTGGCATCTTTGTTGAAAATGAGTTAACTTTAGGTGTGTGGATTTGTTTCTGGGTTCTCTATTCTGTTACATTGGTCTATACATTTTTATTCCAGTATCATGCTGTTTTGGTTACTGTAGCTCTGTAGTATAATTTGAAGCCAGGTAATGTGGTTCCTCCAGTTCTGTTCTTCTATCTCAGGATAGCTTTGGCTATTCTGGGTCTTTTGGGGTTTCATATAAGTTTTAGGATTGTTTTTCCTATTTCTATGAAGAATGCCTTTGGTATATTGATAGGGATTGTATTGAATCTGCAGATTTCTTTGAGTAGTATGGACATTGCAACAATATTGACTCTTCCAATCCATGAACATGGAATATCTTTCCATTTTTTGTGTGTCCTTGCGAATTTCTTTCATCAGTGTTTCATAGCATTCATTGCAGATATCTTTTACTTTTTTGGTTAAGTCAATTCCTAGGTATTTAACTTTATTTGTGGCTATTATAAATGGTAATTTTTAAATTTCCTTTTCAGATTGTTCATTGTTGGCATATAGAAATGCTACTGATTTTCATATGCTAATTTTCAATCCTGCAACTTTGTTGAATTCGTTTATCACTTCTAAAGTTTTTTGATGTTTTCCAAATATAAGATCACATCATCTACAAACAAAGATAATTTGGATAATTTGACTTCTTCCTTTCCAGCTTGGATGGCCTTTATTTCTTTTTCTTTTTTCCTTTTTCATATATATATATATATATATATACTTGAAGTTCTAGCGTACATGTGCACAATGTGCAGGTTTGTGCCATGTTGGTTTGCTGCACCCATCAACTCATCATTTACATTAGGTATTTCTCCTAATGTTATCCCTCCCCCAGCCCCCCACCCCATGACAGGCCCCAGTGTGTGATGTTCCCTGCCCTGTGTCCAAGTGTTCTCATTGTTCATTTCCCACCTATGAGTGAGAACATGCAGTGTTTGGTTTTCTGTCCTTGTGATAGTTTGCTCAGAATGATGTTTTCCAGCTTCGTCCATGTCCCTGCAAAGGACATGGACTCATCCTTTTTTATGGCTGCATAGTATTCCATGTGTATATGTGCCACATTTCTTAATCCAGTCTGTCACTGATGTTCATTTGGGTTGGTTGCAAGTCTTTGCTATTGTGAATAGTGCTGCCATAAACATATGCGTGTATGTGTCTTTATAGTAGCATGAGTTATAATCCTTTGAGTATATACCCAGTAATGGGATCGCTGGGTCAAATGGTATTTCTAGTTCTACATCCTTGAGGAATCACCACTGTCTTCCACAGCAGTTGAACTAGTTTACACTCCCACCAACAGTGTAAAAGCATTCCTATTTCTCCACATCCTCTCCAGCATCTGTTGTTTTAATGATCACCATTCTAACTGGTGTGAGATGGTATCTCATTGTGGTTTTGATTTGCATTTCTCTGACGACCAGTGATGATGAGCATTTTCTCATGTGTCTGTTGCCTGCATAAATGTCTTCTTTTGAGAAGTGTCTGTTCATATCCTTTGCCCACATTTTGATGGGGTTATCGGGTTTTTTTTTTTTTTCTTGTAAATTTGTTTAAGTTCTTTATAGATTCTGGATATCAGCCCTTTGTCAGGTGGGTAGAATGCAAAAATTTGCTCCCATACTGCAGGTTGCCTATTCACTCTGATGGTAGTTTCTTTTGCTGTGCAGAAGCTCTTTAGTTTAATTAGATCCCATTTGTCTATTTTGGCTTTTGTTGCCATTGCTTTTGATGTTTCAGTCATGAAGTCCTTGCCCATGCCTATGTCCTGAATGGTATTGCCTAGGTTTTCTTCTAGGGTTTTTATGGTTTTAGGTCTAACATTTAAGTCTTTAATCCATCTTGAATTAATTTTTGTATAAGGTGTAAGGAAGGGATCCAGTTTCAGCTTTCTACATATGGCTAGCCAGTTTTCCCAGCACCGTTTATTAAATGGGGAATCCTTTCCCCATTTCTTGATTTTGTCAGGTTTGTCAAAGATCAGATGGTTGTAGGTGTGTGGTGTTATTTCTGAGGCCACTGTTCTGTTCCATTGGTCTATGTATCTGTTTTGGTACCAGTACCATGCTGTTTTGTTTACTGTAGCCCTGTAGTATAGTTTGAAGTCAAGTAGCATGATGCCTCCAGCTTTGTTCTTTTTGCTTAGGATTGTCTTGGCAATGCAGGCCCTTTTTTGGTTCCATATGAACTTTAAAGTAGTTTTATCCAATTCTGTGAAGAAAGTCATTGGTAGCTTGATGGGGATGGCATTGAATCTATAAATTACCTTGGGCAGTATGGCCATTTTCACGATATTGATTCTTCCTATCCATGAGCATGGAATGTTCTTCCATTTGTTTGTGTCCTCCTTTATTTTGTTCAGCAGTGGTTTGTAGTTCTCCTTGAACAGGTCCTTCACATCCCTTGTAAGGGATAAATACCTTGGATTCCTAAGTATTTTATTCTCTTTGTAGCAATTGTGAATGGGCGTTCACTCATGATTTGGCTCTCTGTTTGTCCGTTATTGGTGTATAGGAATGCTTGCAATTTTTGCATGCTCATTTTGTATCCTGAGACTTTGCTGAAGTTGCTTATCAGCTTAAGGGGATGTGGGGCTGAGATGATGGGGTTTTCTGAATATACAATCATGTCATCTGCAAACAGGGACAATTTGACTTCCTCTTTTCCTAATTGAATACCCTTTATTTCTTTCTCTTGCTTGATTGCCCTGGCCAGAACTTCCAACACTATGTTGAATAGGAGTGGTGAGAGAGGTGGATGCCCTTTATTTCCTTCTTTTGTCTGATTGATCTAGCTAGGACTTTCAGTACTATGCTGAATAACAGTGAAAGTGGGCATCCTTGTCATATTCCAGATCTTAGAGGAAATGCTTTCAGTTTTTTTTTTCTTTTCCCCATTCTGTACAATACTAACTGTGGGACTGTCATATATGGCTTTTATTATGTTGAGGTATGTTCCTTCTATACCCAGTTTTTTTAGGGTTTTTACCATGAAGGGATGTTGAACTTTATCGAATGCTTTTTCACCATCTATTGAAATGATCATATGGTTTTTCTCCTTCATTGTGTTGATATGATGTAACACATTGATTAATTTGCAATGTTGAACCATCCTTGCATCCCTGAGATAAACCCCACTTGGCCTTGATGAATGATATTTTTAACATATTGTTGAATTCAGTTTGCTAGTATTATGTTAAGGATTTTTGCATCAATATTTATGAGAGATATTGGCCTGTAGCTTTCTTTTTTTTTTTAATTTATTTATTATTATTATACTTTAAGTTGTAGGGTACATGTGCATAACGTGCAGGTTTGTTACATATGTATACTTGTGCCATGTTGCTGTGCTGCACCCATCAACTCGTCATTTACATCAGGTATAACTCCCAATGCAATCCCGCCCCCCTCCCCCCTCCCCATGATAGGCCCCGGTGTGTGATGTTCCCCTTCCCAAGTCCAAGTGATCTCATTGTTCAGTTCCCACCTATGAGTGAGAACATGCAGTGTTTGGTTTTCTGTTCTTGTGATAGTTTGCTAAGAATGATGGTTTCCAGCTGCATCCATATCCCTACAAAGGACACAAACTCATCCTTTTTTATGGCTGCATAGTATTCCATGGTGTATATGTGCCACATTTTCTTAATCCAATCTGTCACTGATGGACATTTGGGTTGATTCCAAGTCTTTGCTATTGTGATTAGTGCTGCAATAAACATACGTGTGCATGTGTCTTTATAGCAGCATAATTTATAATCCTTTGGGTATATACCCAGTAATGGGATGGCTGGGTCATATGGTACATCTAGTTCTAGATCCTTGAGGAATCGCCATACTGTTTTCCATAATGGTTGAACTAGTTTACAATCCCACCAACAGTGTAAAAGTGTTCCTATTTCTCCACATCCTCTCCAGCACCTGTTGTTTCCTGACTTTTTAATGATCACCATTCTAACTGGTGTGAGATGGTATCTCATTGTGGTTTTGATTTGCATTTCTCTGATGGCCAGTGATGATGAGCATTTTTTCATGTGTCTGTTGGCTGTATGAATGTCTTCTTTTGAGAAATGTCTGTTCATATCCTTTGCCCACTTTTGGATGGGGTTGTTTGTTTTTTTCTTGTAAATTTGTTTGAGTTCTTTGTAGGTTCTGGATATTAGCCCTTTGTCAGATGAGTAGATTGCAAAACTTTTCTCCCATTCTGTAGGTTGCCTGTTCACTCTGATGGTAGTTTCTTTTGCTGTGCAGAAGCTCTTTAGTTTAATGAGATCCCATTTGTCAATTTTGGCTTTTGCTGCTGTTGCTTTTGGTGTTTTAGACATGAAGTCTTTGCCCATGCCTATGTCCTGAATGGTACTACCTAGGTTTTCCTCTAGGATTTTTATGGTATTAGGTCTAACATTTAAGTCTCTAATCCATCTTGAATTAATTTTCGTATAAGGAGTAAGGAAAGGATCCAGTTTCACCTTTCTACTTACGGCTAGCCAATTTTTCCAGCACCATTTATTAAATAGGGAATCCTTTCCCCATTTCTTGTTTCTCTCAGGTTTGTCAAAGATCAGATGGCTGTAGATGTGTGGTATTATTTCTGAGGACTCTGTTCTGTTCCATTGGTCTATATCTCTGTTTTGGTACCAGTACCATGCTGTTTTGGTTACTGTAGCCTTGTAGTATAGTTTGAAGTCAGGTAGCGTGATGCCTCCAGCTTTGTTCTTTTGACTTAGGATTGTCTTGGAGATGCGGGCTCTTTTTTGGTTCCATATGAACTTTAAAGCAGTTTTTTCCAATTCTGTGAAGAAGCTCATTGCTAGCTTGATGGGGATGGCATTGAATCTATAAATTACCTTGGGCAGTATGGCCATTTTCACGATATTGATTCTTCCTATCCATGAGCATGGTATGTTCTTCCATTTGTTTGTGTCCTCTTTTATTTCACTGAGCAATGGCTTGTAGTTCTCCTTGAAGAGGTCCTTTACATCCCTTGTAAGTTGGATTCCTAGGTATTTTATTCTCTTTGAAGCAATTGTGAATGGAAGTTCATTCCTGATTTGGCTCTCTGTTTGTCTGTTACTGGTGTATAAGAATGCTTGTGATTTTTGCACATTAATTTTGTATCCTGAGACTTTGCTGAAGTTGCTTATCAGCTTAAGGAGATTTTGGGCTGAGACAATGGGGTTTTCTAAATATACAATCATGTCATCTGCAAACAGGGACAATTTGACTTCTTCTTTTCCTAACTGAATCCCCTTGATCTCTTTCTCTTGCCTGATTGCCCTAGCCAGAACTTCCAACACTATGTTGAATAGGAGTGGAGAGAGGGCATCCCTGTCTTGTGCCAGTTTTCAAAGGGAATTTTTCCAGTTTTTGCCCATTCAGTATGATATTGGCTGTGGGTTTGTCATAAATAGCTCTTATTATTTTGAGGTACGTTCCATCAATACCGAATTTCTTGAGCGTTTTTAGCATGAAGGGCTGTTGAATTTTGTCAAAAGCCTTTTCTGCATCTATTGAGATAATCATGTGGTTCTTGTCTTTGGTTCTGTTTATATGCTGGATTATGTTTATTGATTTGCGAATGTTGAACCAGCCTTGCATCCCAGGGATGAAGCCAACTTGATCATGGTGGATAAGCTTTTTGATGTGTTGCTGAATCCGGTTTGCCAGTATTTTATTGAGGATTTTTGCATCGATGTTCATCAGGGATATTGGTCTAAAATTCTCTTTTTTTGTTGTGTCTCTGCCAGGCTTTGGTATCAGGATGATGTTGGCCTCATAAAATGAGTTAGGGAGGATTCCCTCTTTTTCTATTGATTGGAATAGTTTCAGAAGGAATGGTACCAACTCCTCCTTGTACCTCTGGTAGAATTCAGCTGTGAATCCATCTGGTCCTGGACTTTTTTTCGTTGGTAGGCTATTAATTATTGCCTCAATTTCAGAACCTGCTATTGGTCTATTCAGGGATTCAACTTCTTCCTGGTTTAGTCTTGGAAGAGTGTAAGTGTCCAGGAAATTATCCATTTCTTCTAGATTTTCCAGTTTATTTGCGTAGAGGTGTTTATAGTATTCTCTGATGGTAGTTTGTATTTCTGTGGGGTCGGTGGTGATATCCCCTTTATCATTTTTAATTGCGTCGATTTGATTCTTCTCTCTTTTCTTCTTTATTAGTCTTGCTAGTGGTCTGTCAATTTTGTTGATCTTTTCAAAAAACCAACTCCTGGATTCATTGATTTTTTTGGAGGGTTTTTTGTGTCTCTATCTCCTTCAGTTCTGCTCTGATCTTAGTTATTTCTTGCCTTCTGCTAGCTTTCGAATGTGTTTGCTCTTGCTTCTCTAGTTCTTTTAATTGCGATGTTAGAGTGTCAATTTTAGATCTTTCCTGCTTTCTCTTGTGGGCATTTAGTGCTATAAATTTCCCTCTACACACTGCTTTAAATGTGTCCCAGAGATTCTGGTATGTTGTATCTTTGTTCTCATTGGTTTCAAAGAACATCTTTATTTCTGCCTTCATTTCGTTATGGACCCAGTAGTCATTCAGGAGCAGGTTGTTCAGTTTCCATGTAGTTGAGCGGTTTTGATTGAGTTTCTTAGTCCTGAGTTCTAGTTTGATTGCACTGTGGTCTGAGAGACAGTTTGTTATAATTTCTGTTCTTGTACATTTGCTGAGGAGTGCTTTACTTCCAATTACGTGGTCAATTTTGGAGTAAGTACGATGTGGTGCTGAGAAGAATGTATATTCTGTTGATTTGGGGTGGAGAGTTCTATAGATGTCTATTAGGTCTGCTTGCTGCAGAGATGAGTTCAATTCCTGGATATCCTTGTTAACTTTCTGTCTCGTTGATCTGTCTAATGTTGACAGTGGAGTGTTGAAGTCTCCCATTATTATTGTATGGGAGTCTAAGTCTCTTTGTAAGTCTCTAAGGACTTGCTTTATGAATCTGGGTGCTCCTGTATTGGGTGCATATATATTTAGGATAGTTAGCTCTTCCTGTTGAATTGATCCCTTTACCATTATGTAATGGCCTTCTTTGTCTCTTTTGATCTTTGATGGTTTAAAGTCTGTTTTATCAGAGACTAGTATTGCAACCCCTGCTTTTTTTTGTTCTCCATTTGCTTGGTAAATCTTCCTCCATCCCTTTATTTTGAGCCTATGTATGTCTCTGCGTGTGAGATGGGTCTCCTGAATACAGCAGACTGATGGATCTTGACTCTTTATCCAGTTTGCCAGTCTGTGTCTTTTAATTGGAGCATTTAGTCCATTTACATTTAAGGTTAAGATTGTTATGTGTGAACTTGATCCTGCCATTATGATATTAACTGGTTATTTTGCTCGTTAGTTGATGCAGTTTCTTCCTAGCCTTGATGGTCTTTACATTTTGGCATGTTTTGCAATGGCTGGTACCAGTTGTTCCTTTCCATGTTTAGTGCTTCCTTCAGGGTCTCTTGTAAGGCAGGCCTAGTGGTGACAAAATCTCTAAGCATTTGCTTATCTGTAAAGGATTTTATTTCTCCTTCACTTATGAAACTTAGTTTGGCTGGATATAAAATTCTGGGTTTAAAATTCTTTTCTTTAAGAATGTTGAATATTGGCCCCCACTCTCTTCTGGCTTGAAGAGTTTCTGCCGAGAGATCTGCTGTTAGTCTGATGGGCTTCCCTTTGTGGGTAACCCGACCTTTCTCTCTGGCTGCCCTTAAGATTTTTTCCTTCATTTCAACTTTGGTGAATCTGGCAATTAGGTGTCTTGGAGTTGCTCTTCTCGAGGAGTATCTTTGTGGCGTTCTCTGTATTTCCTGGATTTGAATGTTGGCCTGCCCTACTAGGTTGGGGAAGTTCTCCTGGATGATATCCTGAAGAGTGTTTTCCAACTTGGTTCCATTTTCCCCCTCACTTCCAGGCACCCCAATCAGACGTAGATTTGGTCTTTTTACATAATCCCATACTTCTTGCAGGCTTTGTTCATTTCTTTTTCTTCTTTTTTCTTTTGGTTTCTCTTCTCGCTTCATTTCATTCATTTGATCCTCAATCGCTGACATTCTTTCTTCCAGTTGATCGAGTCGGTTACTGAAGCTTGTGCATTTGTCACGTATTTCTCGTGTCATGGTTTTCATCTCTTTCATTTCGTTTATGGCCTTCTCTGCATTAATTACTCTAGCCATCAATTCTTCCACTTTTTTTTCAAGATTTTTAGTTTCTTTGCACTGGGTACGTAATTCCTCCTTTAGCTCTGAGAAATTTGATGGACTGAAGCCTTCTTCTCTCATCTCGTCGAAGTCATTCTCCGTCCAGCTTTGATCCGTTGCTGGCGATGAGCTGCGCTCCTTTGCCGGGGGAGATGCACTCTTATTTTTTGAATTTCCAGCTTTTCTGCCCTGCTTTTTCCCCATCTTTGTGGTTTTATCTGCCTCTGGTCTTTGATGGTGGTGATGTACTGATGGGGTTTTGGTGTAGGTGTCCTTCCTGTTTGATAGTTTTCCTTCTAACAGTCAGGACCCTCAGCTGTAGGTCTGCTGGAGATTGCTTGAGGTCCACTCCAGACCCTGTTTGCCTGGGTATCAGCAGCAGAGGCTGCAGAAGATAGAATATTTCTGAACAGCGAGTGTACCTGTCTGATTCTTGCTTTGGAAGCTTCCTTTCAGGGGTGTACTCCACCCTGTGAGATGTGGGGTGTCAGACTGCCCCTAGTGGGGGATGTCTCCCAGTTAGGCTACTCAGGGGTCAGGGACCCACTTGAGCAGGGAGTCTGTCCCTTCTCAGATCTCAACCTCCATGTTGGGAGATCCACTGCTCTCTTCAAAGCTGTCAGACAGAGTCGTTTGCATCTGCAGAGCTTTCTGCTGCGTTTGTTATTGTTTACTGTGCCCTGTCCCCAGAGGTGGAGTCTACAGAGACAGGCAGGTTTCCTTGAGCTGCTGTGAGCTCCACCCAGTTCGAGCTTCCCAGCAGCTTTGTTTACCTACTTAAGCCTCAGCAATGGCGGGCGCCCCTTCCCCAGCCTCGCTGCTGCCTTGCCGGTAGATCACAGACTGCTGTGCTAGCAATGAGGGAGGCTCCGTGGGTGTGGGACCCTCCCGGCCAGGTGTGGGATATGATCTCCTGGTGTGCCTGTTTGCTTAAAGCGCAGTATTGGGGTGGGAGTTACCCGATTTTCCAGGTGTTGTGTGTCTCAGTTCCCCTGGCTAGGAAAAGGGATTCCCTTCCCCCTTGTGCTTCCCAGGTGAGGCAATGCCTCGCCCTGCTTCAGCTCTCGCTGGTCGGGCTGCAGCAGCTGACCAGCACCGATCGTCTGGCACTCCCCAGTGAGATGAACCCAGTACCTCAGTTGAAAATGCAGAAATCACCGGTCTTCTGTGTCGCTCGCGCTGGGAGTTGGAGTCTGGAGCTGTTCCTATTCGGCCATCTTGCTCCGCCAGCTTTCTTTTTTTGATGTGTCTTTATCAGGTTTTGGCATCCGATTAATACTGACCTTGTAGAATAAGTTTGTAAGTATAGGGATAATTTATGAGCAAATAAAATGCCTTTAAATGATATGATAGTAAAATGAGCAGGAAAAGAGGCAGCCAACTTTAGTTTGGCCTTTTTTTAAACTCTCTTAAATTACGGATATTTGTTAGCGTTCTCTGTTATATTAGTTCTTTGCTGGAATTGTCCAAATAATCCAGTCTCAGTTTTCTGGACCTGCAGATTGTATTTGCGGATATCACCCTTAGAATCTAGCAATATGTGATGGAAAAGTGGCATGCTTTGGGCCACATTAGATGGGAAATAGATGAACCAGTAATCAGCCAATTCCCAACTTTAGTGAGCACTTATCTCCTTACTCTTCTTTATGCCAATAACCTTTGCACATCTATTTTCACCTTTCATCTTCTAGATGTTCTGTGGTCATGTCTGTCATGCTATTTTATTTATAGAGATTTCCGTCAGCTCAGCCAGCTATTCCCACCTCTGCATCTTCAAGTGATCATCTCAAGAAATTAAAAACTAGCAACAGTTTGTGAATAAGCTAAATGTCTTAAAGCATTGTCATAGGCAATAAAGCAGGATCAAGATCCAGCCAACCTGTACACTTTATGGAAAAATGGTCTCCTAATATTAACATTCCTAGCATACCACTGACCCCTTCTTTCATTCTCTATCTTATGTCCTGGATATTGGTTACTCAGCTCTCCCACATTAGTGTCTTTACTTATGTTGTCTGAAGAATCTGGTCTCACTTTCCTGCACCTTGCACACTTTATTTGTGCATGTCAACCATACAATCTAGAAATATGTGACAGAAAAAAACCAAAATATTTTAAAATAGAATAGAAGCAGGTGAACTAGGAGACAGACAACTCTTGCTATTCAGAAAAAAAATTGGGCTTTTGGCGTTTGCCTCTTGCCACAACCTGTCCCTTTCTTATTTCCATCCTGGATATTTGGTAGGAAACCATCTTATATTCGTGTCTCTGCTAAAGTTGGCATAATAATCTAGTCTTGGTTTTCTGTATCTGTAGACTGTGTTTGCACATATCAAGATAGAATCTGGAAATTTATGATTCCAGAAAATATAGAAAACATAATACACTTTGAACCATGTTAGAAAGGAAACTGGTGAATGAGGAGTCAGCCAACTCTTGCCCATCAGCCATCCCTTTTCTCCTAAAATCTTTATTTCTTCCAATGTTTGGGGTTTACTTTTCCCCTTTTATCTTCCAGGTATTCAGTGGTCATTTCTGTTGTGTTATTTGTATAGAGAGATCAGTGGGGTTGGGCCAAATATTCTCAGCTTTTGTTCTGCAAGTGGTCAGCTCAAGAAGTGAAACCTGGGAAGAGGTTATGAACAAGTGAAATGCCTTCAAATGTTGTCATAAGAGGAAAGACAGTATCAGGTGCCAGTTAACTCCTGCCCTTTTTTATTTTCTTTTACAAACTTTGTCTCCTAATATTCCTCTTCTTATCACTCCCCTGTTCTTTTCATTCACTCTTTTCCCTTGTGGATATTTGTTGGTCACTTCTGTTATATTACTTTCTTTGCTGAAGCTCTCCAGAGACCAAAGACTCTTTTGTAACTTGGAGCTCTTATTTGCATATGTCAACAGTTGAATCTAACAATTTGTGGTATAAAGACATGCTTGAACCCAAATTAAATGAAAATAGGCAAACCATGAAATAGCCAATTCCCTCCCATTAGTTGTAAGTTCCTTATTTCTGTCTATGATATTTCTCATTTTATTTTCTCCTATTCCCACATGGGTTTTTAAAATTATCTCTGTAACATTAGTATATTTTGAGAGATTTAAGAGAGTTTCCACCTTGAAGTCTGAGGTCACAACATCAAACAGAGAAGCTTAGCAAGCATTATAGAAAAATGAAATTCCTTAAAATAATTAAATAACAGGAAAGTGTGAACCATGAGCCAGCCAATTTTTGTCTTTGTGCCAGACTATTTATCCTAACTTCCATAATCCTTTATAGCCCCTCCATCATCACCATTATATTGCCTTCCTTATACACTCTGGTTGTTGTCTGGGCTCTTGTCTGTGTTATTGTCTTTATATTGGTTTCAAGGATTCACAGCTCAACTTTACCACCTTGACTACTGTGGGTGTCTTGCATGATGAAAAAGATTTAACAAGATAGTATAAAAATGTGTATTCCTTAATATTTTTGGATTTTAAAAAAGAAGTTCTAGAAATCAGACACTTCCTGTCCTCTATTGAGATCCTCAATCCTAAAATAACTGTGATCCTCAGTCTCCCTATTTCACTCCACTTTTACATATATTCTCATGCTTGCTAAATGTTTCATGGTCACCTCTCCCCCATCAGTGTCTTTGCTAAGCCTATGGGAAAAATCAGGCTTCAGTGTACAACTATCTTGTAAACGATAGTTTCTCACAATAGGAAGTAGCAGTTTATGAAGAAAAACAGCACATGCATTACAAAACTGAATTCAGACGGAAGGTGGTCCAGATGCCAGCTGACTTCTGCCGTTTATTTAACACCTGTCTCCTAGCTTCCATCTTTCTACTGCTGACTTTCTTTCCTTTATTTTCCCCTGTATCATCCAAATGTTTAATATTCATTTGTGTAGTGCTAGTGTATTTGCAAAGGTTTTAGAGAGACTCGGTATTATCAACTTGAGGCACTTTTTTTTTCTTGGGTTTTTTTTTTTTTTTTTTTTGAGACACAGTCTCACTCTGCACCCAGGCTGGAGTGCAGTGACATGATCTCAGCTCACTACAACCTCTACCTCCCGGGTTCAAGCTTTTCTCGTGCCTCAGCCTCTCAAGTAGCTGGGACTACAGGTGTGCACCACCACACCCGGTTAATTTTTGTATTTTTAGTAGAGATGGGGCTTTCAGTGTGTTGGCCAGGCTGATCTTGAACTCCTGACCTCAAGTGATCTGCCCACCTCCGCCTCCCAAAGTGGCTGGGATTACAGGCATGAGCCACTGTTCCTGGTCAACATGAGGTCCTTTTGTGGCCAGCTCTTAAAGAGAAATCTAGCAAGAGTTGTGGACAAGTGAAATGCCTTAAAATAATGAGATAATAGGTGAAAATGGACCAAGAGTCAGCCAACTCCTGCCCTCAGCCAGAACTTGCATCCCAATTTTCAATTTCTATAACTGCCTGTCACCTTTCTTTTCCCCTTCACTATCCAGATTAGCTTTTAAAAAAAAAAATTGTATAAATGTATGGGGTATAAGTATAATTTCGTTACATAGTTAATTTTAAAACTCTACTGTCAGGAGTGGGATTGTTGAAGGTTATTTTTGTTGCATTAATCCCACCTCAAGGTCTCTGTGTAGCCACTTCTTGCAAGAAATGAATTCTGGCAAGAGTTATGAACAAATTAAATGTCTTAAAATAATCATACAAGCAGAGAAAGTAAACCAGGAGCCAGCCAACTTCTCCCCTGAATCAGAACATTTCTCCTAACTTCTATCATCCTACCACAACCCTCCCTGCCATCCCCATTTTATTTCCCTTTTTATATACTCTGTGTTTTATAGTGTCCTATTCTGTTTTAGTGCCTTTACATTGATTTCAGGGATACCTGGCCTCAATATAAACACCATGAGGGTTTTGTGTGTCCAACGACTAAAATCTAACATGCTATGGAAACGTATGGTGCCTTAAAATTCAATAGCAAAGAGGACCAGGAGCCTGACACCTCCTGCTCTTTAGCCCAAAACCATCTCTTGCTCTCTTCTCTCTTATCGCTTTCTCCCCTTCCTTATTTCCTGTCTACTTGGTGTATGTTTGCTGGTCAGTTTTGTTGCATTAGTTATTTTATTAAATCTGTGGCTAGACTCAGGCCTCAATTCACAATTTTGCCAACTATGGTTGTACATGACAACAGCCTCTAGCAACTCGTTTTAGAAGAAAAAAATTCCATGTTTTCAAAAAATGAAATAGATGTAAGAGGTTGAGAGAAGCCAGCAAACTCTTCCTCCTTGGCCATCTCTTCTCTCCTAACTTCCATCCATCTATCTATATATTTGGTGCTCATCTCTTTTATGTCAGTGTCTTTAGGGAGGTTTTAAGAAACTCAGCTTCAGTTTTATTACCTTGAAAACTGTGATCCAACAGCCTAAGGAGAAAATCTAACAGGAGGTTATGGGGTCAGTAAAATGCCTTAAAATGACAAGATACTGTACTAGGAGAAGGAAGACAAGAAGCCAGCCAGCTCCTCTACGTTAGCCCACAGGTCTCTCTTAACCTCCATCTTCCTACCACTGATCCTTACCCTTTTATTTACTCTATTTTCCTTTCTGGATATTGTATCATCACCTGTGCTGTGTGAGTGTCTTTACATAGGTTTTGGGGGATAATTGGCCTGCCTTAGGGTTATAAGTGCCATAACCATAAAAATCCATCGAAGGTTATTATGGAAAGGAGTAACGTCTTAAAATGTTGGGATAAGAAGTGAAAGAGACCTAGAAGCCAAACAAAGCCTGCCCTTGTACAGAACCTCTCTCTTAATTTCCATCATCCCTCTCTACCTTTTCTCCTTTCCCCTCTTACTGTTGAATTTCAGCTCCGCTGTGTTAATGTCTCTGAAGAGGCTGTGGAGAGAATCAGGCTTTAATTTTTGCAATAACATGGGCTGTCAATGGTCACTTAAAGAGTGGAATTTAGCAATAGTTCATGCAAAAAGGAAAGTCTTTATAATAAAAAAGGTATCAGAAAAAGAAAGATGACCAAGAACCAACAAACTCCTGTCTTTGGCTTGACGATTTTCCTTATATCCACCTGTCTATTACTCACTTCCTTTCTCTTTTCCTTTTCTACTTCTTTGATATTTATTAATCAGTTTTGCTGCATAAGTGTTTCTTCAGAAGGTTTAGGGGAAAATCCAGCCTTGATCATCTCAACCTTGAGGACTGTTGGTTGCCCTATCTAAATGCTGGGAACCAGAGTGACAAACAAGCCATAGAATCTGAAGAAAGATAACAAGCAAAATGTACACAAATGGGACAGAGGGAGAAGTAGGACCAGGATCCAGCTAACTCTTGCCCTTTAGTAGCAAGATCTTTCCTTTCACCTCCCTGAACACCTGTTACCTTCTTTCTTTTTTCACCTCACTTCTGCTGTATTCACCTTGCCAAAGAGGCTGTTAGTGCTTTCTATCCATGTGGCCTGGTAAGCTGTCACGGCCCTCAGTAGGAACTAGTGGTGTGGAGGTCTTGCCAGCTAAAAAAACAGGTTGTGATGACCTCCTCCTGGTTTAATCTGTGCTGCTGTGGACACATTTTATCCCACGAGTACAGCCAGGCTAATACCAATTTGCAATGTGCCAGAACTCATTCCCAGGATGTCTGTCATAAAACATTAGTTGACTGAGACACTTCTAGTTCCTCAGTGATATGATTGAGGTTGGGTATAGAGATGAGTGCACTGTATTCCTATAAAGGTGTTTCCAAATCACAATGTGTTTATTGGAGATCAAGACACCCAAGTGGGAATTTGTGGGGTGTATGCGGCAGGATGAAGCTTCCTGGAACCAAGGGGTGGTAATTTTTGAGGTATATTTGAGGTGGACATCTTTTAGTTTCTCTGCCAGAAAAAGGGTAATTACGACAAATCTTTAAGAAAAGAGTGGTACAGTAGACAATAACGAGACTGAATTGCTGGCTCTTAGGCCTTAAGGCAGAAAGTGAGATTTGGGGGACCCTTTCTCCCTCTCTTTTGCTAATTCTATGTTACCATTTTAACATGCTATGAGTATTAGGTAAACAGGAGTATGAAGCTTATCAAAGTGAGAGATACTGCTTTCTAGTGCATGCTGTGTCTACTGACCCTGAGGACCATAATGGTGGCAGAAGCATTTGCAACCCCTTTTTCTCAAGAAAGATGGCTCTACTTTTCCAGCCCAGGCTTTTAAGATACAGGCCAAGCACAAGAGAGCCCATCTTTCACCCACAACAGCAGGTCAATGGGCAGTTGGTCGATTTTCTTATGTAATGTTTGTTAACTGCCAAATGTGGTTAGGCACAGTAAATGAATTAAAGCTATTCATTAAAGATTTTAAATGATACATATTTGAATATATTTATGGGGCAGATGTGGTATACTGTCACATGCATAGAATGTGTAATGATCAAATCAGTGAATTTAGGATATCCAACACCTTGAGTATTTATTATTTCTATGTGTTCGGAACATTTCAAGACCCCTCTTCTGGCTACTACGATATATACAATACATTGTTTTTACTATAGTGACCCTACTCTGCTATTGAACAAGAGAAGTTTTCCCTTATATCTAACTGTATGTTTGTACCCATTAACCAGCCTCTCTTCATCCTGCCCCTGCTCTCACCCTTCCCAGCCTCTGGTAGCTATCATTCTTCTCTCTACTTCCATGAGATCAAAATTTCTAGCTCCCAGATATGAGTGAAAATATACAATATTTGTCTTTCTGAGCATGGCTTATTTCACTTAACATAATGACCTCCAGTTCCATCCATGTTGCTGCAAATGACATGATTTCATTCTTGTTCATGGCTAAATAGTATTCCATTGTGTGTATATACCACATTTTTTTGAAGGCCATTAAACTTAAGTTTTTTTTAATCTTTTTTAATCTTTTTTTTTCAACTTTTATTTTTAGTTCAAGGGTACATGTGCAGGTTTGTTATATAGGTAAACTTGTATCACAGGAGAGTGTTTTGTAAATTATTTTGTCACCCAGGTACTAAGCCTAGGACCCAACAGTTATTTTTGTCCTTTTTGGGGTTGTTTGGGTTTTTTGTGTAAATTTGTTTTAATTGCTTATAGATGCTGGATATTAGACCTTTGTCAGATGCATAGTTTGCAAATAGTTTCTCCCATTCTGTAGGTTGTCTGTTTACTCTGTTGATAGTTTCCTTTGTTGTGCAGAAGCTCTTCAGTTTAATTAGGTCCCATTTGTCAATTTTTGCTTTCGTTGGGATTGCTTTTGACATATTCCTCATGAAATCTTTGCCTGTTCCTATGTCCTGAATGGTATTACCTAGGTTGTCTTCCAGGGTTTTTAAAGTTTTGGGGTTTACATTTAAGTCCTTAATCCATCTTGAGTTGATTTTTGTATGTGGTGAAAGGAAGGGGTCTCATTTCAATCTTCTGCACATGGCTAGCCACTTCTCCTAGCACCACTTATTGAATAGGGTATCCTTTCGCTATTCCTTGTTTTTGTCAGCTTTGTCAAAGATCAAATGGTTGTAGGTGTGCAACCTTATTTCTGGGTTATCTATTCTGTTCCACTAGTCTATGTACCAATACCATGCCATTTTGGTTACTGTATCCCTGTAGTATAGTTTGAAGTTGAGTAGTGTGATACCTCCAGCTTTGTTCTTTTTGCTTAGGATTGCCTTGGGTATTTGGGCTCCATTTTTGGTTCCATAGGAATTTTAAAATAATTTTTATCTAGTTCTGTTAAGAATGTCATTTGTAACGCCTGTAATCCCAGCACTTTGGGAGGCCGAGGTGGGCGGATCACAAGGTCAGGAGAACGAGACCATCCTGGCTAACCCGGTGAAACCCCGTCTCTACTAAAAATACAAAAACAAAATTAGCCTGGCGTGGTGGCGGGCGCCTGTAGTCCCAGCTACTCCGGAGGCTGAGGCAGGAGAATGACGTGAACCCGGGAGGGGGAGCTTGCAGTGAGCCGAGATTGCGCCACTGCACTCCAACCTGGGCGACAGAGCGAGACTCCGAAAAAAAAAAAAAAAAAAAAAAAAAAAAAGAATGTCATTTGTAGTTTGATGGGAATAGCATTAAATCTATAAATTGCTTTGGGCATTATGGCCATTTTAATGATATTGATTCTTCCTAACTGTAAGCATGGGATGTTTTTCCATTTGTTTGTGTCATCTCTGATTTCTTTGAGCAGTGTTTTGTAATTCTTATTGTACAGATCTTTCACCTCCCTGGTTAGCTGTATTCCTAGGTATTTTATTCTTTCTGTGCCAATTGTCAATGGGATTGCATTCCTGATTTGGTTCATGGCTTGGCTGTCGTTGGTTATACATTTTCTTTATCCACTTGTTCATTGATGAACACTTAGGTTGATTCCATATCTTTGCTATTGCTAATAGTGCTGCAATATACATAGGAGTGCAGGTATTCCTTAGACATACTGATTTCTTTTCCTGTGGATACATACTCAGTAGTGGGATTGCTGGATCATATGGTAGTTCTATTTTTAGTTTTTTTTATAAATCTTCACATTGTTTTCCATAGTGGCTATACTAATTTACATTCCCACCAACAGTGTACATGAGTTCCCTTTTCTCTTCATCCTTGCCAGCATCTTGTTATTGTTGTTTTTGTTTGTTTGTTTTTGCCTTTTTAATAGTAGCCATTCTAACCAAGGTAAGATATTTTGTTGTGATTTTAATTTGTATTTCCCATTTGATTAGTGATCTTGAGCATTTTTTCATACACCTGTTGGCAATTTGTATGTCTTATTTTAAGAAATTTCTATTCGTGTTCTTTGCTCACTTTTTAATGGGATTATATGTTTTTGTTTTTGTTTTTTATTGAGTTGTTTGAGTTCCTTGTATATTCTGGATATTAGTCCCTTGTTGGATGAATAGTTTACAAATGTTTTCTCCCATTCAACAGGTTGTCTCTTCACTCTTTTGATTATTTCCTTTACTGTGCAGAAGCTTTTTGGTTTAATATAGTCTCACTTGTCTATTTTTGTTTTTGTTGCCTGTGTTTTTGAGGTCTTAGCCATAAAATCTTTGCCTACACTAATGTCCTGAAGTGCTTTCCCTATGTTTTCTTCTAGTAGGATTATAGTTTCGAGTCTTATGTTTAGGTCTTTAATGCATCTGGAGTTCAGTTTTGTATATGATGAGAAATAGGAGTCCAGTTTCATCCTTCTGAATATGGATATCTAATTTTCCCAGCACCATTTACTGAAGAGGGTACCCTTTCCCCAGTGTATGTCCTTAGAAATTTTTTTGAAAATAAGTTGACTGTGAATATGTGGTTTTATTTCTGGGTTCACTATTCTGTCCCATTCATCTATGTGTCTGCCTTTATATGAATACTGTGTCATTTTGATTACTATAGCCTGGTGACACATCCTGAAGTCAGGTAGTATGATGCCTCCAGCTTTGTCCTTTTTGCTCAGGGTTGCTTTGGCTATTTGGACTCTTTTCTCATTCCATGTGAATTTTAGGATTGTTTTTTCTATTTCTGTGAAATATGACATTGGTATTTTGACAGGAATTGCATGAAATCTGTAGATTGTTTTGAGTAGTGTGGTCATTTTAACAATATTAATTCTTTCAATCCATGAGCATGGGGTGTCTTTCCATTTATGTCCTCTTCAAAATCTTTCATCAGAGATTTCCTTGTAAAGATCTTTCACCTCCCTGGTTAAGTTTATTCCTAGATATTTCAGTAGCTACTGTAAATGGGATAGCCTTCTTGATTTCTCCCTCAGCTAGATCAATATTGGTGCATAAAAACACTACTGATTTCTGCATATTGATTTTATATCCTGCAATTTTACTGAATTTAATGGTCAGATCTAAGAATTTCTCGGTGGAGTCTTAGGTTTGTCTTGATATAAGCTCATGACATATGCAAAGAAGGACAATTTGACTTCCCCCTTTCCAATTTGGGTGCCTTTCTTTTTCCTACCTGGTTGCTCTGGGTACGACTTCCAGTAATACATTGAATAGGAGTGATAAAAGTGTGCATCCTTGTCTTGTTCCATTTCTTAGAGGAAAGGTTTTCAGCATTTTCCCATTCAGTCTGATTTCAGCTATGGGTTTGTCATGTATGGCCTTCATTATGTCGAGGTACAATCCTTCTATGCCTAGTTTGTTGAGAGTTTTTATTATGAAGGAATGTTGACTTTTACCAAATCATTTATCTGTGTCTATTGAGATGATCATACAGATTTGGCGTTCATTCTGTTGATGTGATGTATTACATTTATTGATTTGCATATGTTGAGCCATTCTTGCATCCCTGGGATAAATCCCACTTGATCATGGCGTATCTTTTGGATAGATTGTAGGATTCAGATTGCTAGTATTTTGTTGAGGACTTTTGCATCTATGTTCATCATGGATATTTGCCTGTAGTTTTTTGTTGTTGTTGCATCCTTGTCTGGTTTTGCTGTCACAGTAATGTTGGCCTCATAGGATGAGTGAGGGAGAATTCCCTCCCCTTAATATTTTTGGAATAGTTTGAGGAGGATTGGTATTAGTTCCTCTTTGTGAATTTGGTAGAATTCATCAGTGAAGCATTCAGTCCTAGACTTTTATTTGTTGAGAGACTTTTTATTACTGATTCAATCTCATTACTCATTATTGGTCTGTTCAGGTTTTCAATTTCTTCCTGATTAAATTTTGGTAGGTTGCATGCCTCCAGGAATTTATCCATTTTCTCAAGGTTTTCCAGTCGGTTATCATCTAGTTGTTCATAACAGTCTCTGGTGATCTTTCATTTTTTTCTTTTTTGAGACAGGGCCTCACTCTGTCACCCAGACTGGAGTGCAGTGGTTCGATCTTGGCTCACTGCAACCTCTGTTCCCTGGGTTCTAGCAATTCTCCTGCCTCAGCTCTCCCAAGTAGATGGGATTACAGGTGTGTGCCACCACCACACCCAGCTAATTTTTGTATTTTCAGTAGAGACAGAGTTTCACCATGTTGCCCTGGCTGGTCTTGAACTCCTGACCTCAAATGGTCCACCTGCCTTTGTCTCCCAAAGTGTGGGATTACAGGCATGAGCCACCATGCCAGGCCAATTTTTCATATTTCTATGGTATCAATTGTAGTATCTCCTTTCTTGTTTCTGATTTTATTTATTTAGGTTTTCTCTCTTTTTTGGTTCATCTAGCTAGTGGTTTATTGATTTTGTTTATCTTTTGAAAAAAATTTATTTTGTTGTTCTTTTGTGTTTTTCTTTAGTCTGTTTCATTTAGTTCTGCTCTGATCTTCATTGTTGCTTTCCTTCTACTAATATGGGCTTTGGTTTGTTCTTGATTTTCTAGTTCTTTGAGGTGCATCATTAGATTGTTTACTTGACATCCTTCTTCATGTTGGCCATTATTTCTATAAAATTCCCTCTTAATATTACTTTTTCTGTACTCTTCTCTTCCTCATTTGTGTGTTTGCTCTACCAGTGGGTTTTATACTTTCATGTATTTTCATTATGGTAGATTTTTAGTATGTTGCATTTCAATTTCTTTTGTGTCAAGAATTTTTTAAAATTTCCTTCTTAATTTCTTCTTTGACCCAGTGGTCATTCGGGAGCATGTTGTTTAATTTCCAGGTATTTTTATAGTTTCCAAAGTTCCTCTTGTTATTGATTTCTAGTTAAATTCCATTGTGGTCTGAGAAGATATTTGATATGATTTTGATTTTTTTAAATTTTTTGAGACTTGTTTTGTATCCTAATGTATAATCTATCCTGGAGAATGTTCCATGTGCTGATGAGAAGAATGTGTATTCTACAGCAGTTGGATGAAATGTTCTATAAATCTCTGTTATGTACATTTGGTCCCAAGTGAAGTTTAAATTCAGTGTTTCTTTGTTAATCTTCCTTCTAGATGATCTGTCTAATACTGAGAGTAGGGTGTTGAAGCTCTCACCAATTTTCATACTGGAGTCTATCTCTCTGTTTAGTTGTAATAATATTTGTCTTGGTGCTTTGGTGTCAGAGGCATATATGCTCAGAATGGTTATATAGTATTATTGGATTAATCCCTTTATCATTATATAATGGCCTTCTTTGTCTCTTTTCACTGATTTTGACTTAAGTCTGTTTTTTCTGACACAAATATAGCTACTCCTGCTTGCTTTACATTTCTGTTTGCACAGAATGTCTTTTTCCATCCCTTTACTTTGACCCTATATGTACATTTACATGTGAGGTGAGTTTCCTGTAGGCAGCATATAGCTGGATCATTTTTTAAAATCCCTTCAGCCAGTCTATATCTTTTAAGTAGAAAGTTTAATCTATTTATATTCAAAGTTACTATTGATATTTGAAGGTTTATTTCTGTCATTTTATTGATTGGTTTCTGGTTATTTTGTATATACTTTGTTTCTTTCTTCCTCTCTTACTGTTTATCATTGTGGTTTGATGGTTTTCTATAGTGGAAACATTTGAGACCCTTCTCTTCCTCATTTGTGTGTTTACTCTACCAGTGGGTTTTATACTTTCATGTATTTTCATTATGGTAGATATTCTCCTTTTTCTTCCAGGTGTAAGACTCCCTTAAGCATTTTTTATATGGCTAGTCTAGTAGTTATGAATTCTTTCAGCTTTTGCTTGTCTGGGAAAGACTTTATTTCTCCTTCTTTATGAAGGACAACTTTCTTCAGTATAGTATCTTTGGTTGCCAAGTTTGTTGTTGTTGTTGTCGTTGTTGTTGTTGTTTTAGAACTTTGAATATATCAGCCCATTCTCTCCTGGCCTGTAACATTTCTGCTGAGAAATTAACTGTCAGTCTAATGGGAACTCCCATCAGAGTAAGTGACTAGATGCTTTTCTCTTGCTATTTTTAGAATTATCTTTGACTTTTGACAGTTTGACTACAGTGTACCATGGAGAATACCTTTTTAAAGGTTTTGGGATCTCTGAGCTTCCTGTATTTGTATGTCTAAATCTTTTGCTACATCTCGAAAGTTTTCAACTATTATTTTATTAAATAGGTTTTATTTTATCACTTTTATTTTCTCTTCACTTTCTGGGACACTAAAAATTCACATTTTTGGATCATTTTACAGTGTCCTGTATGTCATAGGCTTTGTTTAACCTTTCTTAATCTTTTTTCATTTTTGTCTGACTGGGTTATTTCAATGACTTGTCTTCAACTTCTAAAATTCTTTCTTCTGCCTGATCTAGTCTAGTGTTGAATCTTTCAAATGTATTTTATATTTCATGCAATGAATTATTCAGCTTTAGAATTTCTGTATGTTTTTCTTTTTATTTTAGGTATCTCTTTGGTAAATTTCTCACTCATATTCTGCATTGTTTTTCATTTGTATTGTTGTTCTGATTTCTGTGCTCTCTTGTATCTCACTGAACTTCTTTAGTATCATTATTTTGAATTTTTTCTGGGATTTCATACATTTCTTTTTGATTGGGATCTATTGCTGGAGAAGTATTATGTTCCTTTGGAGGCATTGTATTTTTTTAACTTTTTCATATTTTTTGTGTCCTTGGGTTGATATCTGCACATTTGGTGTAACAGTTACTTCTTCCAATATTTTAAATTTGCTTTTGTAGGGGAGGACTTTTTCCTGAAGATTTATCTATGGTGTTAGTTGGGTAAGACACTTTGGTTTTGATTCTCAGTATGTGCAGTAATATAGTCTCCATGATGATTTATCTGGCTGTAAACAGCATCAATAGTATCCGTGATTTCCTTGGTAGTATAGGGTGCAGTTGTTGGTGGAGGCTGTGGTGAAGTTTTGCTGGGGTTGGAGACATCAGATGGGTCAGTTCTTGGGCACCAGTGGTAGCAGCAACAGGTCAAGCATAGCTGTCCATGGGCCTCAGGGAAGTGTACATGGGCACCAGTGTTCGTGGGTCCAGTTAGGCTGATTCTTGGGCCTCCAGGCAGCTTGCTCAGATGCCAGCAGTGGCAGTGGTGGGCCAGATGGATGGGTGTGTCCTTGGAGCCCTAGGAAGTGGGCATGGCATGGGCAATGGTTGTAGCAGAGGCAACACAATCCTCTGATTCCCAAGTGGTTTGTCCTGGTGATGATGGTGGTTGCAATAGGCTAGGCCAGCCATTCTTGAGGCCTGTAGGTAGCACGTGTAGGTGAGTCCCAGCCACGGTGGTAGTGACAGGCTAAATCAGCCTGTCCTCAGGTTCCCAGGAGGAGTGCTAAGGTCCAGTGGTGGTGAATGGGGCAGAGCAATTTCCAGGCTCCTTGACAGTGTACTCAGGCACTGAATTTAGGGGAGTGGAGCCAGGCCATCTGGTGGTGCATGTGGGTGCTGGCTGTGGTAGGCAGGGGTGAGGTGATCCCTAGGTCCCCAGTAGAATGTTCAGGTTGGGACTGAAGTGGCTGTGCTGCAGCCCTACTGCTGGAGAAGGCATGGTTGCTTTCAGTGGTAGCAGCCATAAACAGGTAGCTTAGGAGCATGTGCTTTGGCCCTGATATAAGCAGGGGAGCCTTTCCTCAGAGCTCTTTTAAATATGTAGCAGCACTGCTACTGGAAGTGACAGGGTCACTGCCAATGACTCGTGTTTTGCTCTGGCAGCAGCAGCCAACAAGGCCCAGCCCTGCATTCAAGGTATTCGACCCCATTGATGGGGTCCCAAGGATGTGGAAATGTAGGGGCTGTTGGGCCCCTGGTCAGGATGTAGTCTGGTGGGGGCTGGGCTCTCAAAATGGCACCCGACTGTGGCTGCTTGGGACTCTGGGGTATGTAGGACCCACCCAAGCTCCCTCTCTAGAGAAATGCCATTATACAATCTCCAGGCAACTCCTTCAAAGCCCATGTGGGTTGAGGGCTCTCCCAGAGCTAAGATTGCAGGAGTCCACATTGGGAATATGGACTGCTAGGGGTCTCTCACTTATCCTTTACCCACACTGGGGCACCTCTCCAGGCTTCCAGATGATCCCAGCCAAGCAGGCTGCCTTACTTCTTTCTCATTCCTTAAGTCAGATGTTTCCTGTCACTTCTCTATTGAATTCCAGCTTTCTCTCTTAGGAAATATACTCAAAGTGTGATTATCTACTCACTATTTTATTTCTTCTTTGTACAGGAGGTGAGTTCTGGATGCCTCTATTCAGCCATCTTGAAGGCCCTTTCATTAGAGTTTTATCCTCAGCATTTTATTTGAATTTAAGTTTAAGGAGTGAGAATGGAGAGTTGGGTAACAGTTAGGCTTAAGCCCCAGTGGTAGCCTCTGCTAGACTTTCTACACAAGTGAGGCTCTCTGCTGAATTTATTATAGGGGGAATAAAATGGGAGAAACACTGTGTCTTATTTTATCTCATGAAGAAAGCCTTTAGGAGAAAACTCATCATGATGAATTAATGTTAAATTTTAAAATGCTTTATGGTTATCAGAATGAAGGAGTGATTCTCAGTGATGTAAACTATTTGACTCTTTGTCCGGCCTCCATTGACTCATATCCCACTTATGAAAGGAAGAGGAAGGGGCTGTAAGTAATAACTGAAAAAGCTGTTTCACTAAAATGTTTTCTAAGACTGTCTTGTTACCCATAGTAAACAAATGTAAAATTAAGAGAAACATGGATGGAGGTGCTGACTCTACATATATTGTTTATGTTTAGTTTGTGAATAAATTCACCAAGCTACACACATAAAGATATGTGCACTTCTCTATACAACTATTACACTTCAATAAAACCTTTTTTAGACTATAAAAAAAAGAGAGGAAACATTAAAGAATTGATATGTACTTGGGTAATAAAGGTGTATGCATTTATCAAAACTCATCAAGTACATTTCATTGATGTAAATTTTACCTTCAAAAAATGAAGAAAGAAAAAGAACTGTAAACAAACACTGAATTTTAGTTAATGACCTGCGTGCTGAAATCTTTTAGGGTGAAGTATACTAATGTCTCCAACTTACTTTGAAATGAACCCCAAAATGAAATAGTTTGATAGATGAGTAGAAAAAATAATTGTAGAATCTGAGTGTGACTATGTGGGTATTCACTGTATAATTCTTTCAATTTTTCTGTATGTTTGATCATTTTTATATTAAAATTTTGGAGGGTTGTAAAGAAGGGAGGAAGAATTCTACCCATCTGTTTATGAATACAAATGATGGCTTCAGTTCATTGAAAACCCTAACACATTAATAGTAATTAGCAGGATATAGTTATCCAGCAAAAGTAGCAGCAATTCCTGGGCTGCTACTTGTCCCGGAAGATAATAATGCCCAATGGAGCTGGCAGAGCTCACATGGAGATACTCCTGCACAAGGCTTAGGTGGCAGAGGCACCAGATGGTAGCCAAAGCAAATTAGAAGAAAATGGTGGATGCTATGTAGTAGTTGTTAAGATTCATTTATTGCCCTGGTGCAGTGGCTCATACTTGTAATCCCAGCACTTTGGGAGGCCGAGGCGGGCAGATCACTTGAAGTCAGGAGTTTGAGACCAGTCTGGACAACATGGTGAAACCTCATCTCTACCAAAAATACAAAAATTGGGTGGGCATGGTGGCATGCACCTGTAATCCCAGCTACTTGGGAGGCTGAGGCATGAGAATCGCTTGAACTCCAGGGGTGGTGTGGAGGTTGCAGTGAGCTGAGATCTCACCACTGCACTCCAGCCTGGGCGACACAGCAAGACTCTGCACTCCAGCCTGGGCAACAGAGCGAGACTCTATCTCAAAAAAAAAAAAAAGTGATTCATTTATGTATACATGTGAGACATACTCTGGGATTTGTACCATCATATCCAACCAAGCTGTCAGTTTCACTCATTGGCATTTCTGTAAATCACAAATTTCCAAAGTACTCATCACTAGAATCTGAAGCAATCCACTGTGTTTATCATGTTAGGCTGAAGAAAAGTTTGCTATAACACCCACTAGGGTCAAACTTTTTCAACATTTTCCAATTACATAAAGCATTGTATTTTTACTCAATGAAGAAAGACTAAAAATACAGGTAAATAAAACAAATCAAAATATTTGTTTAAAGCTGGCACCTATGTTTGTCCATGCGGCAGCCACATTACTTAAAGACACAGGAACTAAAATGAAAGAATGCATATTTTCTCCATTATGCCTGCAGTTTCAGGGACATAGTGTCCTAACAATTAATTTCATATTCAAGGCTGTCTTGATTGCTAAAAAATGATCACATTATCTTTAGCACTCTAACAGATATGGTGAGTAAGAATACACAACCTCCCACAATCATGATCCTTTCAATGTCTTTCCAGGGTTTTACTGATATTTTACTGGAAAGAGTCATGCATGGGGGAGCCAACATTACAGGTTTCCAGATTGTCAACAATGAAAACCCTATGGTTCAGCAGTTCATACAGCGCTGGGTGAGGCTGGATGAAAGGGAATTCCCTGAAGCCAAGAATGCACCACTAAAGGTAATGTTCCATGGCATGTAAAAACCTAAGGCCAGCTTTTCAATGTATCTCCGTATGGTCTTTATACACTAACAGTCATCTTATGATCAAATGATTTTCCTCAGAAGTGATTCAAAGATGCCACAAAACAACTGCAGGTGATGCTATTGCGTTTAAAAACTAAACCCCTGAATAAAGAAGCTGTTGAGAATGAGATCTTTTAAAATCCAATGCTTGGAAATAAGTTAACTTAATTTTTAATGAATTTTATTTGTAATATGTTCATAACAATTTATAATATTACAAGAACCTGAGCCAGGCGAAGGGTGGGGGCAGTGGGAATAGGTAAGGAAGATTGATAGTCTGAAACAGAAAATTAGATTTTACATTATTTATGTGATTGCTTTGTTTTAATAAGTTCCATGAATCTCAGTACACCCAAGTGAATTAGGCTCTAATAAAGAGTGTACATTGCCTATATGTATATTGAATGGAAATGTTTTCCTGCCTGCTAAAGTATCTTAGAAAATAATTAAATTACTTAGGTTGCTCATTTTCACAAAATCAAGATAAGAATATTAAAAGCAGAAAGTCGTGGTTAAAAATGCACATTTTTCATATGCATTCCCCTATGGCTAGAAATTCTATTATTTAAAAACCAGGAATTAAACAGATAAATTAGGGGAAAGTTATTCATGTTACACAAAGGACCCTTCAAATATATTTTTTAAGTAACTCATTCCCTCAGTGTATTGATTCAAATATGAAACCGACTTTAAATTCTTCCTTCCTGATATAGTGAAAGTATGTACCATAGCTGTGGTACAAAATGGGGGATCAAAACAGAGTCAAGACCTTTTCCTAAAAAAGGAAAAGGGGAAAACATCTTCCTCATTGTTTTAAGATACTCATCCTCACATCCTTCCTCCCAGGCAAGAATAGAATAGGGGATAACAGGGTGGGCATTGTAGCATGCACCTGTAATCCCAGACACTTGGGTGGCAGAGGCAGAAGAATGGCTTGAACCCATGCAGCAGAGGTTGCAGTGAGCCAAGATCATGCCACTGCACTCCAGCCTGGGTGACAAAGCAAGACTCCATCTCAAAAATAATAATAATAATAATAATAATAATAATAATAATAATAGAGAACAGTAGGCAACACAGACCAGAAAAAAGATATAGAGATACATTCTGTACCATCTATGCAGCTACACCTTAAATGGGTTACATCAGAACATAATTCAAGTGAAACCTTACTTTATGCAATTGGTGTCTTCTAGAAAAATTATGGGTTAAACATACTTTTTTCGTTCAGTTGAGCCACTTACTAGTTAAGTGGTATCCTGTGGTTGTAGTGATTATGCCTGCCAGATTTTTCCAAGATAGTCTTGTTTTAAAACATTCTGTTTTAGGGTCTGATCAAGTGTCCTAATTTGCTTCAGTAAATATGGTCACAATCCTTATGATGAATCCTTTGTAATCAAAATTTTTTTAATGTATTAAACTGATATTTACTGGAAAATAATCCCAAGTGAATTAGGCTACAATAGAGTGTATGTTACCTATATGTATATTGAATGGAAATGTTTTCCTACTTGCTAAAGTATTTCTGAAAATAATTAGATTACCTAAGTTGCCCATTTTCATAGAAATCAAGATAAAAATATCAAAAGCATAAAGTCATGGTTAAAATGCACATTGCATTACATTTAGGTGAGCTTATTCAAATTTAGATTTTTCATAAAACTGCCTACCCACACTGCTTTATGATCTTTAGATTTACCAGGTAATAGGTAGAAGAGAGAAATTCATTTATTCAATATTTTAGTGGGTTAGTAGTCTGGCACCTACAATGTGCCAGACACTGTGTTAGGCATGAGAAAATGAGTAAGGGTAGGAAGTATGAAAAGGGTACTGAAGAGTAGTTTATGCCTGTGCTGAAGTTGTAGAGCCATACAAAAGAGAAGGAAGCCAATCTCAGCTCTGGACTCTTCATTGATAATACTTGGTGTATATAATATAAAGTTCTAGAACCCACTGAGAAGAAATGTTCATACTTATAAGTAAAAACCTTTAAATAACTTTTTAAAAACTGAATATTTAAATAGATGTTACAACTTTCACATTACTTTTGCTTAGTATTTGTCATTATAGAACTTTGCACAATATCAATCAAACCAAAAACCCACTTTAAAAATTGATGTACAATATTTTTGATTAGGAGATAAAATTGTCTACAGATTAAAAATCCTGATAATTTACTCTATAAACATTTTCTTTTAGGGCTTGGGGGGGTATTCTCACACATTGATAAGTAGAAACTGAATAAAGCAAAAATTAAATAGCTCTTTTGGCATGGTTTGGAAAGGACTACATTAAGATATGCTGACAATTTATGCAGTCAACTGAAAAGAAAATCATCACCATGTTGGCTTCATGTATTGCAAAGATGTACAGACACAAAGATTTTTCTTCATGAAAGAACATATTCCCCCTGTTACAGTCACACTTGATGATTTGCTTCTAAAAGAGAAGTAACGTGAGAAAAGTCAGAAAAGCTAATTGATAGTTGTAGAGGCAATAATCTACTCACTCCCAATTGTATTTGGACATACTGTACTAAAGAGAGAGAATTCCCCCTGGGACATTTTGCTACATTTTTAAAAAGTCAACAACATTCTATATTCTACCAGTATTTGTCACTCCTGCAAAACAGGGGCCAGCTTATTCTAACCATAGTTTGTTATGTTAATTCATTTAATGAAAAAGCATCCACCATTTCAAATTGCGGATAATCAAATCCCTTGTATTAAGTGACTGACCTCATCCCTAGTAGAGCATATCACTATATCCAAGGAATAGAAAGTGTTCTTGCCTGCAGGAGGTGGCCTCATGAAGTATTGCCTATGAATTGTCAACATTATCAGATTTAAAACTCAATAATAATTGAAATTTTCTACAATTGAAAAACAGCTTTGGTTTTTGCTACCCCCCAGGAAACAAAAACTGATTTATTGCTGGCCAGAAGTCCTGGCTTGCCAGAAACATGGTCCAGACAGAAGTGATTAATGTTCTCCTCCAAATTAATTTCAAGCTGTCTAACTTAGCTGTTTCCATTTTCCCCTAAGTAAACACCGGATCTCAATTTTCTATTACAAACAGCAGTAACCCAGTCTTGCTTTAGGATATGCTGTTTCCTCTCCAGTCTATACATGCCATCCTTTAACTTCACACATATTTCTTCCTCTATAAAGGACCCAGCCTTTTGGTAGTCACTCACTCAGTATAAAAAAGAAACAGTATTGAGAGCAAGAGAGAGATTGCCTTGAGCCATCTGATTGTAATAATCGTAACACATGCACACATGAGGTAAGACGTATCATTGTAGAATGAATCAAATTCAGGCTTGCCCAGAGAGATCTCTTAAATAATTGGGGGGGGGGAGTGACTGCATAGAACAATAGGTAGAAATGAATGAAAATTATAAGAAACAAGGCAAATTTTGAGGGTATCATTTATCATGATATCTTGTTTTTCATGCATCCATTTCAGTATACATCTGCATTGACACACGACGCAATACTGGTCATAGCAGAAGCTTTCCGCTACCTGAGGAGGCAGCGAGTGGATGTGTCCCGGAGAGGAAGTGCTGGAGACTGCTTAGCAAATCCTGCTGTGCCCTGGAGTCAAGGAATTGATATTGAGAGAGCTCTGAAAATGGTAAAGACCACAATGGGTTATTGGGGTGGAAGAAACTTATAAAAACATTAAAAAGATGAGACCTAAATCTTGAGAGAAGACATACTAAAAGGAATAGGACCAGATTATGTAGAATCTCAGAGTATGCTAAGAGGGTAAGTATAGCCATTTCTATAAATCATCCAAATCTAGAAATCTAAAAATTGGAGGTCATTTCTTGAAGCTTGAAAAAAAAGAGATAAATTTAGGGCAAATGAATTTTTGGTTATGCTCTATACTGTAGCTAGTAAATGAAACTTAGTACTCTCAAAAGTTATGGATTAAATATGTAAATAGCTTCAAAAAATTCAAACCTTTCAAACATATGACATTCCTTAGGGAGATTAGGATATTTTAGAAGATGCTCCTAACTTCAAGATAGACATTACAAAGGACAGCATCTTCTGGCTCATCAGACAAATGATTAGCCTAGACAGGCTATGGAACTTAGCCAGTGTGATGGTATTTCTGTTGTCAAAAAGAACACTCATGCTATTCTACAGGATGAAATGCAGGAACATGATACATTTCTAGGCCTACTTAAGAAGCTTTTGCCCAATGCTGCAAAGAAAAAGCCTAAAGAAAAATAAAAGGAATCAATGGATAGACAGTCAAATAGGTCACTTGTTTTTAGTATTTGCTGGGTAGGAGATCATTTAAGGCTTCAAGCAATGTCCTTTGAACAGATTTCATTATTTATACCAGAAGTAGCATCACCCATTCATTGCAGTTTTCCAAGCAAGAGCTCTGTTCTGAATATTTTGCTTTATGCCACATGTGCCTGCATGTATTAAAATGAGCTTTCAAGAGTACAAGAATCTCTTATTTCTACTTATTTAATGATCCTGATGTTTGGGACATCCAAATCAACAAAGAGATGGGCAAAGATAAGATAATTCTGTGTGTAACCCAGCAAGGAAGAACTTGTAACGGCCTCATAGCATACATCATTTTGTGTAGCTGACTCTGCTATTGATGCCTTAAATTTGCCAAGTTGGAAGCATTCAATCAAAAGGGGTTAGTAGCCCTTGTGTCTCTCTCCAAGAAAGAGATATGACTCATTCTCCCATCATGCAGATTTTTATGTCATTATGTCAGTTCTTTAACAAATGCCCTAAGTGTAGTTTTATGGAGGTAGCACTGTACAATTTTGAAGAGCAGTTAATTAAATTCAACCTTCATAGCAGTTACAAGATTTGTATTGTCAGGTGAAACATAATGATGAGTGAAATATAAAACTCCCTCAGAGTGAATCAAAAAGAGTTTTCATCAACAAAACCTCAGGGGGCAAGAGCCAGCATCTCCAATTGACTCCCTATTTATGACACAAATAGCTACCTTCCCAAATAGAAAACTGGCTAATGAAGGATAAGATACCAATTGGGCTAGGAAAAAAAATAGATTGATCATACTACCACCCAGAAAAGTTTCTGCATGTCTAACTCACTGACAAAGCTCAAGTTGGAAACCAGGTAACCTTCCTCCCCAGGCCCTAATGACCAGATACTCAACCAAAACGATACATTACCTCTTTCCATAGGCCAATCTCTATTGCTCCAGAGAGGCTGGAAGGCATCAGTTTTTTCCAAAAGTAGACAGTGCCTCAGTAAAACTGCTCTACTCACAGGGACTGCAAGGGAGGCTAGTCTGAAGTACTAAATGTTTTACTACATTAAAAGAAATCCCATTTTATTTCAGTTAATTAAAATTGAGATTGCATAATGTAAAGCATCCTTCATTGTGACTAGCACATAGTTGTTTCTCAATAAATTATTCTCTTCCTTCAAAAGAAATCTGGCAAACAAAATCATTGCCTGGCAGAGGCTCCTAAGGGGCCTGTTTTAATGAATAAATAAGCACAACATTCATTCAGTAAATATTTATTGAGCACCCATGACTATGTATCAGGCTCCATATTAGTATGCAAGCATGAAATAAGATGAGTAGTGCTCACATTTAAATTGTTAATATGTAAACAAATGCTTTAAAATATCTTAAAGCCACTTGCAAATTGGGTAATCATTCTCCTCACAATCTGCAAATAATGCAAAGATCAGCCTCAGCACAGTCTACTGACATATCTGTCACAGATTCTAAGTCATTGAGACTTGTTCAATCAACATTTATTAAGGATCTGCTCTATCCCAGGCACAATATTAGTTGCTGAGAACAGAGAGAGAAAAAATGTCTCTCATCTCGAGATGCTCCTAATCCAGTAGGAAAGCCAGAAATACATAATTATAAAAATATTATGTCTAAGTCTTGCACAGGATGCTATGAATTAAAGAAGCGATCCCAGATGGAATGCTGGGAAACTGTCACTAACATTCAATACTGGACCACATCCTTAAAAATAGATTTCTCTCTGAGTGGTAGTCCAATTCTACTTCTGGTCACCAAACGTTCAAATCATGGGGTCTGGAATTTATTGGACTATGCCTTGACTATTCTCCAGTTCATATATCATATTCAGATGGGTTGGGTTTAGAAATAGATGACTCTTAATGAGACTTAAAGCCCTAGCTATTTTCACAATGAAGGCTTTCCTTAATAAGTTCCTATTGCCCTTGTCCCTGCCTAACTCTTCTATCAGAATTCAATGCTCAAAATAGAGTATAAAGAGCCCTTCGTGCTCACATTATATATCAGTCTCATCCCGCTGGATAAGTAATTTCTATCTCAACAAAGGTCCTTTCTCTAACTAGAAGTGTGATGCCACCTTCTCTGCAAGCCTAAGCTAACAACAGTGCTTAGCTTTGTTGGAACCATTGGACAATCATCTTGTTTTCAGTTCATCACATTGGAGCATTTTCCTTTCCATAGGAATTCCAGTCTCCTACTGGTGGTGAATAAGCCCCTTTCCCTTTAAAAAAATGTTCCCTAATATTTGACAACATTTTTCTTTCTGCAACACAAACCCACTGCCACCTCTGACTTGTTTGACAGCTTGTCATTTTCTATAAGTGATGAAAAACAATTCCATTCTTTCATACTAGGAAAATGAGATATATTCTTTCTCTTTGAAGCAAAGTCTTTGACCTTTACTTGCCAGATGAGTAATGTAAGTGGTTAACAATAATGACTTATATTTGTAAAGGGTATTTCATCCAGTGTCCCTGCACTGTAAACTAGGTGAAGAATCTCTCTACCTAGAAGAGATGGCCTTTTATTAATTCATAATACTGAGCTCAGGCCTAGGAAAAATTGTGCCATACATGAAATCAGCATTTGGCATCCCAAACAAGTGTTCTGGCTTCCAGTTCTTCTATCTTTCTTGTCTAGTGCTCCATACTCCTGACCCCTTAGGCTTAATAAATTTTATCAGTCTTTGGATTACCCCTCCATGGCTTAGCTCTCTTGTCTGTTACCTGTCTGTAGCTGAGTGTAGGTCAAACAAGAGGGAAAGCTCATCCCTGTCACCGCAGTAGCTGGTAAATGTGTAACTCTCTCAAGAAACAGAACTAAATCTATTTGGTTAATAATAATTAATATAGCTAGCATGTGTTCTGATGCTTAATAGATAGATATATAGATATAGATATATATACACACACATATATATCTTCTCTAATCCTCTCAATAACTCTGAAAGATAGGTACTACTAGGATTTTCAATCTTACAGATTAAGACACTGGGGTAAAAAAGCATTAAGAACATGCCGAAGGTCATTCAGTTAATAATTGAAGCTATGATATGAGTCCAAGTGCAACAGTGCCCATGCTACTGAAACCAGATTATGTTCAGATATGGGAAATATTAAGATAAGACACAGCCATGGCCCCCAAGGAACTCAGTTTAGAATACATTACCCTAGTTAAGGGGATAGCCTGCAGAGTATTCTCCAAAAGGGACTAGTGGAAATTTCAGGTCCTTGAAAAAGTGGCAGTAGAGCCCTCATTGTATTATGTAAGTAACAGCATCTTACACCTACTCAATGCTTCAAAACTTAAAGGCATACCAAGAAAATACTGTGGAGGAAATGAAGATCTGTATAGACTTGATCTGGTGGATAGAACTCAATGACTTGCAATAATAATTCTTCAAGATTCCAAGATCTATCAGTAGACCTCATCCCAGAGACTTAGAAGGCAATAATGCCGCGTTATTTTTAAATTTTAGATTTTCTCTTTCTACCAGGTGCAAGTACAAGGAATGACTGGAAACATCCAATTTGACACTTACGGACGTAGGACAAATTATACCATTGATGTGTATGAAATGAAAGTCAGTGGCTCTCGAAAAGTAAGTAACCAAAACAGACATTTAAAGAAAAGGGCTCTTGAAAAAGGACAGCATTTGGATGCAAGAAAATAAGTGTTATTATTTTACAAAATATCAGTAAGGGTGAGTGGAATATGGGAACCTCCAGGATGAAGGAATAGCACATCTGTGTGTGTGTCAGTGTTGGGAGTCCTGATGGGAGTGACAAGACACGGGGAGACAGGATGTCAATCCTTATAGAGCTCAAGAAAGTTTTGTTCCACAACAGCACTTGAATTTCATGCAGTACTTTTTTGAGGGAAAAATAGGCATCCAGGTCAAATGTCTTCTGTTTCTAGGCCGGCTACTGGAATGAGTATGAAAGGTTTGTGCCTTTCTCAGATCAGCAAATCAGCAATGACAGTGCATCCTCAGAGAATCGGACCATAGTAGTGACTACCATTTTGGTAAGTGTGAACAGTAGGTAGGTGGGTTTTCTGTCCAGCAAGACTTCTGTTTTCTGAAAAGTGTTTTTCCATCAGTAGAAAATACCTCAAGTTCAAACAGTAAAAACTTCCAACAGGGAAGCTCAGGAAACTCTCAAAGTATCTTACCATGATGATGAACAGAATGTCATTTAACAAAAAGAAAGAAAGAAAAAGAATAGGAATTTAGAACAGTTTTAGATTATCATTTTCCTCTTTCTCCCCGCCTCCATGCCCGCCCCCATAGGACTGATGCTTCATCTGGACTTGAAACCTAATTCTTCATTGTGGGGGAAGCAGCATTGTGTGGAGGAGAGAGTACATTAGGATTCTAAAATTAGGTCTACCACTAACCTGTAAAACTGTGCAAGTCACAACTTCTCTGAGCCTCAGGTTGTTTTTTCTTCACTTATGAAAGGGGTATAATACTCATCACCTACCCATATCATAAGCCCATTTCAAGGCACAATTCACTACATGAAGAAGTTTTCTGCAAAACTCAAAGCACTTAAAATGTGAGATAGTATTCTCATTTAGTTTTAAAACACTTTCCTAAAAGCTGGTTTTGTTTCACTGAATGAAGTACAAACCTGGGTTAAAAATAAATACATCACTAGGTGTGAAAGTATGATTTTCTGAATTAGGCTGAAGTTTGCCTTTCGTCTAAGCATACGTATCAAATACTCCCTTTGTCTTAAGTACTATACTAGGTCCTGGAGAAATGGACCCTGACCTCACAAGGATCACAGTGCTTTCCCAGGGCTTTGCCTCAACTACCTGTGATTCCTACATAATAAATCTTGAGAAATCAAAGGCACTTCAGCATCATGTAACTAACTCTGCAAAATTTGATAAAATCAAAGACTTGATAGGTGAAAACTGGGCCGTCTTTCAAACTCTCAAAGAGAACTGAAATCCTTCTCTGCTTCCTTAAATTATCAGTTAAGCACTTCCTCCCCACCACCAAAAAAAAAGAATATGACCGAATGAATACTCAAGGCTCTTCTGTTTACTGAGTAACAATTTAAAGACCTTTTTCACATACCAAACCTCAATAGTTACAGAGGGGAAAAATTATTACATTTATCTTCTCTTGGAAAAATGTATAGTTGTAATCCTTTTATCTTGCTTCTGGTCCCAAAGGAATCACCATATGTAATGTACAAGAAGAACCATGAGCAACTAGAAGGAAATGAACGATATGAAGGCTATTGTGTAGACCTAGCCTATGAAATAGCCAAACATGTAAGGATCAAATACAAATTGTCCATCGTTGGTGACGGGAAATATGGTGCAAGGGATCCAGAGACTAAAATATGGAACGGCATGGTTGGGGAACTTGTCTATGGGGTGAGTTTTTTCTAATTCTGTTTTCATTTACTCTGTGCTTTCCAATTAACGAAGAAGAGAGAGTATTTAATTTTCAAGTGCAGTATTTATCCAATTGTATAGTTTACATATAGTCTACAAGAAAAATATATTCTTCTACAGTTGCACTCTGTAAAGGTAGGTTGTCAGTGGTATCCTTTGGACAACAGGATTATTTTACCAAAAGGAAAATAGAATTGGGGGATTTTATTTGGCAACATTAAGCACAGCCTGCCCTCTATTTAAAATCTGTTCCTTCTGTGTTCTCTAGCTCAGGCAGCAGAATTACCACCCACATAGTTGCCTAAGCAACTTTGCCTAAGCAACCTCATCATCTTTCCTCATTGTTCCCCTCTTATCTAATCAGTCACCATGTCCTATGAATTCTACTTTTAAGTCTCTCAAATCTAGACACACTCTTCACCCCCACCACCATCACCTTAATTAGGGTTCTTAACATCTATCAGTCATTTAACTTGTTACCCTGCGTCTGTTCTTACCCTGGCAAATTAGATCTCCACATTACTGTAATTTCCCACTTTAAAAATCAGGATAAAATTCAAATTCCTTCACATGGCAAATAAGGCACTTTATAATCTAGCACCCGCCTACCTCTCTAGCTTCCTCCTGTACTCTTTCCCCCTCACACCCAATGTTCCAGCTATAGAAAAGTAAGTGTTGTTCCCTGAAGGTGCTGAGCTCTCACTTAGTATAAGCCTGGAAGTACTTTTGCGTCTCTTCAGCAGCTAATACCACCTACTAGTCTTCTGAAACACAGCAGTGATACTTGTTTCAGAAAACCTTCTCTATTCGCATCTACTTGCCTGTGGTCTGGGTTAGGTACCCCTGCTTTTTGCTTCCTCCCTTTCCATATTCATATAGGACTTCTAAGCCTGTATTGTAATGATCCATTTACAAGTTCCACTGTTCTACTAGACTATGAACTCCTCGAGGACAGAAGATGTAGCGGATTCATTTCAATATCACACAGTCTGAAACACAGACGTTCAATAAATACTTGCTGAATTAATGAATGAAAAATGAACAGAATGGTTCTGCCAGGGGCTTATCTATAGTCAAGTGCAAAATAATTAATATGGGCAATTAGGGCTTTTAAGAAAGGTACAGTGGTATCTTCAGAGCTCCTGGGTCACTTAGTATTAAATGGTTTTGGCCTCTGATTGTGAATGTTATATCTTGGGCAGCTTAATGAGGCACAGGGAAATAAGCAGAACTGGACAGAAAAACTGCCCATTCAGTAAACCAGTCACTAGAGAACTAATCCAAGTGCAGGGGGTGGTGGCAAAGGTTTAGTTCTAGCAAACAAAGATTACCTGTAATAATAACTCTCTGTCTAGACAATATCTACACTAAGTAAGGGGAAGACAGAGGAATCTAGGAGGTGGAGATACTGAGAAGTCCTAGCTGGCAAGAAGCAAACAACCAGGTTTATATTTATTGGACTGAGGTTCTGGAGAAGGACTCTAGTGCTTGGGATGGAAACCAGCAAGAATAAGGCATAGTTCTCCAATCATATGAGAGTACTGGGGTTGCTAAATCAGTTCTTGGAACAGGCCTTTGGGAGGAACCACAAAGTCAGAAGCTCATTTCTAAAAATAAGGGCACAGAAAGGTAACAAAAATGAGGCTGGACCCCAGATATAAAAACTGGAGCACCATCCTCTAGTCAGACAAACAGCAAGGCAACTTGAACTTCAGCCCCCATCTATGGGCCTGGAGCCATTATCTCCTGTCTTGGGTCAAGATTGGTCCTGGGAACTGGGGCAGGGCTAAGTGGCAGATGAGATTCAAGTGAATCCAGCAGTAAGAAAGAGAAGAATTTCCAATGCCAGTGCAAAGAGGGCTGAACAAGTGGCAGAGCACCCAGTCATGATTTCTGAGGACTCTGAGAATCTCTGAACCATCTTGACACAGTTCTAATCTTTTACAAGTCATTGATAAGGTTTTCTTCTCTTTCCTGTTCCTCATCTCCCCAACACTTAGGCTCCAAGAGGTCTTGTCTTGCTTACAGCTCACTCTTGCTCTTAGCACAGTACCTGATACATAGTAAATGCTCACTTTTTGCTTTAATGAATCAACGTCTGGCATACAGTAATACCTAAGCCAATATTCATTAAATTGAGTACATGGTGGGATATAATCTTATAATATCATTATTATTACTATTACTACTACTACCATTACCACTACTATTACTACTACTACTACTATTATTAGCTACCATTTGTTGCATATTTACTGGCTGCCAGATACTGTGCTAAGTGCTTTATACACTTTATGTAATTTAATCCTCACAACATGCCTCTGGAATGTGCCATTATTAAACACTTTCCACATGTGAGAAAATTGAAGCCTAGAGAGGTGAAGTCACATGCCAAAGACCAAACAGTTTACAGTGACTATCTTAGTTTGTTTGGACTGCTATAATAAAACATCATAAACTGGGTCACTTATAAACAACAGGAATTTATTTTTCACAGTCCTGGAGACTGGGAAGTCCAAGATCAAGGGAGATTCATTGTCTGGTGAGGGCCACTTTCAGGCTCATAGATGGTACCTCTTCCTGTGTTCTTACATGATGGAAAGGGTAAGGGGTCCCTCTTGGGCCTCTTTTATAAGGGTACTGTAAGTTTCATTTATGAGGGCTTCACTCCCATCACCTAATCACCTCCCAAAGCCCCACTTCCTAATACCATCACCTTAGGGTTTAGGATTTCAACATATGAATTGGTGGGGGTGGAGGGACGTGGGGACACAAATATTCCAACTGTAACAGTGACACAATAACTTTAACCCAGGTCTTTGACTCTGAAGTCCATGCTTTTTAACCATTACACTCTGTCCAACAGCCAAAGTGTGGTTTCAGGCCCATCCCATTCTGAAAGATAGCTGAAAGTTATTAGAAAGGCTTATGGTGCCTTAGTCATTCTGGAGAGAAGAGTGGTTGGCCACAGCAGCATGGCAAGAAATTTAAGGCGTAAGTGTCTTTTTATTTCATTTATTATTTATTTCTTTTTGAGATGGAGTCTTGCTCTGTCACCCAAGCTAGAGTGCAGTGGCATGATCTTGGCTCACTGCAATCTCTGCGTCCAGGGTTCAAGTGATTCTCCTGCCTCAAGTTCCTGAGTAGCTGGGACTACAGGCACCTGCCACCATGCCCATCTAATATTAAAAATATTTTTTAGTAGAGATGGGGTTGGCCAAGCTGGTCTCAAACTCCTGACCTCAAGTGATCCACCCGCCTCAGCCTCCAAAAGTGTCGGGATTACAGGTGTGAGTCACCGCACCCGGGCTAAGGTGTAAGTTTCTACTAGCCCAGGTTATCTGATGTGAGCTATACCATGAACTCTACCACCCCATCACAACTGAATGACCATATTTCTCCTGTCACTCTCTGTAAATAGATCACTGCTCTCCTGGCATTGAGGAAGACATTACACACAGTGACATAGAGCAAGGCAGATTTATTGACATTGTTCAGACAAAGACTAATTTTCTCACTGGATTTGGTTTCTCCTCTGGCATGTTCCCTGTACTGCACTCATTTAATCTCCACATATCTCTTCCTCATTCCAGTTTGTCTATTTGTGAGTGAGGGAGCTTGAGTATTAGAGTCCCTTATTTGTTTAGCAACTTAGATGCCTTCTCTCCACTTCTGAATAGGAAAAGTGTTCCTATAGGAACCTTCCCATCTTTTCCTTTTAGTTCTTTCTACTAAAGACAAAAGCAATAGCCAGGGAGGCTCTTACAGAAATGTCCTCCTCCTTCCCCTGCCTAAGACAACTTTCTGATGCTTTCTGGGCTTATAACAGGAGGTGATTCCAGAGAACTACAGCAAACCAACCCATCGGAGAAGACTGCCAAATTCCATTTTCCTCTAAAACCTGTGGCTATGAAAAATAGACGTTCTTATCATGCTTGGAGTAAAAGCTCTCTGTTAAAGAGGATGATCTCATGAGCTAAATGTGTCTTCATCTTCATTTAGAAGTTTTAGTCTTTTGGCATTGGGAAGTTTTCAATTTCTCTATCAATGACAGAAATGGAGAAAAATGAAAACACAGGCTTTCATTTCTGGCAGGCCTGGCCTCTTGTGGTTTGCAAGTTGCTTTAAAAAAGAAGAACTGAAAACCCCTAATGGTTTCTCTAAGTTCTTAATGAGTAAAAAGATGGAGAACAGGGAAATATTTCTTGCAGTGAACATGAAACCTACACAGATAGGCACTGCTTTATCTTAAGGGTATTTCTCTTATGCTTTTAGTATGTAAAACAGAGCAGAGTGGAAAGAATGAAAAAAATCAGAGATGAAGAAAGCTCTGCAAGGGAGATTTCAGTGTCAGTCATAAAGTCTCAAGAAAGAATCAAAATGAATTAAATTTGTTAAAGAATAAAGAAGCCAATCAACCTGTTTTCAGATGATTTATAAATAGGTTTTTTCTAAAGAAATTCAAATCAGGTTGATGTTGGGGCACCTTGTATCTCTAAGAAGGCTATTTTTGAAACAAACCTCAGTAGGACACAATGTGCCCCATTATGTAAGCCCTTCAGAACATTATGGACTTGAAACTGTCCACCTGCTTTTAGCAGTTTTGATTTTGAGTTGGATGTCTGTAACACCACTACATGGTAACAGTCCCAGATCAAATGGCTTACAGACCACAAGTTTTTATGGTTTCTAAATACCATATGTTTTGAGAGCACTTTAAAACAGCATTTTTTTTGCTAGCAGGGCTCTTAAACATTCTGAATCCTACCTTACCATTCATTTTTACAAATGCATATGGGAACCAGCCAAGACAAGACATCAGAACTGCCCCTCAGGTAATCAGGAAACCAAAGCCTGATAGAGGACACAGGTACAGGAGTGGCAGCAGGATTGGACAAAGTCACAAAATCCCACAACTTGGCAACACAGGTTTTGTGACTCATGGTCTAGTGCTCTGTCCACTGGGTCACATTGGCTCAGTTCACTAAACTTGTCAGATTATGGGAATATTGGTGTTGTATCAATCAGACATAGCATCCCCACCTGGCTCTAAGGGGCTTACAATCTAGTTGTATTATAAACTTTTCCATCTAAGATACTCATTTTGCTTTTTTTTTTTTCATCCAAGATACTCATCCTGCTTATTTATGGCCTCCAGGATAATGTAATCCACATTTCTAGTTATCACTTGAAATATTTGAAAACCCAATATAGACAGCTGGGGGTTCTGCCCTTGTAGAGGAGATAGGATCTAAGAGAAAAAGAGAGTCAGGAGAAAGGCTAAAAGGAAATTGAGGCTCCAATTAACAGAACACCTCCCAGTGGGCAACTGCCATGTTCCTTATGTTCCTAGCACTTACAACTAAGGATAAAGAAGAGGGGGGTTGCTTTGGGAAAGGCTTGACAAGCTGCTGCTTAAATTGCTTCTTCTGACTTAGAAGATAGCAGAGAGCCTGGGGGTAGTAATGGGGTTGCAGGGATGGTTGATTATAGGTCATATTCCCTGGGTGTCCCCAGACTCCTTCACGTTCCCAGGACACATGGCAACTTTACAGATACTATTTGCACTGACATTTCTCTGCCTAGAAGAAATTATCTCTTAGGTTGTCACTATCCTAAGCTGGATTCATTTTCCATTAAGAAAGACAGAGAGTCGATTTGTCCTTCCAGCTAAAAGTCAGAGAAGCAAGGGTCCAGTAACAGATGCCAGATATTCTTCAGGTGATTATACTGGGCTTTGGCAGAAGGGCCGATGATTTGATAAAAGTGCCCCCTCCTTCAAATGATGCATGTGAACTCCAGGAAGGAGCATTAAGGACACATGAAGTATGCCGTTCTAAGCAGAAAAAGTGGGGAAAATATTTCCAGCTAAACGTAGTCTCACAAGGCCTTCATCCAGCTTCAGGGACACTTTTTTATCTTCATATTGTCTTTAACTCTCTCAACACCCCAAGAACAAGGAGCCCTAATCAATAGATCCAGTCTGGGATACCTGTTCTGGATAAAGAAATTAGGATATTCTGTTGTGACACTGCTTGATGTTGCACAGATTTAAATAAGCCTCATTCTTTTCTCCAGATCTTATCAGTTGTAGACAGTAAATGTCCCATAGAGTACTGCCAATAAATCAGTTTAAGTCTTGTCCCCCAGCACACAGCAATTATATTCCTATTGTCTAGCTTGATTCTGCCCCACTCCTGTTTTCAACACATATCAACTTTCCAAAGGAAATGTCTGCCAAAGGCAGCTAGAGCCTTGTGACTGATACAGGGACAAAGGGTCAGGTCATGTCTGCTTCTTCTCTTGGATAACATAACATATAGTACATTATGATTACACATCAATACATTGTCTACTCCCTCTCTCCTATCCCCTTCCTTGCTTTCAGAAAGTGCTTTAAAATGGTGTCTGACAAGCTCCTGCTCATTCGTAGTCTCAAGGTGGGTTACAAGTTTTGTATCAGATAGTCAGATGAAAATTCTTAAAGATATAACAAGCTTGCAATCTCAAAGAATTTTTTAAATTACATTTAAAGTCAGCGTCATCTCTGGCTAAAATCTGTCAGATTCTTAAGTGCATCAGCCCTACACATATGAGTTTATTGGTTTTTAAGTTTTATAACATTTACAACTTTGACAACCCACCTATGAAAAGGATTATAAATCCCCTCAAGTTAAATCCTCTCCAATAATGCAATTGTTCCATGTTTGCAACTGGTGAGTGGAAAATTCAAACCTAATTCAGTGTGTTTACTGAGCCCACACAGCCACACTTAGGCTGCTTGATTAAAATACTTTAAGTAGTCAAGATGCAAGCAAAAGCACTAACAAACTCTTACTCTGTGCTCTTTCCATTTGCTTGATTTTGTCTGTCAATTAGAGCACCCTCATACCACTACCACGCACTTACCTACCTAGGTTTCTGAAAATAACTTGCCTACTGCTATTACCAGTGCAAGCAATGGCTTGAAGACAACTGGCCACTGGAGTGATTCAGGACACCCCAAGAGAGGCACTTCATTATTGAGTCAGAATTTCACCTACTAGCTGGCCCCATCCATAATTCTTACCACTCTCTCTCCCAGCCTCCAGCTGGCTTTCATAAGAGCAGAGACTAGGAAAGAAATTCCATTTGAGGACTTACCTTTTTCAGTTTTTCATCAGTGTGGGCCTCCTCAGTCTTTAAGTTGCCTTGAAAGTGACCACTCCCTTTACCTTCTTGCTATGGCAATCCCAGGAGAGCTCAATGGATATTTTTGGATGTTAGTTACAGGGAGGAGCATATAACTAACTAGCGTCCAAAATACATATTGAGCTCTCCTGGGACTGCCATAACATGATTGCTCCACACAAATTATGACAAGCAGGTCCTATGCTCTGAAATCATCAATTGTCACAACAGCATTTTTTGACATTTATTTTACGTTCAGGGGTACATATGCAGGTTTGTAACCTAAGTAAATTGCATATTACAGGGGTTTGGTGTACAAAAAACAACCCCATAAAAAAGTGGGCAAAGGACATGAACAGATACTTTTCAAAAGAAAACTTACATGCAGCCAACGACTGCCTGTGGGGATAGTGGTGATAGAGGGCAAGGGCTTCTCCAAGGCTGGCTCTGAGCTGACATGAGTTCTGCTGCTTGGTTTCTTACCAAACATTCAAGAAAGGAGAAGAGTTGCTAAATCTCCTACCAATAGAAGGAAAGGGAGCTACAGATTCTGCCTCAAGCTGTCCTTGAGTCTTCTTCCACCTGCCTTCTTCCACCAGTTTTTTGCTATTCCTTTGTCTTTTTCCATCTGTAATAGGTCTTTTTAAGGTTCATCATGGGGAATTATCCTTTTGGAGTCAGGTCTACATCAAATGAGGTACAACTGAGCACAGATTTAATGCCATTATTGATTAGGAGAGCACCCTCCAAAACATAGATAAATTCCACATTTTTTGAAAAATCGCCTTATAAAGAAACAATCCAGAAAAAAATATGGAAATGCCAGGCTGAGGGGAATAAAAGGCAAGTGCCTAAGGGGAGCAGATTCTTCCTGTTCTCTTTTGTGATTTCAGAAGTACTTCAAACTAGGAATGGCCTTTTTTGGGGATCTGTTCTTTTGATGAATGTTCCTGGGACTCAGACAACACAAAGTCCTGCTTTATCCATCTAGCCATGTCTTGTTAGTATTTAGTGGTGCTTACCATGTAGTAGGTGCTTCAATTACCGAGTTAGAGTTTTTTTTAAAGGGGTCAAGATTCTCAAACTCCTTTCTGTACCTGCTAGAAAAGAGCCCAAATTCCTTAAATTCATTCCAAAATAATTTTCTTAGGTGAATGCCTTCTTATTTATTTTTTCTAAAACAAACAAGTAACAATTTCTCCTAGAACTATCTTTTAGACTTAAAAGATGAAAAATACTGGTTAAATTAAGTAATTAAATTCAAATGAAATCAAGTGAGAAATGATACTAGAGGGGTATTTGCATGCTCTGAGCAGGAGGCAGACATGTTGGCAAAGAGAGGAAGTGGCTTTATCTGTGAATTCTCTTGGCATGACAAGACTCTTTGTAACTGATTCAGACTCTCTCTGCCAAAAAAAAAAAAAAAAAAAAAAACTCTGCTAGCTTTCTGGCCAACTCATTCTCCTCAGTAACCTTTTTTACTATGACCAGGTCTAGCTTCAGGCAAAAGGGTAAAATAGATGAAAATTTGTCTTTGGCTCCCTTCTAGTTAGTAACATGGAATTGGAAATTCAGAAGTTAGCCACAATGAGATGAGAGTTGAAACCATAGGTAACAATACTGAGGGATGAAAGTGAAGGACAGAACCTTAAAGAACAAACCTTCATTGATTATCTCCTAAGACAGGCACTCTGAATAGTCTCTTGGGGTACAGAGGTGCACCTTGATTGAGAGAGCAGAACTAGGAAGGAAAGTCAGAGAAGGAACATTCAGGGAGGTAGGAGGAGAATCTGGAGTCTTTCATAACAGAGAACTAAGGAAAGAGGGTACATACTGCAAAAGGCCAATGGCGTCACACAAGCAGTTAATGTCTGAAGGAAGATCTTTGGATTTAGTAGTCAAGTATATAGTTCAAGAAACAATTTCAGTAATTTGGAGGGGCTGGAAATTAAGTCTCAGGGGTATAAGGAGAAAGTGGTGTTGATATCAAGACAGTAAAGCTGTATTTTTTTCAATAATACTGGTGGTGTTAGGGAGAGATGTCATGTGGTTAAGAAGGCAGCAGGATCAAAAGGTGGGAGGAGTGTTTTCTGTTTCATTTTTGTTTGTTAGTAAACAGGATTACCTGAAAATGCTTTTAAGTGAATAAAATAGATCAATGATTTTCAAATTATAGCAAGCATTACAACAAACTGGAAGGCCACATGAGTCTCATCCCTCCACATTTTCTCATCCCATACCTCTGGGGTGGAGCCTGAGAACTGGCATTTCTTTTTTTAATTATACTTTAAGATCTAGGGTACATTTGCACAATGTGCAGGTTTGTTACATAGGTATGCATGTGCCATGTTGATTTGCTGCACCCATCAACTCATCATTTATGTTAGGTATTTTTCCCAATGCTATCCCTCCCCCAGCCCCCCACCCCCTGACAGGCCCCAGGGTGTGGTGTTCCCCCACCTGTGGCCATGTGTTCTCATTGTTCAACTCCCACCTATGAGTGAGAACATGTGGTATTTGGTTTTCTGTCCTTGTAATAGTTTGCTCAGAATGATGGTTTCCAGCTTCAACCATCTCCCTGCAAAGAACATGAACTCATCCTTTTTTATGGCTGCATAGTGTTCCATGGTGTATATGTGCCACATTTTCTTAATCTAGTCTATCATTGATGGACATTTGGGTTGGTTTCAAGTCTTTGCTACCGTGAACAGTGCCACGATAAACATACGGGTACATTGTGTCTTTATAGTAGCGTGATTTATAACCCAGTAATGGAATCGCTGGGTCAAATGGTATTTCTAGTTCTAGATCCTTGAGGAATCGCCACATTGTCTTCCACAATGGTTGAACTAATTTACACTGCCACCAACAGTGTAAAAGCGTACCTATTTCTCCACATCCTCTCCAGCATCTGTTGTTTCCTGACTTTTTAATAATCGCCATGCTGACTGGCAAGAGATGGCATCTCATTGTGGTTTTGATTTGCATTTCTCTGATGACCAGTGATGATGAGCATTTTTTCATGTGTCTGTTGAACTGGCATTTCTAACAAGTTCCCAGGTGACTCTTTTGCTGCTAATCTAGGGCCCATACTTTAAGAACCACTGGGATAGATTAATGGAGAAGGGAAAAATTAAAGATGTAAAAGAGACAGTAGATAGATCTGGGTTTTAAGAAGCAACAGAGAAATATAGAATGCATGGAATAAGTTGATCAAATCTTAGAAAGTGTCACTTTCTGTGAGGTGGAAACACACAGAAGAAATGTATAAAGATGCTGCAATATGTTGACAAAGTGTAGGGGGGGCACTGAGATGATAGAGCTTATGTCAAATGGCTTCTATCTTCTCAGTAAAGAAAGAGGCAAGATCATCTGCAGAAAGGATAGGACTAATAAGGATTAGGAACTGGGAAAAGTTTGAAATAAGCATCATTCACAGACACAGAGGAGAATCTACTTTTGTGGGGATATATGGGTTTAATTTTAGAAATGATGAGTTTGAAATGGTTGAGCCTCCAAGGAAGATTTGATCAGTAGGCAGTTGGCTTCAATAAACCCATGCTTTCTGCAACTTCCACTAGGATGTAAAGGATGTAGGATGCCCTCCATGCAGGTAAGTATTTTTGTCTGTTTTGTCTGTCTTGTTCACTGCTTCATTCCTAGCACCTAGAATAGTGCTTGGCACAGAATAAAGACTCAAATTTGCATTGGAATGAACCTAAGAGGGGTTGGCTAAGGTTGATAATTGGAGATAAAAGTAGTGTATAGTAGAAACCTGCAAGTATCTATGAAGTTAGAACATTATGTTCATTAAGCAACTGGGTTCTGGAATCTGAAGACCAGGGTTCTAATCCCAGCCTCTCTGTGCTTTAGTTTCTCCATCTCTAACACAGGAATGGTGATTGTACCAACATCAAGGTTACTGTGAGAATTAAATGAGATAGTAAGTATAATGTGCTTAGCAAAGTGCCTCACATAGAATAAGCACTCAATAAATGTTAGCTAGCTGTTCATCTGCATTTCCCCTTAAACCAATTAAGGAGTATTTCTCAACTGGTTTATCATATGTAATTCAAAGGAGTAAAATTTCATTTCTTTGAAAATATACTCTATATCAGACTTCCCTACCTCTCCCCTTTGGTAGGGGTATTGAGGCATAGCTGTTCTGAACATAGAAAAAAATGATCAAAACTGGTGTTTTCACTTCATATATGATATACCATCCAAAAGCCTTTCCTTAGTCCGAAGGATTTTTCTTTGTGTGCATTTTAAGGCCTGGCTTCAGGCTAAGACTTACTACCGTTGGAAAGGAACAATTGCAAAAAAAACAAAAGAAATAAATGTAGAAAATCCTAGTGCCTATTTTCAAGGGATTAATATAAAAACGTTGCCTGCCTTTGCCTGAGTTAATTGTGCAGTGCACTACTGACATTTATTTTATTGATTCAATACATGTGAGTGCTACACTGATATTATCACTAGAAAATATAGCTTACTGTATAAATTAATATGTTTTCTGACAACTCTTTTACCCTTGTTATTGCCCAGGCAAATTTCTTTCATGTTCGCATATGTCATATACAATAATCAACAACTCATGTTTTAGGAATCTACAGTTTCTTTAGTTTAGAATCTGTTGCAGTGATACATACAAAAATAGAAGACTGAGTCTCTGCCTTCAAAAAACCTGTTTTAATAGATATACTCTCAAAAAAAATTCAAGAATAATATAAGATAGCAAATACCTGAGAATTAAACTGCTGTGGCCCTGTGTTGCACCTCATGGTGTAGAGTGAAGCAGAAGTATATGATATTATGCCTGCTCCACAAGAATTTTCAGTCAAGTGAGGGAGATAAGACATAAGAACATGAAAATTAAAATAAGAAAACAAGAGGTAGCCAGTGATGATGAGCATTTTTTCATGTGTCTGTTGGCTGTATGAATGTCTTCTTTTGAGAAATGTCTGTTCATATCCTTTGCCCACTTTTTGATGGGGTTGTTTGTTTTTTTCTTGTAAATTTGTTTGAGTTCTTTGTAGGTTCTGGATATTAGCCCTTTGTCAGATGAGTAGATTGCAAAAATTTTCTCCCATTCTGTAGGTTGCCTTCACTCTGATGGTAGTTTCTTTTGCTGTGCAGAAGCTCTTTAGTTTAATTAGATCCCATTTGTCAATTTTGGCTTTTGCTGCCGTTGCTTTTGGTGTTTTAGACATGAAGTCTTTGCCCATGCCTATGTCCTGAATGGTACTACCTAGGTTTTCCTCTAGGGTTTTTATGGTATTAGGTCTAACATTTAAGTCTCTAATCCATCTTGAATTAATTTTTGTATAAGGAGTAAGGAAAGGATCCAGTTTGAGCTTTCTACTTATGGCTAGCCAATTTTCCCAGCACCATTTATTAAATAGGGAATCCTTTCCCCATTTCTTGTTTTTTCTCAGGTTTGTCAAAGATCAGATGGCTGTAGATGTGTGGTATTATTTCTGAGGACTCTATTCTGTTCCATTGGTCTATATCTCTGTTTTGGTACCAGTACCATGCTGTTTTGGTTACTACTGTAGCCTTGTAGTATAGTTTGAAGTCAGGTAGCGTGATGCCTCCAGCTTTGTTCTTTTGACTTAGGATTGTCTTGGAGATGCGGGCTCTTTTTTGGTTCCATATGAACTTTAAAGCAGATTTTTCCAATTCTGTGAAGAAAGTCATTGGTAGCTTGATGGGGATGGCATTGAATCTATAAATAACCTTGGGCAGTATGGCCATTTTCACGATATTGATTCTCCCTATCCATGAGCATGGTATGTTCTTCCATTTGTTTGTGTCCTCTTTTATTTCACTGAGCAGTGGTTTGTAGTTCTCCTTGAAGAGGTCCTTTATATCCCTTGTAAGTTGGATTCCTAGGTATTTTATTCTCTTTGAAGCAATTGTGAATGGAAGTTCATTCATGATTTGGCTCTCTGTTGTCACTGGCCATCAGAGAAATGCAAATCAAAACCACAATGAGATACCATCTCACACCAGTTAGAATGGCAATCATTCAAAAGTCAGGAAACAACAGGTGCTGGAGAGGATGTGGAGAAATAGGAACACTTTTACACTGTTGGTGGGATTGTAAACTAGTTCAACCATTATGGAAAACAGTATGGTGATTCCTCAAGGATCTGGAACTAGATGTACCATATGACCCAGCCATCCCATTACTGGGTATATACCCAAAGGATTATAAATCATGCTGCTATAAAGACACATGCACACATATGTTTATTGCAGCACTATTCACAATAGCAAAGACTTGGAATCAACCCAAATGTCCATCAGTGACAGACTGGATTAAGAAAATGTGGCACATATACACCATGGAATACTATGCAGCCATAAAAAAGGATGGGTTTGTGTCCTTTGTAGGGACATGGATGCAGCTGGAAACCATCATTCTTAGCAAACTATCACAAGAACAGAAAACCAAGCACTGCATGTTCTCACTCATAGGTGGGAACTGAACAATGAGATCACTTGGACTCGGGAAGGGGAACATCACACACAGGGGCCTATCATGGGGAGGGTGTAGGGGGGAGGGATTGCATTGGGAGTTATACCTGATGTAAATGACGAATTGATGGGTGCTGACGAGTTGATGGGTGCAGCACAGCAACATGGCACAAGTATACATATGTAACAAACCTGCACGCTATGCACATGTATCCTAGAACTTAAAGTATAATAACAAAAAAAAAAAAAAGAAAAAGAAAAAAAAAAAACACACACACATCACATAAAAAAAAAAGAAAACAAGAGGTAAACAGTGATATGTCACAAGGCAGTACAAGTTGTATTATAAGGTAGCGAAAATACACTATTAGGAAAAGAAAGCAGAGTCAGTTGCTCTAAGCCAATGTGTCTCAGAGGACAAAAGGCCAGCACCCTTTCTTTAATTTACTATCAAGTTAAAGCACTTTAGAACCCATTGAACACTACCACTTTTCTAACCTAAGCATTGACAATTCAATTGTTTGTAAAGATTTAGAACTTGACGTTTTCATCAAAGAAGTATATTAAGTAACAAATAACTGATTAAAAGACTGTCTCTAAAAGTCATATATGTTTTCTTTTTTTTTTTTCAGAGAGCTGATATAGCTGTTGCTCCACTCACTATAACATTGGTCCGTGAAGAAGTCATAGATTTTTCAAAACCATTCATGAGCCTGGGCATCTCCATCATGATAAAGAAGCCTCAGAAATCAAAACCAGGCGTATTCTCATTTCTGGATCCCCTGGCTTATGAAATCTGGATGTGCATTGTCTTCGCTTACATTGGAGTCAGCGTAGTTCTTTTCCTAGTCAGCAGATTCAGTCCTTATGAATGGCACTTGGAAGACAACAATGAAGAACCTCGTGACCCACAAAGTCCTCCTGATCCTCCAAATGAATTTGGAATATTTAACAGTCTTTGGTTTTCCTTGGGTGCCTTTATGCAGCAAGGATGTGATATTTCTCCAAGGTTTGTTTTTGTGGCATACTCAATGCCTCATTGCATTTTATGGCCATACTCCATTCATGTGCATATGGTATTCATCCATCTCAACTCCAAATTTTTTTCATTTAACATTCCATCAAATGACAAATTATCATCAAGCCATTGTGTTTGCTTACGTCCATGAAGTGAGTGTGTCATTGGTGTTGCTTTGAATGTCTTTTTTGCATTTCTATGGTATTGTATATACATTAAAACAAACATTTGAACTCTGGATAAAGGCAACATTGCCACTAATATTAATATTACTCAGATAAAGCAAATACTAAATCTTCATCAGATCAAACAGACATGGTTTCCTAATTAATTGTACTAAAGTGTTTTCTCATTTGTCAAGAGATTGGATCCAGACAAAATTTAAAAGAACATAGAACTCTTCTTTAAATCCTTCCAACCTTCTCCTTTCAATGCCCTCCCTTTTTCATTTTGCTCTCAGACTGCCTACAATTATCCATTGTAGTATCCCATCCAAGTTTTCTAGTTAAAACTATAAAACTTCTCAAAGAAAACATAGGAGAATATCTGTTTGACTTTGGATTAGACAAAGTGCTCTTAGATAAGACACAAAAAGCACAATCCATTAAAAATTTGATAAACTGGACTTCATCAAAATTCAAAACCTTGCATTTAAAAAGACATATTAAGAAAATGAAAAAAAAAAAACCAACTGGGAGAAAACATTAGTAAATCATATGTCTGATAAAGGACTTATATCCAGAATATATGACACCTCTTACAACTCAATAAAAAGAAGACAATCCAATTTTTTTAATAAACAAAAGATTTGAATGGACATTTCCCCAAAGAAGATATACAAATGGCTAATAAGCACAACAAAAGATACTCAACATTGTTAGCCATGAGGGAAATGCAAATTAAAACCACAATGAGATGCTTCCATACATCCTCTAGAATGGCTGCAATCAAAAAGATAGGCAATACCAAGTGCTGATGACAATGTAGAACAACTGGAACTTTCATCCACTAGTAGTGGGAATGCAAAATACTACAGCCACATTGGAAAATAGTTTGGCAGTTTCTTATCAAGTAAGATATATACTTAAAATATAACATAGCAATTCTATTCTTAGCTATTTACCTAAGAGAAAGGAAAACATATTCACACAAAAAATTACACACAAATGTTCATAGTAACTTTATGATATTAAAAAAGTAGAAACAACCCAAATGTCCATCAACTCATGAATAAATAAACAAAATATGATATATCTATATAGTGGAATACTATTCACCAATTAAAAAGAACAGACTACTGACATATCTACAACATGGATGAACCTTAAAAATGTTATGCTGGGCCGGGCATGGTGATTCATGCCTGTTATCCCAGCACTTTGGGAGGCCAAGGCAGGTGGATCACCTGAGGTCAGGAGTTCAAGACCAGCCTGGCCAACATGGTGAAACCCTGTATCTACTAAAAATGCAAAAAATTAGCTGGGCATGGTGGTAGGCACCTGTAATCCCAGCTACTTGAGAGGCAGAGGCAGGAGAATCACATGAGGGAGGCGGAGGTTGCAGTGAGCCAAGGTTGCACCATTGCACTCCAGCCTGGGCAACAAGAGCAAAACTCTATCTCAAAAAAAAAAAAAAAAAAAAAAAAAGTTATGCTAAGTGAAATAAGCCAGATGCAAAAGGCCACATATTATGCCATTTGAATCCCATTTATTGAATATCTCACATTGTATGATTCTATTTGTCCAGAATAGGCAGTCTACAGAGACAGAAAGTATGTTAGTGGTTGCCAGGGGCTTGAAGGGAGCAGAGAGGGGATAATCAGGGCCAGTATTAGGGTGAGGCAATTGAGCCTGAGTAAAGCAAGTACAGGGATCACATCCAAGCTTTATTTAAAATTTTGATATTATGCATTAATTTTTTAAATATTGGACTAAAATTCTGTTCATCTTGATTAATGAGATTTTGATGCCCCTTTAAACTTTGCATGTGGGGGGGTTGCTTCACTTGCCTTATCCTAGTCCTAGGCCTGCAAGGATTAACTGCAAATGAGCATGAAGGAACTTTTAAGGGTGATAAAAATGCTCTAAAATTGGATTGTGATGATAGTTGCACAACTATGTTTACTAAAATCACTGATCATACACTTGTATTGGTGAATTTTATGGTATGCAAGTTTTATCTAAGAAAAGCAAAATACTGAACATGAATGTCCTGAGCCTCACAAACTTAGTCTAAACCTAAACAAATATGGCGGTGAATTCTTAATCATAATACATTGTAAATGAATGTAACATCTTTATATTTTGAGACAAAAAAGTTGTAGGTTTTGGTAAACTTCAATATTAATCCAAATACTGACCAGAGTCAATTATACAAACATATTAGGGATTTTCATGTGAAATATAAAGACTCAGAAGATTCCTACCGTGTTTTTACAGCATACTTCATTTTGAGATTAACCACTTGGAGCATAAAACATTTAAAAAGAAGCTTTGCAGCATAACTAATTGGTAACCATATTCGGCAGCTTTTTAAAAGAGTCTGTATGGGGTATGCCTCATTTATCGAAGTCACACATTTTTTGGCTTTTCTCAATCTGCTTGATTACATTCTCCAAATTATTTCACTCCCTGTTCCTTTTGTGCTTAGAATGTGTGTCATTTTTTGTATTATCTGGGAGTTTGTTTTGCTAGTTTCTTTATTTTTTGAAATGTTCACTTCAAGAGATTATGGTTTCTGAATGATCCTATAATTGAATGATTTTTAACATGGCTGGTAATCTATGTTGAGAAAATACTAAAGAGTCATTAAGGCTAAAGATCTTATTGGTTGCTGTAAGTAAATTTTTAGAACTAAGTTTGTGGTATCCCCATTGGAGTGCTGCATACTACTCTGCATACTCAAAAAGTCTCTTCTCATTTTTAGAAGTACTTATGTATACTGATTCATTAAGTAATAACTTAAAGATTATGGCCTGAAAATGACAAGTTGAACAGGTTTGTTAATGTCGTATAGTAGAATTTAAGCTGTGGCTCTTCTTTGGCACTGAGATACATCAAGTGCTTTTTTTCAAAGTATATGTTTTATTATACTACACTAGACACTGTCATAAAGAGCAATGGCTTTCAAAATGTTTTGCCATGACCCACAGTAAGAAGTAAATTTTCCATCACAACTCAGTATACACATATGTATATAACCAAAAGTTTGCCATACTTTACCCTTACAATGTGCAATGCACTCTGATATTTTCTATTGTGTCATTTTTTTAAAATTCTGGTTACAATTCAGCCCAGAAATAGGGCACACAACCTACAGAACACTAGCCTAGAGTAACAAGTATTATTCTTACTATACTTTTAAGTAATAAATTATTGCCTTTATGAGCTCTATGTTTTCCACCATATGGGTGATCCCTCCTCCAATACTGTCTTTTGTGTGTCCTTCAAAATAAATTATACCTTTAAGCCTTTTAATAAAATGTTATACTTCTTAGCATATTTCTTATATATACTAGTGAAGAGGAAACATGTTCCTCCTTATCTTGAGAGCTCTACTTATTATATGTTTGTGCTCAATTGTATAACAGCAATCACTGTGATGTGTTTCTAGAACTATTAACAGATTTAGAAATTTCTGATAATAACATAGTTGTTACTGTAAGATTTGTGGTTGCCTTGACTGCAAACACCAGCAGTATATTTCTGTTTAATGGCCATGGTTGGAACGCAAACTCTTCAGAAAGCCCAGAATGTGAGCATGCATTATACACTCTGACTTTTCTCAAAACTGAAGCAATTCAAGAAATTATGATACCACATTTTAAAGCAGAATTTAAGTATTAGAGCAGGAGGAAATGTCAGACATAAATTAGCCCAACTGCTTCCATCTACTGGAGGCAGAGGAAAAACAACCACCTTCCCTCAGCTCCCACTGTGTGTAGGCACTTTACCTGCATTATCACGTGGATTTTAATCCTCAAAACACCACTGCAGAGTGGGCATTATACTTATTTTTAAGTTGAAGAAGGTGATAGTCAGATTAAATAATTTGCCCAGTCACACAACTAATGGCAGAGCCTGAGTACAAACCAAGCTCCAATTCCAAAACTCATGCTCCTTCCACTTCATGCTGCTTTTTCCCACATCACAGACAAGGGAACACCACCCAAAGGATGATGTGATGAAATCCGAGGTCATGGAGGTTTTCAGAGGCAACAGTATGATTATTTCCACTATGCTGCCTCCCACTACCAACCTGAAGTTACACTGTTTGTTCCATTCCTCTCCTCATGCTCAGGCACAAGAGCTGTTTTCCATTCTCTCAACCTCTAAAGAAATTCTACCTTTTTTCTGGTTTTCAATGAAAGTAGGCAGTGAGCATTTAAAATATTATCGAGTGTGTGTATGCTCAAAGTAAAAGACTGGGAAATCAGAAACAAGACATCATGAGAAAAATTGATGGCATCATTACATTTCCACCAAATTATTGACAGCTACCTAGAAGCTTAAAGAGTCTATGTCAATATTAGGTTTGAACTACCATAATTGTTCAGAGGGAATAAGTTTGTCCTACATGAAGCCGGAGGCTGAGCTAACTCTAGAGAAGGTAATCAATATAATAAGCTGAGGCTTTATCCACATACAAACTGATTTATTAGGAGGAGTCGGTGGAAGGTGCGAGGAGATTCAATTCAACCTTTTTCCCCCTCAGTGGGGAAGGAGAAGACAGGCAGTGGAAGAAGCATAGTGGTTAAGCACATGAGCACTGGAGTTAGCCTCACTAGATTCACAATCTGCTTAGCAGTTGTGTAACCTGGGGCAAATCACTAAATCTTGCTAAGCCTCAGTTCTTCATCTGTAAAATAAAAAGCACAGTGCCAGGCATGTAAGTTCTCAATAAATGATAGCTATTGTCATTATTAAATTGGCTGCACATAATCATGCTAGTTTCACAAATACTAACAACTAATATAACATTTCCATTTTAGTTCCTAAAACTCCTTGGGAATACAGTTGAAATACCAGTTAGTATCAAAGAGCTGACCTCTGATGAGAAATAACCAGCAACATTCCTTCTTGAACTTGCTTTTGTTAAAGATTACCCCGCTTGCAAATATTTTTATTGTATTATTCTACTATGTCTTACTGGTATTGGCTGAAGGTTGTAACTTTATTCTTAATATGAAATTTGTTTCCTTTGTAAAACTTGGATAGAACCACTAAGCAGTCCAGAGTCCAAGTCCTTCCAGACAAATGCTCCCCCTGCTGACTTTCTGTGCAGCTGCAGGGACATCTGAGGGCTAGACAAATTGAAGACATGAGAGTTGGGGGAATTATTACAGAGAAAATGGAAAGAACAGATGAACTTGAACCTGATAACTATGTACAGATGTTTCCAAAGGTGTTACTCTCCTGTTAAGTTTTCAAGATATCAAGTACTTTGTTGAAGAGGGCAGGGGATCTGTCCAGATTAGTTGACACGTAGATCCTCCTTTAAAATGTGAAGTATGTGTAGAATAATAAAAGACATGAAGGGTATAAAATAAATGAGATCAAAGACAATAGTAATTTGGGCTATGTTTTAAGCATACCATTTCCTCTGCTGATGTATGACCACTGTCTTTATCTTACTGCACATTCACTTCAAAGTAGTAGTGATGTGATAATAAATTAATGAGGTAATAGCAGAATTTTTATTACAACCATTTCGTGGCTTTTCTGGCTAAAAGCTGTAGTTTTCAGTCTTTGGGACATGGTTACTTATTCCCATCAGAGAAGACTATAAGAACCAAAGATTGATTCTGCACATTTTTAAAAAATCTGTCACAGACATGGCATTAAATGGAGTGTAGAAATGATGCATACTTTGGAAGAAAGAAGAGAAAAAGAGGAATGATAAAGAGTTTGTACAAAAGAGAAGCAGTTTTCAGTCCCAGCTCTTCATCTTGTAAAGCTAGTAAAGTGAAGATTATAAAATTTTACTTACAAGATAAAGGTTATAGCACATAGCTCACTTTTATTATCATTTCAGAGGTCATAAAATACATTTTATTATTAACTCAGAAACTCTAGTTCTTTATTATTGCAGATAACAAGAGCATTGTATATTATTTGATGTACGTATTTTGCAGTGCTTTTATATGTCTGTTTTCCTCTTGTTGCTAATTTACTTTCATTAACTTCACGCCTCCTCTTACATTTCCTGAAAAGGTATGATACACTTCTTATAATGCACTTTTATAAACACTAAATGTGCAGCATTTTACAGCCATTTCATTATGCTAACCTTGAAATCTGTCTTGTGCAACAAAACTATTTGAAATGAATGTTAAACATTTTGTAGCTGCATTAATGGAGGGAAAGATACTGGAAAATGACAGGTCTTTTTAACTCAACTATAAAGTCTTGTCTTATTTTAATAGATCCTTTATAAAATGTGATGGAATTGACCCATAAGTCACTTTTTATATAGCCTCCATGTGAAATGTGGGTTTAAGTGGCTATAGTTTCCCTAATGAGAAAAGGTAAATGTAAAAATGCCTATGGAGCTTCTTCCCTGTAGGTTCCTCTGCACTTTTTCTCAGTGAAAGGATTGAGGCACTTATGCTAAACAAGGGAATAAAGTGGTGGAAATTCCATCAAATCTTTTGTCTAAGCTACTACTGTTTTGAGGGGAGAATGTTGAATGCAAGCTTGTGCATTCTATACTGATTCCACTGAAGCTCCTTTTCTATCTCTGCTGAGGTATGCAGATACTGTTATGCCATTTCTATGTGGGTAATCACCCAAATTCTCCACGCTCATAGGTATATCATGATATTAACCACAAAATTGCCAAAGTCAATAACCATGTAGACAAGAGGCCACGAAAATGACCAGTTTGCATTTAGGTTTATTTTCAGTCATGTCAACAACCAACAGCTGAGTCATTCAGATCAACCACATGATGATCTGAATCAGTACTAAAGTGGCCAAAATAACCAGATTATGATGTGCAGGCTTGATTTTAGATGAGACTGACACAGCCACAGTCCATTAGCCTCAATACAATGGCACAGTGTAATTTCCATAAATTACTGTATTTTTCTCCACATTGTCAAGTAGACAATGCATGAACTACCATTAGTATTCACAACAGCAAAATATACCTCTTTCCATAGCAAACTATGATTCTGGAATTACTCCAAAGTCAGTTTTCTCCTTGGTCTGGCAAAACCTCATCATTCCAAATAAAAATGACAGTCACAGTTCTGTCCCAAATGAACAACAGATAATAAACAATAATTATACAAATATGTTTGGTTTTCATGCTACTATATTTCTCAGCATTTGTAGAAAATTTGTACCTTCTATAACTTACACACCACTTTGGATTTTCTTATACAAAATACGGGTATTTTATATTACAAAAATGTGGGTATTTCTTTCCTAGTGTATAAGTTTAAATGTTTTATTTTCTATTCCTTCTCTCTGTGCCTCAGTTTCTTTATCTGTAAAATACCTCTGTTTGCTTATCTTTAAAATAGTACCTAACCATAGGGATAGAGAATTAAAATATTTGGCACAGGTAAAGCAATTAGAACAGAGTCTGGCCCCCAAGAAGTGCTCAGTAAGTAGTAGCTATAATTGTTATCATTTTTGTTCCTCTATTACTATGGATGTTTCTTTGGAGTATTAATCTTTTATATAGCAAAATTATTTCTAGAGTCAGATCAGTTCAGAATAAATTAAATGTATGTAGCAACAATGAAGAAAGACTCTGAAAGGTATAAACGCATAATCAAAACACTCTGTATACTTTTAACATTCAGAAGTGTGACACATTCTTTTGTGATTCATCCAGATGTTTTTACTTCTGGTTAAAAGAGAAATGTTCCCAGATGAAATCCTGAGATAGTGTAACTGTTAGAAAAATCTGCTGCAAAGCAGATTTTCAAATTCAAAAAGCTAAAAGTGATCATGCTCAGGAAATAAATAAGGGTTGTCTTAGGAATCCAGGGACCAACAGGAACTGCAGATTTTTAAAAAATCAAGTCAGTTTGTTATAGTTAACCAATAATAAATATTTATCAAAATACCTGCCAAAATTATTCAATCAGAGTGTAGCATCTAAAACAACTGAGTTTTCCAGAGGCCAGAAAAAGGTTATCTTGGGACACAGGAATTTAAATTTGCTTCAAAGTGGTGAAATGCTGGTACAGACAGAGAAGAGCTTGATTTGCCGGCTCTCAGCCCAGAACTACCCTCTTCCCACAGAGCCTAGAGATATGCCAGGCTCCTACGCCTATTCTTGACTTTATGACAGAGTGGGTTCTCTTCCTGTGAGCTTTTCTAGGCATGGGAGAACATGCATAACTAGGATGGAGCTCTGCCACACAGCAGAATTATCCTAAGGATGATGTGGCAATGTTTTATAAAACCTAGGGAGCAGATTTTCATTTCTGCAGACAGAGCCAGCCTTCAGCAACACTGTGAAAGAGATGAAGTTTCCTGAATACAAGCCATTACCCATCACTGAGCATTCAATTCCCTCACACTGTCCAATAACTTCCTATGGTCCCTGTCTCTGAGGAACACTCATGATGTAGGACCAAACTTGCAACGCTGTCTGCACCTCGAGAGTTTTATAAAGTGCTGCTGCTTAGTCCCAACCCCCAGGGTTAGGATTTAATTGGTCTTGGATGAAGCCTAGGCAAGGTTTTTTGTCTTTTTGTTTAGATGTGTTTTGACTGAAGCTCCCTAGATGATATTGATATGCAGGCAGAACTGAGAATCACTGATGTAGAAGAACACTGTTTCTCGGTTTGGTCTGCAGACCACTTGCAGCAGAATCACCTGTGATGCTTAAGAAGTGCAGATTCTTGGGCATTCAACTAGTCTGAATCTGCATTTTAACAAACACCTCAGGTAACGCTGATGCACAGTAACATTTAAGAACAAAAATTTCACCTTATTAAAACTTACTTTCCCGTTCCCTACTAACTGAATAAACAGTGGGTGCTGTTGAAGTAATGTGTTACGTTTTGACCAAGCCTCCTGAAAACAACACAGAGGGTGATTCCAACAGAATTTCTCCATCAGACCAGGAGGATGATTTTGTTTTCATTTTCTGTGCGTAGGGGTGGAGAGGGGTGTGGAGGAAGCAAGCCTTTTAATGCCTCTAGTCCGACTATACAGGTAGTTTCCTACTTCACTTGGAGTCTGCCTTGTGTGGTTAAGGCTTAGTTGTCAAAGGAGAAAGTTTCTAATCTCCTGGACCCCGACAGCTATTTATATGAAGATGATAATAAATATTATCGTCTAGCTCCTTGCCTCTTGGGTGATCAACTCCACAAAATGGCAATGTCTTTGTTAAATTTATTGAACTCAAAGTGAATAGTGCTCATTTTCCAGCACCTACCCATTTATCTTCAAGTAAGAAGAGGTTTTTGACTATGTTTCTCTCATGACATTACCTTACAGCAGTGGTTTTCAACCTTGGTCGTGCTTTGTAATCACGTGGTGAGCTTTAAAAAATCTAAATGTCTGCGTCCTACCTCCCAAGTTCTGATTTAATTGGTGGGCCTGAGCATGACTTTTTTTTTAAGATTCTAGGTGATTTTAATGTGCAGCCAAGGCTGAAAACCACTTGCTTCTACAGGTGTGCCCAGCAAAGTTCACAGGAAGAGAACTCAGTAAGTTAAATTATTACCTATGGAAGCAGGAGATGGTAAAAAAGATATATATATATATATATATATATTCTTTCCTGTAATTAAAAGGAAAAATCCTGCTGGGAGTGCACTTGCAGTCCCAGCTATTCAGGAGGCTGAAGCTGGAAGATAGCTAGAGCCCAGGAGTTCAAGTCCAGTCTGGGCAACATAGAGAGACCCCACCTCATTTTTTAAAAAGAAAATCCTGCTTTGAAACATGTATAGGCCTGATGAGTATTATGCATGCACCATCATAATATGCCATCATGACATGGGGTATTGTTGTTAACATGTGACCTTTGTTTAATGTTTTAATTCCTTTACATCATCTATTTCCCTCCTTCATCAGCTATACTTAAGCCACTCCTCTTTCCAGAAATAAAGACAAGGATTTCTTAAACTTAGATCTGGCCCCTCTGGGTCTGGATTTGTTTTTGTTTTGTTTTATAGATCACTCTCCGGGCGCATTGTTGGAGGGGTTTGGTGGTTCTTCACCCTGATCATAATTTCTTCCTATACTGCCAATCTCGCTGCTTTCCTGACTGTGGAGAGGATGGTTTCTCCTATAGAGAGTGCTGAAGACTTAGCTAAACAAACTGAAATTGCATATGGGACCCTGGACTCTGGTTCAACAAAAGAATTTTTCAGAGTAAGTGCTTTGCAGTTAATTGAGCCTGCTGATTTTTATTTTATCATCTTCTCACAAAGGCAAGTTCACAGTGCTTTTAAGGGAGAGTTGGGAAAGAGTGGGAATGTTATCAAAGGAGAGCATCTTAAATACTGGGCTGCTTGGTTGGTGATCTACTTCATTGTCGTTTAGAACCAAGACTTGAGTAAGACATAACAAGTTGCATGTCGAGGGCACTGAGTTTGGACTACCAGGTTTGAATCCCAACCCTGCCACAAAGTGATTGTTTGTCCTTGGGCAAGCCATTTAACTTCTACCAGCTTCAAGCCCCTCCCTTGAATAATGAGGGGATTTAACTAAACAATATTTATTCTGCTTTCTAGCTTTTACAAAAGCAGTGTTTTTATGTCTCAGAGGTTCACAGAAGTTAGGCAATTGACTGTAAGACTCTGAGGAGTAATGGACTATAAGAAATTATATATTCTCTTTTAAATGTTGGTTGTCTATTGAGATGCATTACAATTGTATCAAGTATTTGTGTACATGGTGATAATTTCATTTTCAGGACAGCTGATAATTGTTTTAATGTCTTGGGTAGACTTATTCCCTCTGCTCCTCATAAGCAAAATCTTATTGGGGAAACAGTAAATTCTTCACTAGCAAAAGTTAATAAAGCTATGTAAAGTCTGTCAAGAGGAAAGATGAAAGGAGGAAATAACAGAAGGATAATACGAGGTACCAACCACTTTTACATAAACCATCAAGATCTTTGTTCTGTGGTAACAGGACTATTAAGGAAGAATACTAGTAGCGTTTTTAAGAACTAAAATGTTTTTTCAGTTACCCCAACAAGAAAAACATGCTGATTTGGATTAGAAAATGGACACATTCTATAATATTACTACTGCCTGCTACTGTAACCACAGTAACTAGTTGTAGCAATGATCCAGAAGCCACTTGGGTAGTAGGTGGAGTAGTTAGTCACTCTCTTCAACCAATAATCAAGTTATTCGATGACAGATATAATTGCTGATTTTTCCTCAAAGGCCCAGAGTACACAGATGGTGGTTCTAAACCTGCTTTTTTAAATAATCAATAAGAAATAATTTCTACATGTATTGTCATGAGATTTGTCCAATTACTTCACAGTAAACCAGGAAGAGTGTGTTTCTTGACATTATAGCAATTAACCACAAACTGTTTTCACTCCCTGAAAGAGAATGTATTAGTCCTGGGACCCTTTCAAGAATTCTCATTGATTCAAAATATCCATATCTCACCTCTACCACCTGTTTACTGAGCAGATCATAATCCCCAACTGGGAAGAAGGGTCCAATGTTGGGAGCATCAAAATGACATGAAGACCCTCTGGAACTAATCTGGCCTTGACCCTCACAACTATGGCAGTCCCATAAGCTTATTTAGAAACAATTTCCTGCCCCCATGAAATCACATTTATCAGGGCTAGAAGCCAGGGATTTCCATCTGATGAGTAGTCAACACATAATCAGTTGCATGGAAATCTGGTTTGATATCAACCTTCCACAGAGCTTATGATCACCATCCCAATAGGCATGAAGTTTCTATATGAGGTAATTAACCACTTAGGCTATCAAGACACCAGAAGTTTCTATATGAAGTAATTAACCACTTTGGATATCAAGACACCAGAAGTTTCTATATGAAGTAATAAACCACTTAGGACATCAAGACACCAGACTTGGACCCTCAGATAAGAGATACTTGTTCCACTGGAAAGCATTTTTCTTTCAAAAACAATTAGAGATTAGAAAGTTGTGCTTTAAATGGTAATCAATAAATGGCATCAATTCCCATTAGACTTTCAAAGGCCATTCATCCATATTGCAGGCAAAAGGAGGCTCTCTGAAAAGATGAAGAGATTTATTAGCACAGAGGCAGAAAGTGTGACCAAATATTCATTGCCCCCATGCCCAGATCCCATCTCCCACTTATTTTGTGTCTTTCTCAAAAACTAGGAAAGCATCTACTAAATCATTCAATGATGATTTCATTAAAGGGCGTCATATTACCAGAGCTGATTTGAATCAACATTTAATTCTGAGCAAAGCTATTGCCACATTCTGATTGGTTTGTGGTTTCTAATGCTTATCAATTCCTAGCCAATGAGTAATTCATATGGAAATTGAGTTGTTTTGAAAATCTGATTAGACAGGGAGCTGGATATTTCTAAGCATAAGGAAGTACAAATCATTTTCTAGTTCTGGCATGCCACTTTTTCTGTTTCCCCAAATGGTCACTGGTGGCATCATTAAGGACTTGGTGAGGTGGTTCTTCAGGGTAGCACACAAATGTTGATTATCTAAAAGTGGAACTATAAAAGCAGCATAGAAAAATCAACTTCTTTAACCTGCTTATACTGAAAATGTTATCTAGACCCAACAAAGGCTACCCTTGATATTCGTACAATACAGGGTTGTGGGGCTGGCGGCCAATTGGTCTCCAAGCCATTTAAATCCAATGGGGCAAAGATGCCAGCCAGCAAGAGCACATCATCCTTTATTTAGGGACTTGACTGCCACAGTCATGTCACTTCCCCTTCAATCTTCAGTGACGTCAAGTCATAAAGGCAATTTTAAAAACTAACTTCTGGCTGAGTGTAGTGGCTCACGCCTGTAGTCCCAGCACTTTGGGAGGCCGAGGCTGGCAGATCACGAGGTCAGGAGATTGAGACCAGCCTGGCCAACATGGTGAAACCCCATCTCTACTAAAAATATAAAAATTAGCTGGGTGTGGTGGTGCATGCCTATAATTCCAGCTACTCGGGAGGCTGAGGCAGGAGAATCGCTTGAACCAGGGAATCAGAGGTTGCAGTGAGCCGAGATCGTGCCACAGCACTACAGCCTGGTGACAGAGTGAGATTCCATCTCAAAAACGACAAACAAAAAAAATAGTAACTCACATACACACACACACACACGCACACATTGGGCATCTCTGATAGCCTGCCTTATGAACTTCAGAGGATGAAACAAGATCACACGCAACATTTACAAACATAATATGAACTCATTTCTTCCCAAGTTCACTCTATACTAATACTACGGGGACCAAATTGTAATAACATAAGACAGCCTGGGGCCAGCCCTCTAGTCCTTCCACTAAGAGATAGGAAGAAATAAAATAAAATTCTTTTCTAATTGCCCTGCAGACATTTTTACTTGTCCTGAGTAAGGCTGCCATTAAAATGATGGTATTTTTAAGTGATTCATTTGTTTCTCTCATTTTCTGAGCTTTCCCTAGCTGTCATCTTACAATCCCATAATCAGTGGAACAGAGGGACCTCTTCCATCAGGAAAGGCAGGGAGCAAAATGAATGCTGCTAGAAGAGACATCTGGAATATTACTATTAACTCTCTTAATTTGAAAACTGATTTCCTTAGACAGCAGCTCTAAGGAAAGCTCTTGGGATATAACCATATATCCCAACTAGAGGTAGAAGCACATATGCCAAAAACACAAGTGGACAGCTTTATTGTTGTTGCCCAGAGAAATGCTACAATGATTTGGAAAGCTGCACTGAAATGATCATTCTCCACTAGGTTTTGGAAATTTAACCTGATACAGATTCATGTTAAAAGGTGGAACTGGAAGAAAAAGTAATTCCAAAGTTCTCTCTGCCTGCAGACCTTTAAAAGTATTAGAAAATAACTAGGATGCTGGATTTCTGTTTTGTGAAAATTGATATTAATATTTTATTAAGATGCATTCAAATAATTATTTATACATTTATATGCATAAACACCCAAAACAGTTTATACATGGAATCATATAACACAGTATTATCTTGCCATTATTTGTTTGTTTTTTAAAACTCAAATAAGTATAGATTCACTTCTTTTTTTACTTCATAGTATTTAACTTTACTTCAACTCTATTATTTCCTTTATCAATTTCCTCTTGATAAATGTTTAACCTTTTGAAAATATCTTGGTGTTGTTAATCGTGGTTCAATAAACATTATTTTCCATTGATGTAATAGAATTATTTTTAAATGTTTTAAAATATTTATCCTTCAGTCAAATCCCTTAAAGTACTTAGCCTGTGATGTGACATAAGCCATGTAATGCCCAGCTGCAGACAAAGCTGGCTTAACAAAGTTACAGAATGTAGTAGGCACCTGGCTAAGGAAAATTCTACCCCACAAAATATTTTGCCCCCAATAGGCACTTTAACAGGAATCACATTTTTCCCCTTTTTACATTAAATGTCTGATGGTGGAAGAAGGGGAGACGTTTGTTCTAAAGTTAATCCTAATGGAAAAGTTAAAGGTCCAATATTTTATTTATACCATAATGGACAATTTTTCTTTCTCATTTGTTGAACTTTATGCAAGGCTCTTGTGTTTATCTGGGCACAACTCCAGAGGCCTTCTTTCTTATTCACACCTGAGTGAATGGCCCTGACAGGTCGTGTATAACCTGTGATATGCCTGTGCATGTACCTGTGTGCGTAGGCTGCTGAGGCCGTGGTATTTGGTTTAGTTTGTTTCTTGCTTTGCCGCTTCTTGGTTTCATGATTCTCTGAAAGAACACAAGGCAGAAAAACCCCAGAGAGATATTTCAGAGTGTCAAAACAGTACCAATGAAGACACTAGTCACAATGAAGTTTACAAAAGTTACATATAAGAGAACAAAGACTTCTTTTATCATTTAGACAGAGTTGGTTTGACAAAGGTTTTCACCAAATCACATCAACAATAAGAAACTAAACTTGCTGACTCAGCCTATTGCACTAACCACTAAACTCAGCTTCCTCCCTTACCTACACAGGGCAGAAACATGGGGGAAAATGCCACCCTTTCTGAAACAAGCAAACTTTTGGAAAATGGCCAGGTCTGGAGGCTGACTTGTATAGTGCATTCTTTTATGAGATGTATACCACACCCAGAAACCTTGCAGAAATCATCATAACAGAGATGAGATAATCTCAAAACTTTCTGATTTTATGTGGAGATCATTTACCATGCTGGTAGAAGGTTTTATGAGAGCTTAACTGCTCTCTTCTGGAAATAGGCAGTAATTCTAGAATCCCAAAAAATTTAAATCCATGTCAATTTGATATGTTTGGACAGTTGATGGGGAAATGGTACTGTTTTAATTTCATGTATATAGGGCATAAAGACACATATTAAAATAAGAAATAAGGCACCAGACCAGAATGAGGCACCATAATGTTAATAAAGGCAATAAGTTCAAAGGATAATTTTATAAAACTGTCATTAGAGTATTTGCCAAGGAGAGAGTTGCATTATCTCTATCGTATCTCTTACTTCACTATATCAGAGCCTGCATAACTACAGTGATTATTTTAGAACTTAAGAAAAATACTTTACTTATTCTAAGAACGTACTGACATACAACTTATATATCACATATAAGAAGTCAATTGTCTCTTTTTGTATTAGTTTTGATCAGTTAGCTGGTGAGGTCTTTGAGTCTTACCCCAATGCCAGATGCCAGATTTCTTTTCCAGATATTTGGCCATATCCCCATTACAGATAGTTTGGGGGATAAAAGGAATTCTTTTTAAAAAATGAAGTGTTTAACATTAATTTAAACCTCTTTAAGAAAGTAAATATAAAAGAAGAGGAGTAGAGAGAGTGGCAACTTGCTCCAGTGCCCTAGGCAAGGCAGAAGAATTGAACTTTATTAGGAGACCACTAAGGGGACTGTCCTATCTCGTGAGTTACAGGCGTTGTAAGCCCTGTGAAGCACAGCCGAATTACTCATGAAGAATGTTTTGTCTCAACACAAGACTCTTTGATTATTGTCTTGGTCATTATAATTTTTAATTTTTTTAAGCACAGGCAGCGAAAGGAGGGGTTCTGCCATGCTGATTTGAAAAGTAGTCCCTGCTAATAGCATTTAGATTCTGCTTCCACATTCACAACCACACACACACACACAGCATTTTCAACTGGGTCTACATTTCTTCAATATTTATTGGTTATCTATAACGGGGCTTTTGAAGTATATGCAGGAAGGGAGAAAAATCTTTCCACAAGTGCACCTATGCAGAGTATGCTGACATTTTGACATAATCTGGAAAATCAACCATTAATCTTTAAGCTTTATTATAACTGAACTATGTATGCAACAGACCTCCCTGACACCTTAATCCATCCCCTTGCCTTAGGAAACACATCAAAATGTAAAAATCTTTTGTTAAAAATTTTTCTCACCAAACACTATGGTGAATTTAAGATCTTAACAGACAATATACCTGGAAAACTACAGCCAAATTTTATTTGTTTGAAGACACATATAATGTGACGAAATGTTTGAGGACACAGCCAAACCATGCACTAGGGGAACACATAACAGCAACAGCAACAGATGAGTTAATACTAAGGGTAGCAGGTCAGGAACATCTGCTGTACATACTACTTGGCAGTTTTTAAAAAAGAAAACTGTCTTTCAATTTTGACATGGCTGTTTTGATGCTTATTTTTTAAAAAGTCTTACTTTCCTATGTTATATAATATACAGCAAGAACCATAGACCTTATAGGTCAAGACTGGAGATAGAGCAACAGCCACAAGTGAGGATGCTGAGGCCAGGCCAAAAAGGCCTCTGGAAAAGGGAAAGATGCAATGAGACCACCGTTAGCTTTTCCCAGCAGCTAGGATTCTGTGACTCCATAGCTCTTCCTTTCAGGCAAGTCTCAGGCTGTCTGGAAAGGACAATCTCCAAAAAAGTAGAGGTTGACCTGACAACTGTGTACACAACTGAAAACACATCTAATATCTGCCTCCAAGAGAAAGGAAAACATTTAGCAATAAAGACAAGCTAATAATATGCCTGATATTCCATTGTTTATTCAGCAGTCTTTCAGTAACTTTTGAGCCAAGCTTCATGCTAAGCACTGACGATCATACATCTTATAAACAAAATTAAATTCCTCTCTTTTGCCAAAGTACCTGAAAATACCTAGACAGGCTTTTTCACCATATTTGGAGATAGATTAACTTAAAATCTGGGTATCTCACATAGCTAGATGATTTTCCCTCCAGGGAAGCTGATAGTGTTTATTTCTATGGAGCTACTTCCCAGCATGGGCCAATCTATGGGTATGCTCCATGATGACTTAGCAGCAGGGTTAATGATTCCCTGTAACCTCAGTAGGAAGATCAGCTAGTTTATGAATAAAATAGAAATGGCCTCTGCCTTCTTGGAGCTCACAATCTAGTGGACCATTAATTTTCAACACACATTCACATACATTACCACATAATCCACACAACAATCCTGGGGCAGCCAGAACAAGTACCATTACACCTGTTTCATAGAGGAGACAAATGAAGTACATGACATTGTGATTTGCTGAACGTCACTCAGCTCAATGGAGAAAAGGCAGCACCAGGATCCTGCTGCTCTGAGTCTCTAATGCAGCACATGTTAAGGCATCTGTATCATCTACTAGTTGATCTATGTTTTTATTCCCCTTTATGGATCAATTAGAAAAGGAAATCTATGCCTACTTTTAAAAGACATTTCCCATGCTCTGACAACTTCAAAGGGTTCCAAGATAAGAAGGCAAAGAAAGACATCTATAAAGCTAGAGTGAATGCCATAAATGCAGCAAACCTCTATTATTACACGGCTTGTTATAGTTTCTGACATGCTAAGGGTTATGTCATGTGTGTGGATGAAACTAGAAAGAACAAGAGAAAGATGAAAATTGTTTCTAGTTCCACATCCACTGATGACTTTCTTGTTTTTCTTTGGGTAAAGAATATTTGATCTCAGTTTCTTCATTTATCAGGGAGAATATTCCTTGCTCTACTGTCCTTATGGGGTTGGTGAGAGGCTAATATCACAAAAGCTCATTAAAAGTATGAAGATGTCTACAAATCCCAAGAAACATTAGGAAAAGGGCCCAGCAATAGAGTAATTAAAACCTAAAGACTCAAGGGGAGGGAGAGCATCAGGATAAATAGCTAATGCATGCAGGGTTTAATACGTAGGTGATGGGTTGACAGGTGCAGCAAACCACCATGGCACACGTTTACCTATGTAATAAACCTGCACATCCTGCACATGTATCCTGGAACTTAAATAAAATAAAATAAACCTAAAGACTCTCCAGACACAGCTCTGTAGAGATGTGAGGGGTACTTCACAAAAAATAAAATAAGATAATCTCTCTGCTTTCTTGATGGAAGAGATGTGTTTGTTTTCTTTTTCTTTTTCTGGCTTTGGGAAGAGAAAGAAAGCTCATTCAGTATTTTCCCCTTCCTGCTGATCCCACTTCTACCCTTAATTATAAAATATTACTATTGTGCTCATCTCCTAGTTGATCCATCTTTAGCTATTCCTTTGTGGCCTGCAGATTCAACAACTTCAATATGCACAATTTAGAGCTGCCCTTGAAGACCATCTAGAAACTTTAGGTGCTTGCAAGGTGGCATGCCGGCCATCTGCCCAAAGTAACCAACCATATGGATTTTATTAAACTATCTCCATTAGTCCTCCAAGGTAACCTACTTGTTTATGAGAGCGTTTCACAGCCCAGAAAGCCTAAGGGGGTTAAGTCTCCATTCTTTCTGAGGCTGCCAGCTCTCACAGACAGCATCAGGGTAATTAACATCACACAAGACCCCCAGATCTTTGTGAGAACTCTGAAACTCTGTTTCCTAGAAAAACTCATCTAAGGATCTCACTTTCTTTTCTTATCTGACACAGTCAAATCATCTAATAGCCTTCCAGTTAAAGGAATGAGGCCCATCTGTTCAATTAGATTTTATTTGAGTTCACCTGGCAAGCCTGTGTAGGTTAATTATTTGCAGTCCTCCATCATGCAGAAGCCTAAAAACTTGACCGTAAGGATCAAGTAAAATTTCGACTTACGAACACTCAACTAACAAGGACAATTAACTAGAATGCTTGGTTGCACTCCACTTTTGAAAGGAAAAGGCAACTTTGACACACAAAACGTTGATAAGAATTTTTTCCCAAAAAGCCTACTAGATTATGTCCTGCAGTCAGATTCATTCTAGTCTTCAACATCATTCACATTTTGGTCAGAGAGTAAATGTACTGAATGTTTATCATAGCAATTTAGGCACCAGGTATACAGTACAGGAAACATGACAGAATCCTTACCTTCAAAGAGCTTGCATTCTGTTGGAAGGAGACAAACCATAAATACATTAAAACAATAGATGTATAGAATAATTCCAGGTACTGATAGGTGCTCCAGGATGCTATATAAAGAATGACTTAGGGTTAGAAAAATATTTTAAACTGGGAACTCGGGTTGGAGGGAGGGTTTAGGGAAAGCCTCGTTAGGGAGGTAACATTTTCTTAGAGATCTAAATGATAAGAAGAGGTAGCTATGTGAAAATCTGATGGAAAAGTATTCCAAACAAAAGTCATGCTAAGTACAAAGGTCCTGGGGCAGAAACAATCCTGGAATGTTTAAAGGAAGGAAGATAACCACTGTGGCTGAAGAATAGTAGCCTACATTAGAATCATAGTGATGGAGATTGTGTGAAGGGATCAGATTTACGATTCATTTTGGAGGTAGAGTCACAGAATTTGCTGATGGATTGGGCAACATTTATGAGCAAAAGGAAAGAGCCAAGGATGACTCTCAGATTTTGGGCCTACATCCCTTTTCAGTAATCACTAATGAAATCTATAGTCATGAGGGCTGAAAAGGTATACTAGGACTGGTTAAGAAATTTTCCAAAGCGTCGGAGAATGTTAGCTGTCTGAAGGGAAGATTGTCTCTGTTACAACTGTTTTAAACAGATCTATTGAGATATAATTCATATATCACACAATTCATCCATTTAAAGAGGGTATAATGGTTTTTGTTATATCACATTGTTAGTTTTTTTAAGTTGTGATAAAATATACTTGACAAAATTTGCCATTTTAACCACTTTTAAGCACACAGTTCAGTGGCATTAATTGCATTCACAATGTTATGCAACCATCATCACTATTTCCAAAATATTTTCATCACTTCAAATAGAAACTCTATAACCATTAATCAAATTCTCATTCCCTCTCCTCCCAGCCCCTGGTAACTTTTAATCTATTTCCTGTCTCTATGAATCCACCTATCCAAGTACCTCATATAAATGGAACAATATGTCCTTTTGTGTCTGGCATATTTCACTTAGCATAATGTCTTCAAGCTTCGTACATGTTATAGAGCTTCATTCCCTTTTAAAGGCTGAATAATATTCCATTGTATGTATATGCCACATTTTACTTATCTATTCATTTGTTGATGAATACATGACTATTTGTGAATAATACTGCTATGAACATTGGCATACAAACATCTGTTCAAATCCCTGCTTTCAATTCTTTGGATATATACCTAGGAGTAAAACTGCTGGATCATATGTCAATTCTATGTTTATCTGTCATAACTTTTTTTTTTCAAGACAGAGTCTTGCTCTGTCACCCAAGCTGGAGTGCAGTGGCATAATCTCAGCTCACTGCAACCTCCGCCTCCTGGGTTCAAGCAATTCTCCTGCCTCGGCCTCCCTAGTAGCTGAGATTGCAGGCTCATGCCACCAAGCCTGGCTAATTTTCATATTTTTAGTAGAGATGGGTTTTTACCATGTTGGCCAGGCTGGTCTTGAACCCCTGACCTCGCCATTTGCCTGCCTCGACCTCCCGAAGTGCTGGGATTACAGGCATGAGTCACCACACCTGACCTGCTATAACTTTCTAAAAGTCTATTTTGAAATAAAATAGATGAGGGCATCTTCTCTTCTGTTTTCTTCTCATTCCTGCTTAAACAATCTCAATCTTGAGGCAATAGATGTTTCTGCTTTAGTAGCAAGAGGGATGCTGGATAACTGGTGTGGGGGGCAGATCTGTAGTTAATATCACGAAGTTTCATCTGATATTATGAATGAAGTTGAGGAGGAGGTATATGTATGTATGCACGTGTCAAAAAAGATCTAAAGTCTTGTTCACACCACACATTTATACAAAGCCCTGGCTATTTTAGTTAATGGCCCCAGCTTTTAGCAAAAACTTAGGGAAGCATGCTTCCTTTTTCTGTGTTTGGGTTGCAACTCTGGTGCCTCAGCAGGATTGCTTTAGCATGCGGCAACGGATGATAAAAATGGAACTCATTATCCTCCCTCTGTTCTAACTGGTTTAGAATGTTACCTGTTGGAAGAGAGGGGCTTGGATAGAGATAATCTGTTGCATTTCTCTCCAGTTCTGATTGCAGGAATCTATCTGTAAGCCGCCCTCAAAATTGATCTTCTATCTGTATACTCTGTGGTGACCTAATGAAGATGTCGCTGAAGGTGGTTATCTTCTATGCCTAGAGAAATCTGAATTCCAGAACTGAGTCTTAATTCCCAGTTTTATCAAAATTCTTATGTCTTCATATCCTGATTTATTTGACTCTTAACTTTACTTCCTTTGAGTCTGGTCTGGGTTACAGACTATTATTTTTATGAGAAATATTTTATTTTGTTTTTTTAAAACTAAGGTATGTTACAAATAAAACTTACATATCCTGTCATTCTTGGCAATATGAATCCACCTTGAGGTCACTATGCTAAGAGAAATAAGTCAGGTATTGAATGAATTATCTAATACCTAAATTTAATAAGCAAAAATAGTCTGTTATCTCTGTTAGGGGTATGCTTGTTACATTCAACTTGTATTCCTGTTCTTATTTTTTTTTAATTTTCATTTTAGGTTCGTGAAGTTTTGTTATATAGGTAAATTTGTGTCAAAGGGGTTTGTTGTATAGATTATTTCATCACCCAGGTATTAAGTACAGTACCCAATAGTTATCTTTTCTCCTCTCCTCTCCCTCTTCCAACCTTTCATCCTCAAGTAGACCCCAGTGCCTCTTGTTCTCCTGTATGTGTTCATGTGTGCTGATCATTTAGCTCTCACTTTTAAGTGGGAACATGTGGTATTTGGTTTTCTGTTCCTGCATCAGTTTGCTAAGGATAATAGCCTCCAGCTCCATCCATATTCCCACAAAAGACGTGATCTCGTTCTTTTTTATGGCTGCATAGCATTCCATTGTGTATCTGTACCACATTTTCTTTATCCAATTGGTCATTGATGGGCATTTAAGTTGATTCCATGCCTTTGCTATTGTGAATAGTGCTGCAGTGAACATTCATGTTCATGTGTCTTTATGGTAGAATGGTTTATATTCCTCTGGGTATATACCCAGTAATGGGATTGTGGAGTCAAATGGTAGTTCTGCTTTTAGCTCTTTAAGGAATTGCTACACTGCTTTCCATAATGGTTGAACTAATTTACACTCCCAACAACAGTGTGTAAGTGTTCCCTTTTCTCTGCAACCTCACCAGCATCTACTATTTTTTGACTTTTTAATAACAGTCATTCTGACTGGTGTGAGATGGTATCTCATTGTGGTTTTGATTTGCATTTCTCTATCAGTGATATTGTGCTTTCTTTCATAGGCTTGTTGGCTGCATATATGTCTTCTTTGGAAAAGTGTCTTTTCATGGACTTTGCCCACTTTTTAATAGGGTTATTTTTCTCTTGTAAATTTGTTTAAGTGCCTTACAGATGCTAGGTATTAGACCTTTGTCAGATGAATACTTTAGAAATATTTTCTTCCATTCTGTAAGTTGTCTGTTTGTTGACAGTTTCTTGTGCTGTGCAGAAACTCTTCAGTTTAATTAGATCCTATTTGTCAATTTTTGCTTTTGTTGTGATTGCTTTTGGTGTGTTTGTCACAAAATCTTTGCCTGCTCCTATGTCCAGGATGGTGTTGCCTAGGTTGTCTATCAGAGTTTTTATAGTTTTGGGTTTCACATTTAACAGACTATTTCTTGTATCAGTCGGTAACATCGATTTTCCAACCCACTGAGTAAAGAAGTCTGCCCTAGACACTCTGGGAATAAAGGAAATGCCATTCATACCCCTGAGTCCAATATGCAGAAAATAAACAAGTCAGGTGATTTCATCAGGGATGGTTTCTAAAAAAGAGGGCAATTTAAAATTATTTGGAGAGAGAAAAGAATTCAAAAATAGTTGAAGGGGGATGTGAGAATATTTTTGTGGTCAAGAAAAAAAAAAAAAAAACAACGAACAATAAGACCATGGCTTTATATCACATTAAACCATGGCCACTATTGACTGAGGTAGTTTTCCCTAGTGTTCACATTAAGATTTGTTTGTGAGAAATAGCATATGTATACATGTTTGGGGGAGAGAGATTTAGGCAAGATAAAAACAATTAGTTTCTGAGAAAGAAATTATTGTTTTGGAACAACTGTATCGCAGTAGAAATCAATATATAGATTGCCAAGGGTAAATTTGGAATCATTCCTAGAGACCAAGGTGCTCTGGACATGGTCTTATTTTTAATTTTAAAACTCACATTTTGCATGTGAATGTGAGGTTCATTAAAAATGTGCTCTCCAAAGAATACTTCGGTTTCCTTTAAATGAGTTTGAGGAATCAATGTTGAAAAACAAAATCCATCTACACTTTTGGCATACGATATGAAATGAAAGAAGATTTTATAGCAAATCTTTCATATTTAAAAACAACCTCATTACATTAGACATTGTTTTAGATAAAATAAACAGCCCCTTTCCTGAACATGCTAGTATGAATAAGATAATCATAAAAAGAGTCAAATTAAAGCCCCTTTGCCAAGAAGTTTGAAGTTTGATTTCCAAATGTTTTATTCACCACCTTCCTCTGAACAGACACACACACACACACACACACACACACACACAACTGAGTAATTATGATTAGCATATTATTGAAGTTTATTATATATGAACGTCAGAGAGAATAAACTGCCCCACCAGCCAGATTCTTAAGAACACTTTTGCTCCATTTTCTTAGCCTGGGATTTCAGCCAACTGTACAAACAGGAAGGTCGGGAACACCATGGTCAATAACTGAGGAAAAATATAAATAAATTCAAGGAGGCTTGGATAAATTCATACAATACGGATATGTGGAAAGTTGTTAAAATTAAGGGACAGGTGCTTGAAGCACATTTCCACTTATAGAGTTGACATCCAGAAGACAACCATGGCTTCCCATAGTCCATAGTCCTGTCTTAAAACTTTCTTATCTGAAACTACCCAAAGAGCAGACCCACAGGGACAGGACTATAATTTTTTACAAGATTATTTACAAACACAATTGTTTCTCAGTTTGCAAGAATTGAGACTATTTAACCTGAAGAAGATATGTAGCAGCAGAATATATCATAATTGTCTTCAAAAATTTGAAGGGTAGACATTTTAAAGATGGACTGGACTGTTCCGTGGGGCCCCAAGAGACAGAACAAAGATCAAAGAGTGGATATTACAGGGATAGAGATTTTAGATCAATGTAAAAAGAACATTCTAATATAGCAATCCACAGATAAAATGAGCTATATTCATAGATAGTGAGGTGTTCATCATTGAAGGGATTCAAGAATAGGCCACTTATCAGAGATGTTGAATAGAGGACTCAGTAACCTGATGAATGACCAGTGTTTTCCAACACTGTGTATATAAAGTCATTTGGGGAACTATTTTAAAACATAGACTACTGGGTCTCATGCCCCACCTCAAGATGCTAATTCCATGCATTCCAATAATCTGTGCTTTTAAAGCAGCTTCCTAAGTGATTAAAACACAGGTAACCAAGAGCCACTCTTTGAGGAATATTTGATGATTTTCTGCTTTGCTTTTTTTTTTTTTTTTCTTTTTTCCTATGCAAAGGATGCAGAGGGCAGGTTGGTGCCTGTGGTGCAGAGAGAAGCCTGAGTAGAAGTAGCTGGGGCCTGTCTGACATGAAGTGGTGTCTTGAGAGTGATCACAGCTGACTGGCTGAGGTCAAGCGGCCAGTTCTGTGTGTTCCTGTCAGGGATGGAGAGAAAGGAAAAACTTTTCCTCTAATCAACAGGGACCAGTAGGAGATAATTGTTTCAGGGGCTGGAATCTGAGGTCAAATTGGCACTGTTGCACTGATGTTTTGCCAAAGGTTTAGGGAGCCCCAAATGAAGATCTCTACAGGGAAGCTCAAGTAATGGTATCTGGCTGAAGACTATGAACAATAAAACACCGTGAAAACTAAAAGTAAGAGCAAAATTAAACTGCAAAGAGAGAAATCATGGCCAAAAGCCTTGAAAGGTTTACAATTTTGACCTTCTACTCCTCTGATCCAGATAATGCCCTTCCTTTTCCACTGCCCATTTACTGGGTGAGTCTTATGTGACCAGGACTGTTGTATTCACGTCTTTATGGATCCTTCAGAGAGCCCCCCGATTCCTATCCTAGAGGACGGCAGGTGGCCAGGTCCAAGTGCTGGTTATCAGTGGAGATCTTCAATTAGTATGACCTAGGTAAAGACTGTGGGTAAAAGGAACTTCTTAGAAAAATATGGAGCAGATGACAAAGATAGATCAGTACCCTGGAAACTCCTACTCTTTGGAGAGAAGCTCTCTCCTACTTTCCTTGACCCCACCCTTACTTCCTTTTCTCTTTCCTTCCTTTACCTGCTGGGTCTTGGGTAGTCAGGACTGTTATGTTAGTGTCTGTACAGAGGCATCAGGGAAACTCCCCACAAGTATCCCTACCTGAAAGAATTTAGATGAATATCCATAGATATTAGTCAGCATGGGAAACTAAAAGCCACAGAACCTGGAAAGAAGTAGGGACATAAGCAACTTCATAAAAAGAAAGAAGAAAATAGAGTAGAGGAGCAGACGGGACAGGAGCTTGGCAACTCATGCCAACCTAAAGAAGCTGTCCCACTGGCCCTTTCTAAGACCTAAGAGTCTCAGGTGATGAGGACATCTATGTTGGTATTTTTACAGAGGCTTTAGGATGGACAAAAAGAAGAGCTGGCTTTGACATGGGCAAGTTCATTAAAGTATGGTTGGAAGCTATGGGCAAGAGAAATGTCCTTAAAAATGAAAAGGGACAGAATGAGAGTTTGCACCAAGAGCTTTGAAATCTTAGCTTTTAGCCAAAGATCTCTCCTACTATCATGTTATCCCTCCTCCCCCTCCTTCCTTCTTTGTCCTTACACCTGCCTTTTATGATGAGGCAGCTCTACTATGTGACTGCATTTTGGAGGCTTCAGGGAGCTTCATGCCTCCAAGTTCCCAACCTAGAGGACTGTAGCTGGGAGACATAAACCTGGTTGCCAGGAAGAGCTCAAAATTAGGAGGATGTAAATGTTATCAGGAAGAGAAACAGATTTTAAAACTGATACAGAAGGGAAAGAACCAGGAGCCAGGAAGTTCCTGTAGCCAGAAGCACATCCGAAATGCACAACTCCTTATTCCTTACTCACTTTCTCTTGGCCTATTTGATCTGCTGGGTGTGGGCACTGGGTAATCAATGCAGTTGCATTCATTTACAAAGGCACTGAGGAGACCAGGAGTCCTACCTTCCCCACATAGAAGACTTGTGGGTGGACAGCCCCAAGTGACAAAATGGCAGGGTGAAGCCTCCTGGAGTAAGCGGAGATGATATGTGAGGAGAATATGAGCTGCATACCCTCCTTTAGTATCTTTACCAGGGAGGGTTAGTGAGGGCACATCTTTAAGAAAAGAGTGGTATGGTGGTACCCAGACTGAAGTGCTAGCTCTTAGGCCTAAAAGAAAGAAGTAGGATTTCTGTAATCCTTTCTGCCTCCCTCCCTTCCTCCCTCCCTTTTGTTAATTCTACATTGCCATTGCCATTTTAACCTGCTATGGGTATTAGGCAAACAGAAGTGTGATCATAATCAAAGGCACCCATCCATGGAGTGGGCATAAGGTATCTGTTGAATACAGGCACCGGGGTGGCAATAGGAGAGTTCCAATTCTTAAGCAGGAGAGAAATGCTTTCCAGCCCAGAGGCCAGATTGCCCAGCCTTGATCTACATCAGCAGTTGGGCACAGTTGATCAATTTTCTAATCAGTGCAGCCTTTGCTGATTAAGGTTATACTGTGGACATTGCTCAGCTTCATACGTGGTTAAGCTGGACCTATTAACAAGGTACATAGAGTATTTCCACCACAAATTATTTGGATATCTGATGGATATTTAAGAGGAACCATTCCTTCTTTCTAACTTTCTTTGGAGTGCCATCATCTCCCAAACATACGGATCCTGGCTACTGCCAAAAAGAGAACTCTGCCCTCTCCCTCACTGGAAAATAACTTCTCCGTCTTTTATGAAGACCAGATCAGTTTTTATAAGGCTAGAGTTCAATCTTTTTTCACTCTTTTCTACTAGGACCCTTGCTATTACCATGGATACCTATTTTGGCCCTTGACACTTTGGAGATACAGTATTCATTGTACCAGGATCTCCCACCTTGAAGCTCTTTTTACTGGTTTTGTTGTTGTTGTTGTTGTTTGTTTGTTTGTTTGTTTGTTTTGTCTTCCAGGCAATTTCCAGGCCTGCCTATCTTCCAGACCAAAGATTACCAAAAACTAGTTAAAAATATTTGGTATCTTTAAGGTCTTCCCTTTCTTCCAAAATCTTTGACTATACAACGCAGCCGGACCCTACCTTAAGTAATCCATTAACCAGACAATTCACAACTGATGAAAGCAATAAATAGTAATTACTCACATTGGAAACATAATCTTCTCTAGAAAACAGAGATCCCTTAGTGCATTTGGGTGCTAACAGATCACTACTTGTCAGAGAAACCTAGGAGGAAGGCTTTCAGAAATAAACATAACACAACCTATGTATCAATAGAAAAATAAAATTTGATTTTCAAAAATGAATCTAATTTATGGCACAGCTTTTTTCTAGGAATTCCTCTGTTATATAATGGAAGACATACTCTTTTCTAGGCAAAGCAGCACAAATCAGGGAAAGGAATATTTAAAGATGTTGGAAAACTTACTTGCCTATGTTGAAGCAATCTCTGTAGGTATGGTTACATCATTCTAGAAGTCTGGTAGTCAATCTCGGCGTCTCCTTTACACACACTGGTCATTTTTTCAATACTTTTGGATCCATGTCTTCCTAATGCTGGACTAAATATTCAGCATGTACCATGTTGCTAAAACACAAACAATGAGAAACCTAAATGTCCTGTATTCCTTGATTTTGAGTTTAAATTCGTAGCGTTAATATTGCATTAATAACCTATTTTGCATATCTGTTTGATTGTACCATCTTAAACATTCATTTAAACCTAGGGAGGTCAGCATGACTCCTACCTGCTTCTCACTAATAGCATACTTTTCAGCGAGTAGATAATGAGTGACCTGGATAGAAATCAGTGGAAATGCAGATTGCCATCAGGTGGAGAAACAGGCAGGCAATCCACTTTCTCCACAACACTCACAAGCAGTTTTGAGGCTGAAGGTAGAGAAAGCAAGCCTCAAAGAGAGACGACTGTCTAGGAAGGCTCTTAATAAAATATTCTGTTGTCTTTACATGTGGGAGTATGACGGAAAAGTCATCCTAATGGAAATTAAATCTTGCAAATGACTTTAAAAATCTTGGGTTAATAGAAATAAAGGATTTAATTATGGAGAAAAAAACGGATAACTCTTGGCTACTGATTATCCTAATGGGTTACAGGTCTGAATAAGCATTCCTTAGTTTGTTGAATTAACTACTGTTAGTGGCACACAGGTAAGGATAGGGTTGGGAAGTAGTGGGCAGTCAAAGGTCTGCCGTTGATTGATCAGAGCTGGGCTAGAAGGCAATCAGGTGAGTCTTAAAGGAAACCCACGTAACTTTTTTTAAGTACTAATGGCCCACTCCACTTTTCTGGAATAACAAAATACATTAATAATAATGCCCTTGCTCAAGATATAGAGGGCCTGTTTTTCAAGTTACCATATTTCTTTGGTAATAAGGTACTGGCACAGAAACAGAGACTTATGTGAAATGTATTTCAAACCAATATCTGCTAATAAATTATCCCACAGGCCATAGGTTTCACAGGTATTAGAAAATATAAGAGAGAGATTTGGGCCAGGTGCAGTGGCTCATGCCTGTAATTCTAACACTCTGGGAGGCCGAGGCTGGCAGATCACTTGAGGTTAGGAGTTTGAGACCAGCCTGGCCAACATGGTGAAACCCCATCTCTACTAAAAATACAAAAATTAGCCGGGCGTGGTGGTGCACACCTGTAATTCCAGCTGTCTCAAAAACAAAACAAAACAAAACAAAAAACCCAACAAACAAAAAATAATACATGAGATTTGAAAATGCAACCTGGGCTTTCAGTTTCTTTCTTCTAAGTTCTTTACGATTCAACATGGCTTCCTTCTGCAGTTTGACTATTTATCTTTATTGAATAAAGGTGATAGCTGTATCAGAAATTCAAGTCAAACGAAATAATGGTATGGTTTGTTTACTATGGAGGGTTTTCAGACTTTGGTTTTGTTTCTGTTCAACAGTGGTAATAAAAACACAGGTCTGGATATAAAACAATCTAGTTTTCTACTTGATTCTTTAAAAAGAAAAAAAAACTTTACTTCAGCTCATGAGTCTGTTTCTTATTTTTTGTTTTCTAATGGAGTTTGACCTGCAAATCTGCAATTTGGCAGCACTTATTTCTGTTTGGGACTTTTGGTATAGCTTGGCTCAAGTCCCTGGTTACTGTATGGCAGCAACCAAGCCAAATGGCTGTAACATTCAATCTGCCCAATTAAAAAGCGTTGGTCCTATGCCCCCTTTGGTGACTCAGATCAGGCAAATTTACTGTTGTGATCTTAATATAACTGTAACACAGTTTGAAAATGCAAGGCAAAGGCATTTGGAATCAGTACTTGACAAAGTTATTTGGAATTTTTAGAGAAAAGCATCTCTAGAGGTTCTACCACTTTCAATCTTGATTGTACTCAATTCTTCAACCCATCTCTCAGAGCTGTTACAGAGAACTATTTTTGTAAAAAACTGGGGGAATTGTGAGTGTTGTCACCTGGCTGCTCACTCCTTTTGGAATTCTTCCCTTGGAAATAAGAGTCAGAATAGGCCTAAACAAATTAATGTGGCAACTCAGAGCCAGAAAAAGATAATCAGGCTGGGTAGAAACTTAAGGAGTGCACTTTTGCTTTTTTCACAAATATTTTCTTGTATCTGCTCTTTTTGAAATAAAGTATGGTTCTTAAATAAGAACAGCAAGAACATTCTTCCATGGAATACCTAGACTCAGGAGTTCGTTTATTTTCAATTTTACACAAATAGGATAAATTTAAAGGAAACAGTTTCTGCATGTGCCTAAGAAATTCTTGCCCATGCAAATAACACAGCTTACCTTTCTCTAGAGAGGCTTCCATAAGCACAAGCTAGAGAAGCTATTTCAGAGCTACATATTAGCTCTGAATAGAGCAGAAGTTACTTCTTCAACCTACCCCCCTGTCTCTGAACCCGGATGATAGCCAGCCCTCTGAATGGTGCAGGCAGGATGTCGATTTGATGTAGTCATCACCTTCATAATTGGGGTAAACTAGAAAAATATTATAAAGTAGGGAAAGTGGTTCTTGGTGCTGTTTTCTGCCTTTTAGTTCCTCTCTGCTTTTCCTTAAGCTGTAGACCTATACTGTTTAATATGGTACCCACTAGCCACATGTAACTATCTAAATTGAAAATAACTAAAATTAAAAGTAAATTTAAAATTCAGTATTTCGGTAGCACTAGCCACATTTCAAGTGCTCAACAGACATGTGTGGCTAGAAGCTACCATATTGGAAAGCAGAGATATAGAACATTTTAGAAAGTTCTATGAGATGTTGCTTCCAACTATTAGTTCTTTTAGCTTCTTGAGCATAAGGAACATGTCTTCCACATCTCCATTCCTTATAGCAGGTACCACAGTTCCTGATACAACTATGGAATGGGGGAGAAACTAAGTGCTTACTATGTTGTCATGAGCTATGTCAAATTCATTATAAGCAATCTATCATTTCATTACCTCAAGAACACTATAAGGTGGGTCCTATTACCATCCCCATTTTTCAGATGAGAAAACTGAGTCTCAGTGAGGTTAAATTATTTGCCCAAAGTCACACAGTTAATAAGTACCTAAACCAGGTCTTTATAACTTTAGGACCTATACTCTTAACAACTGCTGTATACACCAAAAGAAAACTTCACATAACTACAAATTTCAACTTGGGACAGACAGGCCCCTTCCAGAGCATTGATGACTATGTGGCTTCTCTGCAGCACTCATGCCAGCCAAGGCAGAATAAAGACAATTTGAGATCAGGGCCTGAGCATGAAGATTGAGCGTTTAAATAAGTGTGCTGATTTGTGTTTGCATATGGGTATCAGATTAAGTGGCTGACTACTTCTCTAATGAAATAACAGCAAATTAGTAGTTTTATCTGCCATTTTGCATATGGAGACCATTGCCTTCACCCCAATGGTAAAGATTAGTGGAACCTAATCATTTCATGAAGTCAACCTCACTTGCCACACTTATCAGAAGCTTCTGTAACTTGAGCTTCCATGGCGTGCAGTTTATGCCAGGACACACAAGTGCCAGAAAATCAATTTTCCTGCAGCTTTCACAGTCAGTGTGTTTGCCAGACAAAACTGCAGCCAGCCACTTTTTTTTAAATCAGCATAGCACCTTTAGAAATAATACTTACCAGAACGCTCCTAACACAGTGAGGAAGAAAAGACTTAAATCTAAGCCCAACTGTTCAAAATCGAGAGCCACAGGAGAAGGTGAAATATGAATACATTGAAATTGAACATTTTAGTGGCCCCATTTGGCACTATAAGGTATTCTCTGCCAAGCATCTGTTGAGTTAGCTTTAATTATAATCTGTGCCTCAATAGGACTGACAACACTTAATATGATACCATACTTCCTGTCACCCACATGTGTCCAGGCCCTCACGTGCCCCTGACTTATCAGGGTGGCACTCCACACTGCCTGCCTGCCCCAAGACCTATCTTGATTCTCCTTCCTCTGGTATTCTTCTGGCACACATTCTCAAATAAACAAAACCACACAAAGGCAGTGGATGTGGGGTCATGTTACCTTCCCATTTCCCATGAGTGCATAATCTACTTTATTGAGGACTTACTACTTGCCAAAAACTGTTACGGGTGCTTTACATGAATTATCTCATTTAGTAGTCTATCTCCATTTCAGCAATAATTATTAGAGTCTTAGAGAAATTTAAGTAACTTGACCAAGTCAAACAGAAGGCATGATCTCAAATGGTAGCATTTAGGGCCTGTGACAAGCTAGTGAGTTATCATATTGGTGCCTTTTACCTCGGAGCATATTGCACAGGCTTCAAAGCTGAACCAAGGAGGAAGATCAAGGCTATATAAAATCATGTCAAAACAACAGGTCGAAGAAGTAAACTTCACTCCATTCACTGACACTTTGGTCAATGTAGCTACTAACAATCTTTCCACTGGGAGGCAGTGCAGAGTAGTAGGAGAAAAAAAACAGGTTTTGAAAGCCAGCACACCTGAATTTGAATACTAATTCTGTCCCCCGCATCTGTGCAAACTTGGAATTATCACTTTACCTCTCTAAGCTCTGGAAGAGAGAGAAGAAGGAGAATATAGACGTTGGTATCAAATGAGCTGGGTTTAAATCTCAGCTACACATTTATTCATTCAGTTAATATTTATTAAGTACATGCTATATGACAGCCATTGTTGTAAGGGCTCAAAACCAAACAAAGTCCTTGTGATCATGGTAGTGGGTGAGACAAAATTAAACAAATTCTGTAAATAACATATATGTTTCCGTTGGTGTTAAGTGCAATGAAGAAAAAAAGCAGGTGAGGAGACAAAATGTTGGTGTGGAGGTGCTATTTCATCTTAGCTGATTGTGGAAGGCTTTTCTGACATTTGATCAGACACATGAATGAAAGGAAGGAGCAGGCCATGAAAGTGTGAGGTGGAGTTGGGTGAAGAAAAAAGCATTCCAGATGGAATAGCCTTAGCAAAGGCTGTGACATGGGAATACACTTGGTAGGTTTGAGGAAGAAGGTCCATGTACTAGAGTGAAATAAGTGAGGGAAAGAGTGGTAAAAGATGAGAGCAGTGAAGAAGACAAACCGTGGTAAAAATTCTGGATTATATTCTGTGTGACAGAAAGTCACTTAAAGGACTTTGAGCAGAGGAATAACATGATCTAATCTATGTGCAAAAGGATCAATCAGACTGCTATGTCAGGGCAAAAGTTGAGAAGCAGGGAGACAGACTACTTAAGAAGTGATTGTAGGCCGGGCATGGTGGCTTATGCCAATAATTCCAGCACTTTGGGAGGCCAAGGCATGAGGAACATTTGAGCCCAAGAGTTCAAGACCAGCCTCAGCAAAATAGTGAGATCTCCATCTCTACAAAGAAATTTTTAAAAAATTAATTGGATGAGGTGGCACATGCTTGTAGTACCAGCTACTCGGGAGGTTGAGGTGGGAGGATCCCTGAGCCTAGGAGTTTGAGGCTGCAGTAAGCTAGGATCACACAAGTGCACACCAGCCTGGGCAACAGAGAGAGACCCTGTCTCTAAAAAAAAAAATTAATTCAATTTTAAAAAGAAGCAATTGCAATATTTCAGGTGAAAAATGATTAGCTTGAATTAGGAGGAGGGTAGGGAGAAGTGGTTACATTTTGAGTATAGATTGAGCTGACAAGGTGTGGAACGTGAAGCCAAAGAGAGGAGTCAAGGATGACTAAAAGGATTTTGACCTGAGCAACGGACAAATTGGAAGGTGCTGCCATTTTCTCTGATGGAGGACACTAGAGGAGTAGCAAGCAGAGGTGGGGGAGAATCAAGAGATCCATTTTGGCCATGCTAAGTTGGAGATACCGATGAAATATCTAAGTGGAGATATCAGTTAGGTAGATGGATAAATGAATCTAAACTTTAGCGAGGTCAGAGCTAAAAATTTAACCAGCTGTATCACCTTGGAGAAGTAAAATAACTTCTATAAGTATTAGTTAACTTCTCAGTAAAATGGAGATAATATTGGTTTCACAAGGTTGTTTTAAAGATTAGCAATCATGTATATAATAATGCATGAAGCACCATTCCTGTTGCATATAAGTGCTTAATAAATGGTAGCCCTCTCATTGTCAGTATTTATGCACTAATCGGCAGCTAGTTGTTGCAGCTGTACGACAATTGTTGATTATTATAAACACATGTTGAATATTAGAATCACTTAGGAAGTGTTATTTACAATGTTGGCCCCACCTCAGGCCAATTAAACCAGAATCACAGAAGCAGGCATCAGTAGCTTCCCAAGTATATAGTATTTCCTACTGACAAGCTTTTAACAGAACTTCTCTTCAGATTAGTTCCAGCTCACCTTTTAGGAAACTAACACTTCCCCAAAAAAACACTAAATGGAAAATTTGGGCTCTCCTGGATAACCCTGAGCAAATTGTTTCTTCTTTTCTTCATTGTTTGTTCTCCCCTTAGTATGAAAATAATTCCCTGGGGACCTGGAATTAACAGCCATAGTGGAAACTGAAAACATTGCAATTTCAGGAGATATTTTTCTTCTTAATAGAAGAACATTTTCCCTCTCATTTCCTAGGACCCGTATTGTCAGGTTTGGCCACCCCATTACAATTGATTGATTCAAGAATAACAATAGTATTGAACTTCTCTTTTAAATATCTTAGTAATAGAAAATAAAAATACAGTTAATCCAATTGGTCAATGGTAATTGGCTTTGGATTGCTGGAGATGCTGTTTCACTGAAAAATAGAACTCTAGAAGGCTGAGGGAAGTGACCTTGGAGTGTTCAATAGTGATAGCAGTCCTAGAAGCAATCCTTGATTGAGAGTCAGGGAATTTGAGGTTTTGCGCTAGTTAGTAGTGAAAGGGTGTGGCAGACACACTTTCTTTGTGACCCATTCTCTGTCTTGAAAATAGATTCTGCAATCTAAAGGTGAGGTTACACAGCAAAGTCAGGTTTTCAACACACATACACACACACACACACACACACACACACACACACACACACTTCTCCTCCTTACCCAATTAATGTGTCCACCATTAGGCTATCATTCCTTTAGCTGTGGTTTGATCCTGTGAGGAGATCACACTTTTGTATATTGTTCATCATTTATACCTCAGTGTGAATGTTTCCAATTCTTTTCTGAGCACAGGATGGGGTGGGGAAGGCATCTTTTACCTGATAAGGCAAATGAAAAAGAGGTGGTACTTCCCAGGTGGCGGAGTGAAAAATGAGGAGTATCTGTGAAAATAAAAGTTAACTCACAGTCTTGGCTTATAGCAGCCATATAACTTCAATACATAACGTTATACTTCTTATGTATTTTCATTCTCAAAATAAGGAGAAAAAAATAATTTGTCAACTTCTGGTTTAAAATGTGGGGTTTTCATGTGGACTAAAGGTAAGACACCTTAGTCTCCAATCCTACATTTCAGGGAGGGAATAATAGAAATATCATGCCCCTTGAAATGATGCTGAAGTATAAGCATCATTTCAATCAGAAAGCAGAATTTCTGTGAAGTCATCTCAACCCTACCATATGGCTTAACATATCTAGGAATAGTGTACTGTTTGAGAGCAGACTCTGGAGCCTGAATAAATGAGTTCCCAGATCCATCGCATACCAGCTGTGTGGCATTAGGCAAACTACTTAACCCCTCTGTGCGTCTGTTCCTGCATGTTTAAATGGCGTAATATATAATAGTATAATCTATTTCATAGAGTTGTTGTGAGAATTACATGAGTTAACACATGTAAAACCCTTGAAATGGACCTGGAACAAAAAGTATGTATTCAATTAAACATTAGTTATGATGGGTTTTCCTACTTAATGATGGCTTAGTCAAAGTCCATATAGCAGAGTTTCTCAACCTTGGTACCATTGACATTTGGGGCCAGATAATTACTGGTGGTGGAGGCTATCCTGTGCATTGTAAGACGTTTAACAGCACCGTTGGCTTCTACCCACTAGATATCAGTAGCACTCCTCTCCCCAAGTTGTGACAATGAAAAGTTGTTGCCAAATGTCTCCTGAGAGGCAAAGTTGTTGCTTACCCAGAGACACAGGGGTAGAGGGTACTGTTTCCCTTCCTCCCTTCTCCCAGAATAGAGCAATGATACCTTAGAAACATTTTCTGAAAGAATGTGTTGACTGTAGCTTTCAAAGTCACATGGCCACTGGCACTATTTTCAACCCATTGGAATATGCTTAGTCTGACTCAGCAAGAGAAGCAGAAGATTAATCAGAATAGTAATCTGACTTTGCATGCCAAAGAGGGACACTAGAAAGGTCTCAGGAAACTTAGCTGATTGTCACCTGCACCTTTGGAAAGGAGACATCAGAAATAGCCGTCCTTGAAGTGGAAGGAAACCTGTCCCTGGACTTGTGAACACAGTTTGAAACTGTTAAGCAAAGTCATTTGGAAAGGCACTTGACATTTGAGGGCAAAACTCAATGTCTAGGCAAAAGGTGACCTCCAACTCCAATGAAGTTATCTAAAAGCCCAGCCCTCAAAATAACTCAGTCAGGCTCATAACACACAAGAAAAACTAAGAATAGAAACCAGAATTTCTTTCCCTTCCTTTCCCCTGTGTTCACCAATACACAGTCTCATGACAGCTGCTGATTGTCTGAAGCAAAAGGACACGGACAAGCAGTACTTGTCTGAATGTTAAAAAATGTGCAAACCTAAGTGAAGGAAAGAAAGTGAAATTGGGGTTTTGGCCATGCTTAGAAATGATATCATTTGTTGTGTGCCTTGCTCCAAATCAAAATGGAAACCATTTCCTTTACTTTAGGGGGAAAATTGTAAAAATCCTTTTTCCAAATGCAGTTTATTAGAGCTATTGACTTCTTCAAAACATATGTGGAAGAAAAAAATGTGTCCAATGCATTTGACAACCCAGATGTGTTTTTCTTCTTTTGCCTCAAATTGCTCTGATCACTTTACATGGTGAAGTGTGGACACTAAGGGCCTATAGCAGGGTTACAGTGAGTGACAAGAATGTTCACTTATTCCAGTGTCTTAGTGAGAGGGGATTTGGAGTTAATTTACAATTTACCCTAACTTCAAAGAAAGCTTGGACAAGAAGCAAAAAATGTTTTTAGAGGTGAGTTGCCCTCTTTCATCAAAAAGGATATTGTCAGTGCTACAGCAAGTAAAAGAGGCTGGGGTTATTACGGGGTAAGATCTATCTGAAACCTTTCCAGTTGACTTAGATAGTGTCCCAGCCTCATTCCTTATAAGCTGTGTGACCTAGGATAAGTAGTTGAGTCAATAACAAGTCTTTGAATTTCTTTTTTTTTTGGGGGGGGGGTGTATGTTCATTTGTTCAACTGTAGTAATCTCTATGTATATGTATTTCAAGATAAGTATATCAAAATGTCATGTTGGACACTTTAAATATATGTTATACAATGAAAATAGAATAAAATCAAGAGCAAGATCAAAATGCAGAGAGTCTAGAGCCTCAAGCCAGTTCCTACTGCTATTCTTGATGAACACACTAGCTAGATATCTATAAGTTAATTTTTCAGACTCATATACACATAAAAATGGGTAAAGATTTTTTTTTAGGATTTCTATATTGGAGACTCTTCAAGGTGGAATTCTGGTTGGGCCTTATTTGGAAACTGCTTGCTTAGCAAGCACACAGCTTTTTTCAGGCTTGACTTATACCCAGGGGGTAGATTCATGGAAATGAGTGAGTAGGCTAAAGCCCAGTATGACACCTCTTGGCATTGCCACTGCACTTACCCTCAATTCCATCTTTTATAAAATGGGAATTCATTCTTTCATTCAATATATATTTATGGGGCACTACTGGGCACACACACTGTTCTCAGTGCTGGGGAGTAAGCAGTGAACAAACAATAGCTACTGCACCCACCTTACAGGACTGCTGTGGGGTTTAAATGAGACTGTGTGTGTTAAATCACCCTGGCACTCAGAAAGCTTTATGCAAATATAAAGTTTAAAGATATTTGGCTATCTCCTGCTTCTAGTAATGACAAATCTAAGGCCTCTCTAAATAAGGGAGTACTTGAAAAGTTGTATGGCAGGTATTTCTCACCACAAAAATCTTCTCTTTGTGAGTCTAAACCAAGTGCTTGAGATTTCCACAGTTGGAGTCTTAACTTAAAGAACTTAATTTCTGTAGACCTGAGACTTGTGACTACATTAAAAACCTTGAGAATGGGCACACCCCAGCCACACCTTACCCCTCCCTTATAGTCCTGCCCCACCCACTCTATTAGGACATGCAAGCACATTGTCCTCTTCCCATCCCATCAAACATTAGAAGAGGCAAAGAAGAAAGGAGGAAAAGAAGGGGAGGTCAGGAGCTCTCCAGAGCTGTGGCATCACTGGCCTTCTTTCCTTCTAGCACCTTGTCTTGTAAGAATCACCTGTCCATATCCTAGTACTTGGTCAATTCTGTGAGGCAACGTTTGCTCCTGAATGTTAGAGAAGGCACACAAGGCACACAGGGGTCCTGCTGTAAGTGTTCCGTTCAGGCAGATGGAGGCCCAAAGCCACCCTTTTGAATTTTTACCACCTAGACACCTGAGCCTTTATTAAAAGCAGAAATTACAGAGGACGCTAAATAATTCAGAAGAAAAAGCAGATTGTAGTTTATAATCATATTATCTTAAAGGTACAATCTAAAGAAAAAAATGGACCAAATTGTCAAGCAAGAAGTAGTCCACAATAAACTTAGAGAAAGCAAAATGAGTGAGGAAAAGTCATTTTTGTTTGAAACTCTTGCATATTTCCCTTTCTTAGTGTCTCATACACAAGGCAGCCTTCTCCAGCCCCTGAAAGGCACCTTTTATAATGCCAAGAAGCCCACTCTCCTTTTGGGGGTACGAACTCCCTATTCAAATCAAAATGACCCCTTGATCAGGGGTAACAGAAGCCGTTATTCTACTTGTGAACACCTCTATGAGGACCATGACTGTTGATACCAGAAAAGGGGTACAGGTTGTATCTCTGAGGGAGGCAGACAGTGAAACAGGGAGAAAGTGGTAGACGATGGGCACCCCAAAGTCAAATCTAGCCCCTTTGACATGTATGTACAAGGCTAGTCCTGTACATACAGTGATGGAAATGGACAAAATAGACATGGTGGCAACAGTGTTCAAAAAAATAATTACATGCATAAAGCTGGCCCATTTTCCTTTGAGGAACACTGGAATACAGAGTGCCTAAAACTATCTTCCCCGGCCTCTCCTTCATTACATATTGGGGAATAAAGATGTTACAAACACCAATACTGTCTTCACAAATTATGTAATACTTTGTCTGCATTCTGACAGTAAATTAATAGCATAAATGAATATCATATTATGCTTCTGTTGATAATCATGCTTCCAATTTATTAGTCCATTTTGTTAATTCAGTTAATTCTGGACTATCAACATATGGGAAAGTGGATGTTGAATCCTGTCAAATTGAAGAATTGTGCTCATGTCGAGACCATGAAAAGAGATGGTTCCATTGTCCTTTATGTTAATGTCACTATATCCAGCATATTGTGCTCAATTTGGGGGGCCACATTTTAGGAGGGACTAAGAAATGAAAAGGTATCTAGAAGATTGTGACCAGAAAAGGGGAGTTGACTGGAATTTGTGTCACAAAAGTAACAAATGAAGGCCCTTAAAATGTTTAGCCTGCAAAAAAGGCAATTAACAGGTGACACTGTGGCAGTAGATTCCACGCTGTACATTGTGTCAGGAAGAGAGCATATTGATTCTGTATTGCTACAAAGGGAAAAATTAGGACCAGTAGGTGACACTTCAATTTTAATATGCATTCATTCCACCGACACATAGTGAGAGTTTACTGTGTGCCAGGCATCATGCTAGACACCCGTGGTGCAGTGACAAAAAAAGACATGACCCCTACTCTCAAAGAACTCAGATTTGGCTGGGGATAACCATTGCAAAGCAAAATAATCGATACTCCCTACAATGGAGAAATGGAAACAGAGACGAGAGACTGCCCAATTCATGCAAGAGGCAGAAGTAGGATTGGAGAGGAGAGGCTTTCATTAAGAATATCAGCCAAACCAAAGGAACTTTCTATCAACTTGAATTGTCCCACCATGGAATAAGCTACTTCCTAAGCCTCCTCTGAGGTAGGGAGTGCCTCTTCGCCAGAAGCATTTAAGCAAGAAGCCATCACTTCATCGGGTGAGAGGCTGAACAAAATGGTTTTTAAGGTGCCTTCTAGGTCTAAAATTTTGTTATTCTACTGACTCCAAGTGGATATACTATTGACCAAGTGGATATCCTATTTTATCTCATAGGAAAACAGAAAATGTTATTCATCAAGTTTCCCCAGTAGCAGTGTTCTGGTTAATGAGGATTTTAATGTATAAGCCTCAACTTAACTACAAAACATAAATGTAAAAGGAAAAGTTGCCATCCTGCCCATTCTCCCCCACCAACACAATTTTAATATACAATTTCAAATGATAGTAATTTTTGTTGATGGCAGGCCATGGTCATCCACCAGGCATATGTCTGGAGATCCAAAATATACAAATAATACTTAAGCATGTGATTTCTCCCATAAAATGAAGTAAAGATTCTGTAAATATGGAACTAAAGTAATTTATAATACCATTAAAATAAATTCTGTCAGTAAAACAAATTATACTTTCTTTATTATAAAGATATGTAATGTTTTTCCCACTTCCTGTGCTTCAGGGATTGTTTTAAGTATGTATTAACCCATTTAATTTCTCCCGAAAAACCTTTGAAGTATACACTTAAAAAAATCATCCCATTTTATGGATGAGGAAATTGAGATACATAGACACTACATAATTTATGTACTTAGAAAGTGGGATTCAAACCCAAGCAGTCTGACTACACGCTCTTAAGCACTGCACTATACAGTTACTTTGAACTTACATAAAGAATAGTTTTATCACTAGAGAGCTACTATATGCACAATGACTAGGAGTGAACAACATCATTGCAAAGAGACACAAGGTCTAAGTGGTAGGCTTCTGTGTGACTCACAGGGCCCAAGATTCAAATTTTCACATCAACAAAAAGACAAATTTCTTCATATATTTGACCTTCATGATGTATTACAAATTGTTAGAGCAAAACTGTTGAATCCATTAATGCTAAGGCTCTACCATATCTGCCATTTTGGATTAATCCATTCCTCCTCCATTTATGTATGTCTTCTTTGGATTTCAGTTGCTAATTATCTAGCAGAGCTTGAGAATTTCTCGTGGCCTTTCTTTATAAGCCTTGTTTGTTCCTTTTTAGGTACAAAATGGTGCTCTGTAGGATGAAAGAAATGAATCATGGTGGGTTGGAGAAAAATGAACTTGTTATTACACATCCTGCCCATAAATTGTTTATTTTCTCCCAGATGATAGAGCTAAGATTCAGTCCCTTTTATTACTTTCTTTATTTCAGCCAAAGGCAGAATGCAAAAAAAAAAAAAAAAAAAAAAAAAAAAAAAGGAAAGAAAGAAAAAAGAGGAAATGCTAGTTTTTTTCCTTCGTTATGGTCTGAATGTTATACTGACACTTAAATACCAGTTGGAAAGATAAACATTTCAGCTTAATTTCTCTTACTTATGAGTCCTTTCTTTTCCCCCTTCTAATCTCTTTGAGAATTCAGTCATCAAAAAGAGTCCAATCATTTCTGCCACTAACTGACTTGTCATTTAATGCATTCATTAATATCTGCCGCATGTACACCACGTGCACTTAAAGGGCCTGCTTCAAGCACTGCTATTTATTCTCCTAGAAATGCATCATTACCTGAAGGAATAAACCTTTTAACCTGTATCAGCAATCAAAGAGCTCAAGTAAATGATGAAGTAAATGAGTCCAAATTATAGTGCACTTGGATCAGAAATCATGGACCCCTTTGCCCTTGGCTTATAAATTTATCTTTGGAAACAATGGCCTGTTTGCAAATAGTGCAAAAGACAAATATGTCTGAAGTCTCCCCTTTCTGGACTCCCACTTTGTATTCAGGTCTGGTTACATTTTTCCTGTAGGTATTAGGGAACTATCTGAAGATTTTAAAGAATGAAGTAACTTGATTAAGTTTGCATTTTGGAAGAATCACTGGAGGATAAATTGAAGAGAGAGATGAAGCAGGGAGGTCAGTTAGGAAGCAAGATAGTCTAGACAAAACAATGATGGAGGCTGACCAAGGGAGGGCAATGGTAATGAGAATGAAAAGAAGATGAGAGGACAGATTCTAAAGGCATTACCATATTAGAAAAAAATATGGCAGAATGAGGAAGTGAGGGAAAAGTAAAACCAAACCCTTTAGCTTGGAGGTTAGGTGGTTTACTGATAGAATGTAGAAGGAACCCAAGCTTTACAAGGTATATAATATAGATTTGGTTGGGAAAAGTTTAATCTGAAAATGGCTACAGGACCATCAGGTGGAGATGTCCATCATCAAGGCTTGTTTGCTCTCTTTGCAAAACATATCGGGAATCCAGCCTCTTCTTTCCACCTCCATTGCTCCCACCCTAGTCCAAGCCACAGTCATCTCTCCTCTGGACTATTAGAATAGCCTCCTAACTAATTTCCCTTTCTTCCACTCTGACCCAACTTATAGTCTATTCTCCATATGGCAAAGAGAGTAATCCTTTAAAACTTTAAGTAAGATCTTATCACACTCCTCCTCAAAATCTTCCAATAGTCTCCTATAACAGGTAAAATAAATCCAAACCTTTTACCATGACCTACAGGGTCCTACAGGGTCTGGCCTCTGATTATCCACCTAAGCTCATTTCCTACCGCTCTCCCTTTTTCTCATTTAATTTCAGCCACGGTGACTTCCTTTGCTATAATTTGTGCAAACCAAATGTGTTCCCATCTCAGTGAAGAGTTTCACTGACTCTGTGAGGGCTTCCATGAGGGTCTGATTGCCATAAACACAATGCTTAATGTCCATGGTGATCCAGCTGGGCGAGGTGGCTCACACCGGTAATCCCATCACTTTGCCAGGTGAAGGTGGGAGGATTGCTTGAGGCCAGCAATTTGAGTCCATGGTGATAGTTCTGGAAGTTCCAGCCCCACTGGAATTATTTGGGCAGGCCCAAGCAGGCCCCAAGACAGATGCAACAAAGCCGGCCGAAGTCTAGAGAAGGGCAACTAAATAAATAATCAAGAAAGTTGGGGTGGGGGCCAGGAAACCCCACAAAAAGACATTTGAAAACATGGTATATGTTTATGGTTTCTGCCATGCTATCTCGACCTCTGGTCAAGTATCACCTTAGAATTTTTTTCTACGATTTTCATTCCTAAGGACCTACCTCCCAAGTCAATTGGATGTTTTTGAGTCATTGAGTCTACAGTTCTTTCATAGTCTCCAGAATGACTAACATAGGGCTAGAGGCACAGTAAGCATTTAATACATGTTCTAGGGACCACCTGAATTGATATGAAATTTAATGGGATTATATGCAAAATTCAAAGAGGTAAAGATGAAGGAGACTTGACTTGGCGGAAAGAGCTGTTTTGGTTTGGCCTCAACCTGAGTTGAGGGAAAGACTCTATTCACTCTATTATATTCTTCCAGTGCTTCTCAATAAAAAAAATATTTGTAGAAAGGATAGAGAAATGGCTAAATATATTAATGCAAACTCAAGCAGCATTGGTAGAAAATAATGTTCCAGGCCATGTGCTCACGCCTGAAATCCCAACACTTTGGGAGGCTGAGGAGGGAGATTCACTTGAGCCCAGGAGTTTGAGACCAGCCTGGGCAACATAGTGAGACCTCGTCTCTACAAAAAAAAATAAACAAAATTAGCTGGGTTTAGTGGTGCACACTTGTAGTCCCAGGTATTCAGGAGGCTGATGCAGGAGGATCACTTGAGCCTGGGAGGTCAAGGCTGCAGTGAACTAAAGTCACAGCACTGCACTCCAGTCTGGGTGACAGAGAGAGAGAGAGAGAAAGAGAGAAAGGAAAAGAAAGAGAGAAAAAAAGAGAAAGAAGAAAGAAAAAAGAAAGAAAGAGACAGACAGAAAGAAAGAAAGAAAGAAAGAAAGAAAAAAAGAAAGAAAGAAAGAAAAAGAAAGAAAGAAAAAGAAAGAAAGAAAAGAGAAAGAAAGAAAGAAAAGAGAAAGAAAGAAAGAAAGAAAGAAAGAAGAAAGAAAGAAAGAAAGAAAGAAAGAAAAAGAAAAGAAAGAGAAAGAGAAAGAAAGAAAAAAGAAAAGAATGCTCTAAAACAAGAAGCAAAAGTTTTGGGGTTTTTTTCATTCTGTTCTGGTCATTTATTTGGGGTACCATGTCTATTTCTTTTTTTTTTTTTTTTTTTTTTTTTTTTTTTTTTTTTTTTTGAGACGGAGTCTCGCTCTGTCGCCCAGGCTGGAGTGCAGTGGCCGGATCTCTGCTCACTGCAAGCTCCGCCTCCCGGGTTCACGCCATTCTCCTGCCTCAGCCTCCCGAGTAGCTGGGACTACAGGCGCCCGCCACCTCGCCCGGCTAGTTTTTTGTATTTTTTTAGTACAGACGGGGTTTCACCGGGTTAGCCAGGATGGTCTCGATCTCCTGACCTCGTGATCCGCCCGTCTCGGCCTCCCAAAGTGCTGGGATTACAGGCTTGAGCCACCGCGCCCGGCCTTACCATGTCTATTTCTAAACACTCCAATTAGAGACAGACATTACCAACTACAATGTGCCTATGAGTGGAAAACCAAAGTTGTGAGAGTTCTGGAAACTACCAGAGTTTCACCTGATGAAGAGATGAGAAGGGGACATAATAAAGGCCTTTCAATAATTAAAGAACTGTTGTACATAAAAAAAGAACCGTTGTAAAAAGGGACAGAATTATTTTACATAGCTCTAGGGGATAGTACCAGGGGGTGAGGGACATGGATTAAAATACTACCTATTGAATACAATATTAACAAACTAGGTGGCAGGATCCATACTCCATACCTTAGCATCACACAGTATTCCTATGTAACACATCTGCAAATGTACCCCCTGTGTCTAAAATAAAAGTTGAAATTGTAAAAAGGAATGGGAGCTATAGAAAAACAAAGATCATCTTAGAATAAGGAAGTACTTTCTTACAATAATTGATGTTCCATGCTGGAGTGGGCTGACTAAAATGGCTGTACACTACCTTACAATGGTCTTTGATTAGGCATATCCTGCTATGATTAGATAAACATAGCAGGATATTGTAGAGGAGATTTTTTCATTGAGAGGAAGATTGAACTAAGAAAGTGTTTTTCAAATAAGATTGCAACCAATTAGTGGAGTCATGGAATCCATTTAGTGGGTCCTGAGCAACATTGTTTAAAATGAATTAGAATAGAATAGAAAATATCAGAGAGCATCACACATAGCAAGGGTGAGTGTCGTTTTGAGAACTTGTTTTGGAAACAATGTTTACATATGTATGAATGTGTCTACTAGGTTGCAGTGTAACGTGTTTTTTATTACTGTGGATTGCAATTAAAAAAAAAAAAAAACTACTGCACTAACCCTCCTCCAGATTGAATATCTGGCAGCTCTAAGAATTCTTATCTCTTTGGTGCAGAGATCCAAAATTGCTGTGTATGAGAAAATGTGGTCTTACATGAAATCAGCGGAGCCATCTGTGTTTACCAAAACAACAGCAGACGGAGTGGCCCGAGTGCGAAAGTCCAAGGGAAAGTTCGCCTTCCTGCTGGAGTCAACCATGAATGAGTACATTGAGCAGAGAAAACCATGTGATACGATGAAAGTTGGTGGAAATCTGGATTCCAAAGGCTATGGTGTGGCAACCCCTAAAGGCTCAGCATTAAGGTGGGTGGAATAATATAACAATATCCGTGTTGTTATAGTATTCCACCTACCCTGATGCATTTTGTTGTCATTTTCTTTCTTGTGGATTTTGAGGTAACTTTTAAAAGTTTAAAATCTACAATATTCCATGGAGTTAAATAAGACGGTAAATTATGGTTTCATCTATTTAATGCATCCATTTTTTTTAATGTTCTCTCTCTGTGTTGTCCTCTCTGACTGTTTGTTGCTGTTTTAATTTTACAGTTCAACGGCTTTTTCAATTTAAATGGTAAAAGCCAAGTTATGGTGCCATATGTGACGAATGTTAATTGCATGGATGTGGTGTTCTTGTTACTTTTTTTCTCAAAGACAATTTCCCCATCCCGCACACTTCAGTTTTGAGCAAATGTTATCCTCCATGCCACCTTCCAATATTTAACCCTGTATTTGCTGTACAGACATTTTTATAGCTCCACGTTCTGTGAAATTTAGCCAATTTGTCCTCTTGTGCTCCTTTTTATACGTTAACGATTTCCTAAGCATTTGTGCATTTTCTTACAAGTTATGTTTTATCGTTTCAAGAAATGCTGTTAACCTGGCAGTATTAAAACTGAATGAGCAAGGCCTCTTGGACAAATTGAAAAACAAATGGTGGTACGACAAAGGAGAGTGCGGCAGCGGGGGCGGTGACTCCAAGGTCAGCCTCAATGTCACCACAACCGGGTACCCTTAGTGACGAGTAATCGGCAAGACTGTTATCTTATTATTGAGGAGAGAGCACAAGACTCACACATAAAGTGGAATGACCAGGTTATTCCCCTGCCTGGCAGCTTTGGGAACCAAAAAGGCTTTAGGGCACTGCCCGCATTTTTGATCTAACTTGGGTCCCTTCTTAAACTCCCAGACAGAGGCTCCAACCACACCCTTTCCCTTCCTTCACCCATAAGGCACCAGATTGGTTGCCTTATGAAAGCCATGATGTGGGTTTCAATGCCCTAGGCTTTCAAGAGTCCAAGGCTTTCCTGTGAGACTGTCCCCGCCTGCCTCATTTGAGTGGTATGAAAAATCAGATCCATCTACTGAAAAGTCAGGACGTAGCCTTTTTTTTTTTCTAGGTTGTGATGGTTGCTCACAGAGGTTGGTTGGTTGAGTAAGGGTGGCTTCTTCAATTATGTGTCTGAGTGATGAGATGTTGTTCTCTATATGTGATAGCTCATTTAAGCAGACCCCACTTAACTTGAAAGCCAAATAACAAGCTTGGTTTCAAGTTAAATGGGGTCTTTCTTCAATAGGCCACCCCATATAGAGACTTTGCAGAGACATTTTGTGTATTTAAGCAAGTGCGTCGCCTAACTGTGATACTATATGTATGTATGAATCCCTGATTTAGCTTCTCCTTAGCCATGTTCTTGGTTCAGGTAGGTCTAATTGTTATCCAGGCTGCCATCATGAGAAAACCCATCTTACTTGGCATTCCTTTGACTTCTAATGCTCTTTGGAGCTAGAATGAATGAATAGCCATCATCCAAGCAACAAGAAATAGGGGCAAGCTCAGAAGCCACAATACCAAGTCATGGAAAGACACTTTGGGTAAGTACAGGAGAGGACCTGAAAACAGAATCCTCCATGGCCCAAGGGGCATGAGAATTATATTGAAGCATGTAAACTCACCTCTTGTACGACCAAGATCCCATGGGCATCTTAAGGTGAAGAACAGTGTTTCCCAACCACAGACCAACAGACAGGCAAGCCAAAACTTTTCTTCTTCAGAAACAATGGTTGCACTTCTGCTCCTCTCTTTCCCTCTCTATCCCTCAGGATCCTGATGGAAAAGTTAGTTTGCCAGTCTGAAAATATAATATGGGTTTGGAAACACTGATCCAGAACACTTTCAAAGAAATAAATTTTAAAAGAACTTTCTTCAGCAAACAATCTTACCAGGCATTGGCATGGTCTATTATCGTAAAACCTTGATTAACCAGAACTCACCTAACCAGTACCCCAACTAACTGAATTGCCCCCTCAGTACTTCACATTGATGAGAAAGCAGCAATAGTATTCCAAAAAGAAGACTGCAAGGAATTGATTTTTTAAAAAATCACTTACCAAGAGATGACCTATGGTTGGGTCACATTCGGCTCTTTCTCCTCTATCTTCTCTCCATCTGGATTGACCCTCCAACATTAGAGGCTGCTTCCCTGAGGCGAGAAAGTAGATAGAAGCATTTTAAGAAAAACTGTTATTAGCCAACAATGAACAAAATGAGTGTTCTTATTGAAAATTCCATTCATCCCTTATGGATTCCAATTAATCAAGGTTTTACTATGTGTCAAAAAGCAGTAACTTTCTTTCCCACCAATGTGAACTGATGACACTGACAATTTAGCCAAGCTGTTGGCTCATTTGATATTTACAATGGCCAACTTGATGGTCAAAGTATTTAGCACCTGTCTTCCCAGTCTTTTTCTCATGTTATTAGCACGGAGAACCTAATTGTATCATTGAAGTGAGTTGCAGAATGAAAATTGAGCTGGATTGGATGCATTGCTCTCACGAATTCATCATTCATACTCATCATGGTTAAAAAGGAGCCATGGACTGTAACAAGATGACTCTAAAACATCCACATGATGCCAAGTGCTCAGAAGTTTTCAGATAACCAGACGTTTGATGTTATATAAACAAACAAAAAAATCTGCACATATTTGGCTGACTTTTTACTTTTCACCCAGATGTTTTGGTACATGAAGACCCCAAAACCTTAGACCAGCTATTTTTTAATTACAACCAGCAATCAAGCATTTTTTCCTCAGCTAGTACTGCTGCAAAGTTTTTTATCAAGTAACTTTATTGACAGCTCACGATTTCCAGATTATCTGAATTTTGGTATGCAAATAGAAAAATATTTCAGTAGATCCTAAATGTTTTCAACTTCTCTAACCATAGTGCTACCTGCCAGGCATCTTTCAAATCGCTTTTCTTGGTCATTCCTACAGCCAATCTTTTGAAATAAGTCAACCCTTTTCTCAACTATGGATAATAATATGATCAGTGCTGCATACCCAACGATTGCTTATTCCATTTCTGGATTACCAAGAAGCTTGCCTTTATCTTCTTCCTTCTTGCTACCTGCTGTTTTCTGAGAGTGAGCAAGAGAAGGGGCAAGAGATGAACGTGAATCTGGTTACCACTACGTATTAGTGATGCAAAAAAAAAAAAAAAATCAATGGAGAAGGAGGTAGAAATAGCAGTAAAACCTCATTAATTTGGAGCCCTCTGATTAATAATTTGTGATAAACTAGACAGGGACCAGTCTACAAGTTAACTTTATATTATCAGGCATGAGGACAAGAAAGGTTTGTTAAGCAAATGAAGAGTTTAGACTGGAATGTCAGTTGAATTTTTTCTTAAGAGAACAAACCCTTTTCAAATATTGGAAGCACTTATTGGATATAATCATATTCATTACATATCTATCTGCTAAAGTAGTTCTCACGAGGATCTCCACTAAGGCAATGTTTTATAGTCAGTTTGAATTACAAAATAGACGTAAAGAAATAAAATTTTCATTCTTCAAACCTATTTTGTAATACAGGACTTGCTTTACTCATTCAGACAATCCTTTCCCTCTGTTCCTCAAAATCAGTGAGGTTTTACTGTATTAGCAAAATGGCTTGAGATTTACATCTCTTCATTGTGTCCCATCTCGTTAACATGACAACTGACTGTTAAATATACCATCATTTCACAGAGAAAGTGAGATCCAGAGATGATGATGACTTTGAGAAGGTCACACAGCTAATGCTGTCATAAATCTCTGCTGACTTTCAGAATCACCTCTTGTGATAATATTGCAGATGGCAATTTAGCACTACCACCTGTCCAATGAGCAATGTGAATCTGATTGCATGTGATACATTTCCATAAGAATCAGGTTCATTCACAACTACCTTGGTTACTAGGCAAATGGCATATTTAAGCTGTTCCAGCCCTCAGTACTGATTACTAAAAATGACCATAATCACAACGCCTGACATTTATAAGTGCTTTTACTTTTTCAAAAACACTTTCAGACCTATTATCTCTGAAACCAGGAGAGGGAGAAATACCTGTATCACTTTTCTTTCTGTCTCTCTCTCTCTCTCTCACAACCTTTAAATAATGATAAATGGGCAATTATGTTAAGTCATTGACTTTTTCTTCTCTGGCATGAGACATTACACATTCTGAGATTAGTCTAGAAAAGTTACCATACTATGGAAAGAAACAGCAAATTTTCAGGCTGTTGTAAACGTGCATGAGCTTAAACTAATAAAACTAATGTTTTTTATTATTTTATTTTATTTTTATGGATACAAGGAATTAAGAACAAAGTCAGTCTCTGAGGCAGCCCCTGAACCAGACCTACAAGCTGGAACCAGAATACTCCTTGGCTTTCCCAGTTTCCCAAACCTGAGCTAATAGGACCTAAACAAAACAGACTTGATCATTCCTTGATGAACTGTAAATGCACATGCAAGGATCATGTAAATTAGAGCTGTGGTTTGGGAATTTTTAACCTGCAAATCACCCTTTTGTGTTCATGCTTTATGACAATGTGTGTGCAGATGCAGTAATTAAGAGCCAGTAGGTTGTTTCAGTGATAAACCCAGATCACCAGGGGTTTGTGACATAGCCAGTGAAAGTCTATCACTGTAAATCACAACAGAATGGAGGATTTATGTGCAGAACTACCACATAGGCACATCAGCCTCCTTCTGCAGCTGCCTGTCCCCTCAAACGTTTATGTTCTCATTCACCCTACTTCATTCCCTTAATCTTGGGTAAAGGGCACCAGCTTTGCTTTCCCGTCTAGCCTTACCTTACTAGACAGGATAGGGTCAGTGAAACAAGCTATTTGTGACTGAGGTAGAAAGTTATTAACAAACCCTACCCAACCTCACCATAGAATTATACCAGACTTTAGTCCTCTCCAGGGATTAAAATAGACTCCCAGTGTCCCTATATTCCAAGATGAAAATCAGCACATGTGTACTCTTGGGAACATTGTAACAGAATATTTAAAGGGACCATTCTGAGCCCCTTGACTGCAATGAGAATTGTAGGATAGGTGGGTGCCTTAACTTGAAAGGCATATAAGGACATGAGGGAGGAGGATGGGATGTGCAATTGAACCTCCATTATTTAAATAAATGGTAAGATGCTCGTTGTGACTTACAGAATATTGATAGAGAAATGCAGTTTTACTATATCTTCAAAAATATATAGGAACTAGAATAAACTGACCAATGTGATGCTAGGAAAAAACATAGGGAATTTGTTTAAATCGTTTCAAAAAATGCCTGCAATTAAAATCAGTGGTGTTTATTTTCACATGGGTGCTCCTAAGGTACCTAAAAAGAGTTTGTTCTCTGAAGAAATTAAAACATGTTCTCCCTATCACTAGCTATCTTTGTTTTTTTAAATCCCATGCATTTGCTTAGCAAGTCTTCTATTCAAAGATAGTAAAAAGTTACAGTCTCAGACAGCCCATTTCCAAAATCCCTCAGCTCCATATTTGGCGGTACATAGATGAATGAGGTCATACTGTATTTCCCATTGGTATACATGAGATCTTCAGTTTTGTGTGTATTTCTTCTTCTTCCATGTATGTCTACAATTCTCCTCTCCTATGCCACCGTCTCTTAACCACTTCTCTTCCACACCCAGAATTCTTTGACTTTCTTGGGCCATGGGTAATGGATATGAATCTGCATCTGCCTTTGCCTGCAACAAAATGGACCTTTTATTGGCAGGAGCCATCCCTAAAGGTTGACATTTCGGATACTCAGGGTTAAGATGGATCCCAATGACTCTTTATTGACACTGTTATGTGTGTAGGCAAGAATCATTACAGATCGATGGCACTTCCTGGGTCTTAGCAGAAGTTCCTGTGAATCCCCAAGACTCTGGTTTGGGATCGAGGAGTAGGGTGAGTATATTGTGCTCTTCGTTGGTTTGCATGATTCTATGCTGGTACTGCCTCCTGGAAGTATGAAGAACCTGACAGTTTTCTTTCCTGGTAGTCACTAAATTTGCTCCTTGAACTTATTCAGGTCTTCCTCCCAAGAGCAAATCCTCACTTTCTCTCAAGTGGCTGCTTCAAGCAAGGGACCTGTTGCCTTAAGAACTGAACCAGTCCAATGACTGCCAAAACCATTGATTTTGCCAAATGATATTAAAGAATAAATTTTACCACCGGAAAAAAATGTAATCCAGAAAGAAAACATTTTTAAAAAGTAATTCCATTCTAATGATTTTTTTAAAAATTAACTGTGGCCTTAACATGGTTTCTATGATTACGACATTATTATTTGCCTTTGGTGTTATCCTGATAACATGAATGTGTTTCTTATTGACAAATAATGACCAAATATCCAACACCTGAGCTACAGAAAGAGCACAAGAATGAAAAGCCTGAAGGTAAGAATGATGTTATACAATTGCCAAGAGGAAAGACGCCATTGCAGTGGCAGACAGTGAAATGATGTATGTTTATTCCCTTTCTGCCCTTTGAAGACCAAATCATTTGGTTTCCTTTCATTTGAAGAGAAGGTTATACGCAATCTCTGAAAGGTAGGACAGCCATGGAAAATAAACATGAAAAATTGGATGCAATTGAAATATATTTCGTGAGGGTGGGAGTTGGGGTTGGTGGAGCAGGGTGGGGGCAAATTTCTTTTGCGAACAATTGAAATCCATTCTCTTTTGACTTTCTAGAGAGCGGTATAGCATTTGGCCCTTGGCACGTGAGGCTGATCCCCATTGATCAGAAGTGGCAAAAGTGTTGTCCAAGTGCTGGATTCACCTTTTTGCTTAATTTCATCTGGCATTGAAGCAAATATTTCTCAAAATATAGATCTAAGGCAATGGCATTCATATATATATATATGCGCATATATATATATGTACACACACACATATATGACTATTTGTATGTCCTGTCTAACATCACTGCTGGAAGGGCAGATGTGATGTGTAAATGCTAGAATGTATGCTAAAAGAGGGTGGTATATGCCCTGGCATGGCAACTAGATCTGATTTCAGATCTGATATATAGACTTCGTTTGTTGCAATCTAGCTAAAACTGATTATTTTTCTATGAGTCATGGTCAAGGGATGGCTATTGGAGAATAAAAAGGATGCTGGCACACATCAGATTGAACTCTTAATGCATATTTTGTCTAGGATCAGGGGAATGAGTTAAATATCTTCAGAAACATACATCATATGAGTTTCTGGTACAGATCTGTTTCTCTCTTCTCATTCTATTCTTCTCTAGGTGCCACTGGAATGAACTAAAGAAAACACACTTATACATAATAAAACCCAACCAATTTGATAGTTTGATTTTTCAAAGGCTCTTAAACCAGAATTTTCAAGTGAATCATACCAATTATGTATTTGAGAAAGTTTCTATGGCCACATTTTGCTCAAAACTTAGCATTTTCCCTGAGCCTCTTCTCTCTGTCAGGGACAAATTGAGTAAGAGGTCTTCCCAGACTATTGGGTTCAACTTCTAGATGGAGAAGTTGAACAGAGGTCCAGTTTGGCAGTTTAGTAGAAATCTATCAGTGAAATACACAGCCTATGGAATCAAGGGGTTTACTTCTCTGTATTTGAGAGGTTGTAATTTAGAAATGTCACTGGCTTTATCCATATGTGTAAGAGTTGCTTCTGGGGCTGCTGCTGCAGCATAGATGCTCATCAATAGATTTCAATCACTAGCATTGTTAGGCCCTTAGTGAAATGACTCACAGCTTTCAACTCTTAATGTTATATGCATGCATTATTGAATTTGCTCTTTGCACTTATGTTAAATTATTATCCCAATAGCAAGGAATTAAATAGGTTTGAGCTACATTTGTGAACTACATGGATATAAACACTCTCTCGGAGATGGTTTCTAGCAGCTAAGCACTCTGCAAATCATTGTAGCTGCCCTTGTTAAATGAGGATTATTTGGGTTGCCAGAGTTCAGAAATGCCAGCAGTCATGTATGCACATGTTCCCAGGTTGTACAGAAAGCCCAGGCTGATCCAAGGTTAGAAGGATTGAAATAAAATCCTCATTTTCCTGGAAGCCTACATTCAGGAACCCCTATGAAAACAAAGGGATAGAGATTTGTTTTAAAGGACTTCCGACACTAGTGTACTCAAGGGCATATTTTGAACTGCCATGGCCTCAAACAGCTGCTATACGGAGAGAGAAATCCCTTCATTATACATATTCCAGGTTAATCTACAGAAAGGAATGTAAAGTACCACATAGTAAATTCTTTAATCCAGCAAATATTCTTCTTTTGCTTGATCATCGATTGGCTTCAACTTAATAAAGCAAGACCAACCTGGGCAGAGATGTCTGTGACTGCCTGCCTGTACATGCCTGTTATGTCCTGGGTGATGCTGGGGCTTTTCCAGAGAATGCTAGAGAGGCAAGTGAGTGATTTGGAAAGATGCCTTGTCATCATGAAAACCTGAAACATCTTCAGTAAAAGAGTTAGCAAAAGAGAGGATGGCTGTTCTCCCTCCATTGGGCCAAAGATATTTCTAAAAAGTTGTTCCCAAAAGATCTAGATGCCAAGAAGCAAGTGTTAGTAACTTAGAGCAAGGGTTTGGTTAAGGGATAGGGTGAGGCAGGGGCTTCCAGCTTAGGCCGTGATAAGTTTCCATTCTCATCATCCAGATAATGTGTTATCAGAGCAGATTTCTAATTGACTGTGCAAATGTACCACCCTTGCTCATATATTTCTTTTACTTCTCTGTGATCTCCTTGTCTTTGTCCATAACCTACATATTTACACATATATCTATCTCTCCTAAGGGCACCGTTGAGGATCTTCTGGAATCATTAAACAGACATTTGCTCTTTAGGTGTCCCTGTTCTGAAAGGAGAAATGAAGCCATTTAGAGTAGCATATATCCTATAGTATTTCAGGGGACTAAATCATACTGCACCCTGGGTTCTGATATTTTTCAGGCCCAGAGCCATATTGACGGTATAGATTCCTCTCTTTACCCTTCCAGGATCACCAGATTATTTCCCAGAATCAACTTGGTAATTAATTCACAAGACCCAATTTTCCTTCTTTTCCCCTAAGCTCAGCACCTTCACATCATTCTCTTCACCATTTCCTTGTTCATAATAAGGAATCCAACCTGGTTCTAAGCTACTATTTACTATTTACTATTTTAGGTATTTCCTGAAATTAAAACTTTAAAATAAATTAAGCAGTTCTTTTGAAATATATCAAAAGTTTTATTTATTTTGTTTCTTTAAAAAAATTAAGTTTCAGCCAGGCGCGGTGGCTCACGCCTGTAATCCCAGCACTCTGGGAGGCTGAGGTGGGCGAATCACTAGGTCAAGAGATCGAGACCATCCTGGCCAACATGGTGAAACCGCATCTCTACTAAAAATACAAAAAATTAGCTGGACATGGTGGCGTGTGCCTGTAGTCTCAGCTACTTGGAAGGCTGAGGCAGAAGGATCGCTTGAACCCTGGAGGCGGAGGTTGCAGTGAGCCGAGATCGCGCCACTGCACTCCAGCCTGGCAACAGAGCAAGACTCTGTCTCAAAAAAAATAAAAAAATAAAAATTTAAAAATTAAGTTTCTACTTTCACAGAAAAAAAAAAAATCAATGGCATTCTTATCCTAAAGCTGTCTCCATATGTAAGGTTGGCCATCACTAAGATAACACTGATTCTTTAAAATGGCTGGTTGGTACAACCCAGGAACTGAGCCTGGAATCCAGGCAACCACCAGCTGGCAGGTGGAGGCCTTGGATTGTGAGCAGTCTTAGTAGCTGAGTTAGTGGCAGGTGTGGATTGTAGAGATAAGCAGAAATTTTTATAATCCAATAATGTTTTCTTCAAAAACTGAACTCATTATCAAAGTATTATGAATTATATTACTATCCCCTATATAAAAAACAGACAGATGTAATTCCATGACTGTTCCCCACACTCAGGAATCATCACTGAGACACAATTCAGCATTAACTTCACATACTTTTAAATGACTATCTAATTCCCATTTCTCTCTCTCCATCTGATCAAAAATCCACATGCATTTTTGTGACTTACATGCCACAAAATGTTTTCTTAGGGGAACCTTACACTCTTCCACCCCACCTCAAACATTTTTTTAGACAAAATAGAACAAAGAGTGGTAGTTTATAAATATTTACTCTTTGTTTCATTTCCCATTTCTCAGAAAGATTTGTATTTTAACAAAGCATGTCACTTAAAGATGTGAAATTCTCACAGTGGAATTTCAGCTGCCAGTGAGATAAATATTTTTGGACAGAGGGATGTTCCCAGTCCTCCTGAAATTATGTCACAAAGCACTCCTGTTTTCTCCCTAAGCCTGCTGACCCATGTCTTTGTCTTAGGAGGGCTCTACTCAGCAAAAAGTTCATAGCAAGCCCTTCAGAGGGGAGAATGCCTGACTAATTTCCACGATAGGAATCTGACCTACTTTGTTTAATTCTTTCTGTTCTCTATTGAGGTGAGTACAATAAATATTTCTGACTTATAATTCTCTTAGGTACCAGTTAAGGGCCTGCAGTAATTGCTGTGAAACATTACACTGGAGACATATTGCTGCACCACAGTAAAAGGCCCCAGCTGCAAAATATGCCCTTGTTAGATTGATAGTTATTTGGAGTATGGGGGTCCCTAAAGAAAAATAAAATCATCACAAATATCTAAGCTTGAAGAGCAAAAATAAAGAGGGTTGCTACCCTTTTGTGTATTCCATTGGAGAATGTACAGAACACAGCTCAATGTATATTAATCAGCCTTTTGACCTGCCCCATAAGTTGCTGCAGAGGCTTGTGCAAATTGCTTAACCTATGTGTGCCTCAATTTCTTTATGTATTAAATAGACACCATAAATCTACCTTCTTAGGGTGATCATGAAACCTGACCAATAATTATAATCATAATAATAAGTATGTAAATATACTAGGTTGAAAAACAAAATGCTAAAAGAGTTATTGATTTGACAAGTATTTATTAAGAAAGATATCCTAAATGGAGATACAAATACACAAGCCATGTTCCCTGCCCTTGAGAAGCACACAGTGTAGTGGGAGACATAAGACATAGGCATAAATAATAAGGCAAGGTAGAAGTGATGGAGGAGACAGAAAACATTGAAGAGCAAAAATGGCTTCATGGAGAAAATGACATTCAAAATGATCAAATGCCCACCTATTTCCACTTCCTTCAAAATACTAATGTGTAAGAGTGTGTGTGTGTGTGTGAGTGTGTGTGTGTGTGTGTTGGGGAGAGGGTATCAGTACCTTCAGTTGGTTAGGATTGGGCTAGATAACACATCTAATAAGGTACAGTAAGAAATAAAACTATGTGAACAAAACCAGTTTTCCTCTGCCATCTCAGAAATTTAGTCTACCCCACAGCAACATAGAGTTCTAGGAGATTTGGATTTTAAAGTACTTTCTTTTCTTGGCATCTATTGTAACCTTGTTAAGTGGTGTTATCTGTGATTTCTGATTACAGCTTTTATGCTTGTTGGCTGTGCTGCTGCTTGAAATGTTTGTTTTTCTCCCTCATTTTTATTTAGAAGTTCCCAAAAGCACATTGGTTCCCTGCCAGGTTTCATAAACCCTGTGATTATTTTTCTGATCCAAGGCTAAACTTCTAACAGTAGGTCATTTGTCAAAATTCTCTAAAGTCCTATGGTATCTCACAGGAGGTCTGGATACTCAAAGGCAGGATTTCTCAACTTTGGCACCACTGACATTTGGTGCCAAATAAGTCTTTGTTGTGGGGGTTGTCCTGTACATTGTAGGATATTTAGCAGCATCCCTGGCCTCTCCCAACTGGATGCCTGTAGCATCCCCCAGCCCCCACCTAGGTGTGACAACAAAAAATGACTCCAGACATTGCCAAATGTCCCCCGGAGGACAAAATGGCATCTGGTTGAAAACTATTGCTCTAAAGTAACCTACACTGTAATGGTGTAGGCCATGGGAGTGAAGAGCAGTTACCAGAGCCAGTTCGTGGAAGCCACTAGATGGCCTAAGGCAGTGATAAGCCATTGTTCAGAAGTAGGATGCTAAGTCACTGATGTACTGAGCCTGGGTTTTGGCAAGAGTGGACAGTGGCAGTCCAGCATGGACCCCTAGCACAGGAATAGCCTTCCCTCCTCCGAAACCTGTGTTTCTGAAATGCTTTGTTCCAGGACCTCTCTACACTCTTAAAAATGATTAAGAACCCCAAATAGATTTTCTTTATGTGTGTTACATCTGTTCACTTTTACCACATCAGAAATTAAAACTGAAAAAATTTTCATGAATTCACTGATTCATTTTAAAAAATAATAAACCCAATATATGCTAACATAAATCATATACTTTTATGAAAAATAACTATTTTTCTAAAACAAAAGAATAGTGAGAAGAATGGCACTGTCTATATTTCTGTAAATCTCTTTAATATCCAGCATAATATAGAGAATGGGATCCTCATTTCTACTTCTTCAATCAATCTATTATAATTTCACCCATCATATGGCCTCCAGGAAACTCCACTGTATATCAAGAAGGAATAATAGTGAGAAGGCACTTAGTATTATTATAAAAATAGTTTTGACCTCACAGATCTTTTGATGAAGGGGGTTCAGGGATCCTCCGGGGGTTCCTGGACCACACTTTGAGAACAACTGCTCTAAACTGACATGCCACACTTTTATGAATGCAATTCACTTAAGGGTTGATAAATTTCTTTTGAAACTAGGATCTCTAGGGGCAGTGAAATCTCCCTATTAGACCTTAGTGTGAGTACCTAAGGAACAGAGACTGCTCTGTTCCTAAGATCTGGTGAGCAGCAGTACTGAAGAAAATGAATGACGTAATTTGAAGAACATATTACCTGGAGGGAGGGCAGGACCGGGTAAGGGCTTAGTCAGGTAGCAGTATGAGGACACTGGGCCCTTTGCAATAAGAAAAGAGGAAGCACAGAAAGGAGAAAGAATTTGTTTTGTAGTTTCTCCTATGGTCCTGATGAGCCCAGTCACTCATATGCCATTGGAAAGCATCTTCCCCTGTATCCTGAGCTAATTGCCACATTGCTGAGCCTGGTGCCAGTGCCTGGCTTAAGGCATAGCATTGCAGGAGAAGTGGTAGTGATAAGACAACAACAGGGGAGAGGAAGAGCGAGAAGAGCATCAGATGGTGGAGAATAGGGGAGAAGGTAGCGCCAACACTAAACTCAGGGCCATCGATGGCCTGTCTGTCATTTGAAAGCCTGGCTTAACTTTCACTGCCAATAATATCTTAAAGAGGCTCAAAATTTAATCTGAGTATATTTTTGTTGTTTTGCATTCCACGCAATTGGTTAGCATTTGAGAAACCTGGGGTTCCGAGCATTGGATGAAGGAACTTGTTTAGAGTATAAAAGGATCTGAATTTCTTGGCGAGATACAAAATCCAAATATTCTGGCTGCCAGGCCCTACGCTAACCAAGAAAGTTAACTCCCTGACACTAAAGATTTATACTTATTCAAACCGCAAGTACTCTGAAATTGCATTATTTTTAAATGACTATATCTTTCTCAGAATATCTGAAGATAAGGTGGCCCCTCTGTTTTAAACAGCAAATGGGGGAAGAAAGGAAATAAGTTTGGGGACTTTGTATGATAGAGACCAGATCTCTGTGACTATAGCAAGTCTTATTAGTGACTGGATATGTTAGTGGGTTCAACTTATCCAAAATAGGCTAAGAAATTTTTACGGCATGTTCACAGTTCCATAAATTTTTCTGCTTCCCTCTTTTTAAGTTAGTGACATTCAGACCAACATGCACTAATATTTGGCAATATTGCTCCCATGAATGTGAACACACAGTTTATTGCCTCAGAATTATGCCACCCTCTCTACATGGTGCATTTTTTATCCAAAGTCATTAAAGTTTCTTCATTTAAAATCTAATAGCTCTAGAAAGAAGTCAGGATAAAGGTCATTATTCCCATTTTATAGCTGAAGACATTTATAAGGGAGAAAATTTTTATCCTAGAGCCAGTAGGGTTTCAGGCACTTGCCCAGTGGCTCTGAATGCAGTCCTTATATTTTTAAGCAGTAAAGGACTAAGGAGCAGTGGCCTGGCCTCCTGGGGATATGTACTAGCCTCTTAGTTGAGGAAGTCTTATCTTACTAGAACAATTAAACTATTTCTCTACAGCATTACCCAATAGTGGCAGAGTCATTTTGCTGGTTTAGGTCCTGCCATATTAATAATCTATTTTGAAACAATCTGGTTTGCCCTCTGGTAATGTAAGTTGACCACAGACATATGGCCATATCAGAGGAACAGCCAATCAGTAACTCAAAAACAATTTGTAGACCAGTTTTTACATTGTTGAAAATACTCCCCTTATCCAAAACGGAGGTCCACAATATACCTTTAATACTAAGACCAGTATGTCCAAAAGAATTTAGACTACGTGTTTGTGGAGTAAGGACACATATGTAGTACAGTTCTTTCTGAGATCATTTTCAGCTGGGCAACAGACTTGTGTGATAAAGGACAATTAATTAGAAGGCATGTTATTTATGTAGAATCTATTTTCAATTCTGTTCGGATTTATCCATTTGTCTCGGTCCACAATATGGAAACACTTCCCCTTCTGGGTCTGTCCTTTTCCCGACTCCTCCATAAAATTTGCTTTCTGTCTGGAAGTACAACAAGACACCCAGTTAGATCAAACTTAACACACCTCCTTCACAAAGCTACTGCAAGCTGCCGCCGACGATTGTCACCTGAGGGGAGACCCTCCTCACCACACACAGCCTATCTGAGGAGTGCCTTTTTTTCTATCCTCATTATTTAACAGTGTGTGCCGATTACTCAAAGCGATATGGGCAGGCCCTGGTAAATATAGCGTTGCTGTAGTGTTAACTTTTTATAAGGTAATGCTCAGGTTGCCTGCAGTGTCTAAAATTACTCTGTGGCCAGGGCCCCCTGCTTTATCGCTTTCTATAGTTTTAAAGTAGTTTGAAGCTTGAATAACATAAAATAACATAATATAATGTTATTTATGTTATTTCCCACGTGAAGAACGCCTGTAAACCTTGCAGTATTGAAACTCAGTGAACAAGGCATCTTAGACAAGCTGAAAAACAAATGGTGGTACGATAAGGGGGAATGTGGAGCCAAGGACTCCGGGAGTAAGGTCAGTCGCTGAAGGTCTTTTTGTACTGATTAGCAATCACATTTTGACCCACTGTTTATTTTCTATCCTAAAACGGCTTTCCTTCCCAACACACACTCCCTGACACAGTGGGACCCCTTTATAACAACAGCGCTAAAGGGATAAGACAAATGCCAGCCTCAGAGGCCTGCCATGTGACATCAATTGTTGACTCTATAGAACTGTTATTATGATTAGGAAACTCAGTCTGGTCTATTGCATTTCCAAAGTTATAAAATAATAAGCTGTGTTATAAGGGGGTTTTACTGTATTTCACATTTCAAAAGTTCAAAGAGAAAATATAACAACAATAACAACAACAACCAAAAAAAAAAAAAGATTTATTTGTGACAGTACTTTTTCTTAACCTCTTACAGTGTCAGAGACTTTGTAGTTATAAATGCATTTGGTTATTAATATATTATGTCGATCCCATCTGAAAACAGTCAAACGAATAAATAACAAAGACTGGTCTCTGTAAGCAGAATGATTAACCTCCTGCCAGCTGCTGTTGTATTGAGTTCAGCATTAATTTGGATCTCAAATCTCATTAAGTCTGTCACACTTCTCTCTTCCAAAGGTGTCATTTGAATCTCTGTACGTAATACTTTTAAAATTTAGTCGCATGCTCCTTAAGGGTTTACATTGTCAGGATAACATCACATTGATAAGCATGAAACACTCTTCCCCGCCTCCTTCCTGCCCCCCTTCGCTCCCCTAAGAAAGTTCTTTTTAGTTTCAATTTTTGCCTTTCCTTTTTTTGGACTAATATCGTGGTATCAGTTAATTCATTTCATGAAATGCCACTCATTTTCCCCGTGCAATGAACCATTTTGCTACTGGTTTTCTACATCCCACATCAGGGAATTCTATAACTCTTGTGAAACTTAAATAATACATGAAACATGAAACTATTCTTCTTGTCACAGCTGACATGGGCTATGTCAAAGGACCTCCCCCCCACCCCACCGTTAAATATCACATACATATAAAAATCTAATGGCAGAGGAAGGGTTACCAGAAATTGATCTATTTCCCAGTGGACTGTGGAACATCCTTGCAGATAGCCTCACCAGCCTCCTTAAAGAGATAATCCAATATTCCATATGTGACAGAAATTATTACTCCTTGTCTAGCTGTCATTCATCCTAAAAGAGTGACTATTTGCAAGGTTGTTGTGAATATGAAGCATTCCCACACCCTGTTTCTGAATGCAATTCAATTTCAATTGGACCTTTTATTAAGGTAAACAAGTACAGGACTGGCTTCTACGAAAATAGGATCAGAAGGACATGGTCATATTGTCTTTACTTTTAATTATTTAAATGATACCAAGACCAGCTGAACCAGAGTGTTGAGTGTCAGCAATGGCCATCATCTGTTCACTGTGTTGTCACTTAAATAAGATGCTCAAAATTCACTGGCTTAACAATTTGGGTATTCCATTCAATTACATTCAGCAGCAAAATGGTTACATTCCCTCTAAAAAGACTACAAAATGCTATTTTATTTTATTTCTTTTTCAAAGAAAGACTCCTGGCCCTTGGTGTGTCCTACCTCAAGGTAGGGCTCAAGACACCAACTTTTTTTCTTTCCATTTTTCAGCAGTTCAGTTTTTGCTTTTTCATACAGGCAGATAGCTTAGTCAGATTTGCACAGTTTGACCTGAAAGTCACTGACCGGCTTCCTCAACTTTTCTCCCTTGTTACAAAGAAAGCAAATAAGTGTCATTTTTAAAAATTATTCTCTACATTCCCTGGAGTAAAAGTTAAAAATGAGCTGGATTTTTTAAAAAAAAATCATCAGCCTCCTGGAAAAGCTTTCTGATTTGTATGGAGCCAATCTAGGACCCAGTGGATCCTCCTGACACTTTTCTTAAACTCTCAGGAAAATGGAACGGAGCCAATTCTTTGTGCTGTGCCCTTGTTCCAGCAACACAAAGACTTGCTGCCCTGATTTTAACTAGGATGAGGATTTAGCAGCCAATCTCCAAAGGGAGCATTTTCTCAGTCACTGGGGGAAAGAGGAGAATTAACCCTTTTTAAGCAAACCCTTGCAAAATAACTCCTCAGATAAGAATAGCAGGAACCTCTAATATTATCATGTTGTATCTTAAAGACTAGTTGTTCACAAAGTTTGTCACAGGGAGAGCAAGGGAGAAAGGGGTGTTGCGGGGCAGAGAGGGGAAAGAGTGCTTCAAGTTCCCAAATGAAAAGACTATTACATTTATAGAGATTATGTCACAGCTCAACTCTGGCAAATGGTGTTTATCCAGGCTGGCAGAGGAATAAATTATGCTTGTGTTTACTCTTTTGTTCCCATGGCCAGTGCTGTTTTATTAATTGTTGAACATCATTTTGAGGCACTAAGGGATGTAAGGAGTCAAGGTGAAAGGAAATTTAGGTGAGGATCAAGACTGTCAACAGAGGCACAATCTACCATCTTGCTGGTCATTGCAAAACATTAGCCAGTTGCCAGAATTGAGTCATAACACTTACATCAATGTTTAGTTATTTTACAATTTAGAACTACCCTATACTGTTGTAATATATTATAATGTTCCATTGCCTTTGTTTTCTCCAAGATCTAATCACGTTGTTCATTTCTCTTAGGACAAGACCAGCGCTCTGAGCCTGAGCAATGTGGCAGGCGTTTTCTATATACTTGTCGGAGGTCTGGGGCTGGCCATGATGGTGGCTTTGATAGAATTCTGTTACAAATCACGGGCAGAGTCCAAACGCATGAAACTCACAAAGAATACCCAAAACTTTAAGCCTGCTCCTGCCACCAACACTCAGAATTATGCTACATACAGAGAAGGCTACAACGTGTATGGAACAGAGAGTGTTAAGATCTAGGGGTACGGTTAAGGTCTAGTAAACTAATCAGCTTTACATTACTGTATGTCAATCTCTTTTTTCTTTGTTTTTTTTCTCTTTTTTTTAGTTTGGTTTATTGTTTAAACCATTGTCTCTTTGCAACCATTTGATTCTTTGAAAACAATGGTTGTGCTTTCTTGTCAGGCAGTGGTGCTTTTCTAATAGAATGGTTGTAATTAAATTGTGGTCTGTGACCCAAAAGGAAAAACAATTCTCCAGAGCATCATTGTTCAATAGAAAACATATGCAAGCCACATATATGAGCCACGTGTGCAATTTTAAATGTTCTAGTAGTCACATGTTAAAAAGTAAAACAAGTGAAATTAATTTTAATGATATATTTTATTTAACCCAATATATCCAAAATATGATCATTTCAACATGTTATCAATATAAAAAAAATGAGAAATTTTACATTCTTCATGCTAATCTTGGAAATCTGGGGTATATTTTATACTTATGGTACATCTCGACTTATACTAGTTACATATCAAATGTGCAGTAGTCACACATGGCCAGTGGTTATTGTATTGGACAGTGCATCTGTAGAGAAAGCAGCTGCTCTGGAACAGATATTAAAATTAGGGGCAGGGCACAGTGGCTCACGCCTGTAATCCCAGCACTTTGGGAGGCCGAGGCGGGCAGATCACGCGGTCAGGAGATCAAGACCATCCTGGCTAACACGGTGAAACCCCGTCTCTACTAAAAATACAAAAACTTAGCCGGGCGTAGTGGCGGGCGCCTGTAGTCCCAGCTTCTCGAGGGTGGCTGAGGCAGGAGAATGGCGTGAACTCGGGAGGCGGAGCTTGCAGTGAGCAGAGATCGTGCCACTGCACTCCAGCCTGGGCGACAGTGAGAGACTCCGTCTCAAAAAAAAAAAAAAAAGTTTAGGTACACAGGTGAGACACTGCCACCTCAAGTAATACAGCGCTTCCATTGGGAGAGGTGGTTCTTTTAAGTAAACAGTGTATAAGTCTGAGAAAATTTTCTTAAGCTTTGAGTTCTTTTGTTGTCCCTTCCTTGGAACTGGTGCACAGGTAAGTGTCTATCAAAGGACAGTCTAGGCTCCCTGCTGCTAGCCAAGCCCTAATTCATACTTCAATGAAGCTGAGTGTTGCCACCTTGACTCTGGCAACTACAAACACCACCAATAATTCAGACATGTTCAAATGCAAGCTTGAATTTGAATAATGTGTCTATTCTGGACGTGTTTAAAAGAATATAGTCTTGTACTTTAAAGTGCATCTGTCATCACTAAAATGCCTATCTGAAGTGGAACAGAACAATAAGCAACTTCATACCCCTTATTTTAGGCAATTTTGACCTCATGAGTAAATGTCAATATGCTGGGATTTCAACAAGTGCATTTTTGTTTTTTTGTTGTTGTTGTTTTGTTTTGGGGGATTTTGGGGGTGTTTTGTTTTGTTTTTGAGGCAGAATTTTGCTCTATCGCCCAGGCTGGAGTGCAGTGGTGTGATTTCAGCTCATTGCAACCTCCGCATCCCGGGTTCAAGCAATTCTCCCGCCTCAGCCTCCCAAATAGCTGGGATTACAGGCATGCGCCACTATGCCCAGCTAATTTTTTTGTATTTTTAGTAGAGACAGAGTTTCACCATGTTGGCCAGGCTGGTCTCCAACTCTTGACTTCAAGTGATCTGCCCACATCAGCCTCTCAAAGTGCTGGGATTACAGGCGTGAGCCACCATGCCCGGCTGCATTTGTGTTTTGGCCTTCTTATAGTTCACATTGCGGATTTACATTTAGCCAATTTTAAAATAATATTTCATGCAAATAAATCATTTGTCTTGGTCATGGAAAACATCATTTTGTCCAATGAAGTTGCTGGTTGTTCTTTCTTCCTGCCTTTTGCCACAACATATTCAGCACACTGCACCAATCTGCTGACAGTGTTCCCATTGCATTGGTGGATGTACAATACATGGATTCATCTGTAATTGCATTGTTTGCATGCAAGCATTTAATGTTTCAATGTGCTTAAAATGTTTCACTCTTGAGTAGGTGCTATAGGCCCATTACAATTTGGGGCATACATTTTTATAGGATAATATCAATACATTATTCATAATCCATTTTCAAAGTGATCCACTTTCTTTCTGTAGCCAACACATAGACATGCTTGCTAGACATGAGCAATTTCAATCTAACTTAATTATCCCAAATTTTGAGGTGGTAGCATCCAAATAAATAATACACCTTAAATTTGTGTAGCAGTCATCAAAGTGCTCTCATATCTATTGGCTCATTTGAGATAAGATGGATCAGACAGTTATCAGTAAGACCCAGCCCATGAAGTGTATTACTCAAGGCAACACAGTTAGGTAGTGGCAGTTCTGGGACTAGAACCCAGCCCTTCTTCTGCCTATAGCCATATCTTTGCTAAACCATGCTACTTCTAACCACCCATGGCCTGATGTCCTCCAGGAAACTTGAAATCCTAATGGGATCCTGTCAAATGGAGAGCAGATCTTGAGTTTCTGTTCCACTTGTCCACAAAAAACGTCTTGAGGAACTTCACCAAGCCTCCATATGCCCCATTCCTTATGCACTCCACACAAGATTGAATATTCAATCACTCCTACTTTCCCCAGAAAGAATCTTTCTGAGGATTATATCAAGGCTCAGGGTGACATGACCTCCAGACTTTTTTTATCAACTATTCCATCTGAGAATTTATGTCCCTACTACCCAATTACTACAGCCTCAGACTCCTGTTAAAGCCCCAGAGCAGTATTCATGAAACATTAGTGTGCATGTGACTTATGTGGGAACCTTATAAAAATATAGATCCTGATCCAGCAGGTCTGGGATGGAGCCTAAGGGTCTACATTTCTCACAAACTCCCAGGTCATGCAGATGCTGCTGGTCCCAGGAGTAGAAAGATTCTAGAGGAAATAATATCAAAGAATGTAACTTAATAAAAGAAAGGAAGGAAGAAAAGAGGGAAGAAGAGAAAGAGTGATAGAGATACAGGAAGAAAGAAGAAGAAAGGAAGGTGGGAAGGAAGGAAGGGTGGAGGGAGGGGAAAAAAGAAAGGGAAAGAAGGAAGGAGGGAGGGAGGGAAGGGAGGGAGGGAGGAAATCAAAGGAAATGAAAGGAAAGAAACTGTGTCAGCAAACCTTTGTTAGGACATAATGTTGCCATCCAAAAGTAGAGGCCTGGAACATCAAACCTGAGGGGAAAATCTCAGAAACTAATATGCCACAACTTCTGGCTTTCCTTTACTCATCTGAGTTGATTCACTTTTGTGAAGCAAAATTCAGGCTAATTGAGGCAACAGTCACATTTTAATAGACTCCAATGCCAATGTGGTTACAACCCAATTACCTAGCACCTTAGCAACCATCTCCAGGGTGAAAGAAGGCTTAGGAAGAGCATCTGCAAACAAATCTGTCCTCCAAGCCTGTACAGTCTCCAGACAAGAAGCAAAAGCCTCATACAATGCCAGGAAAACCTCACTTGTGTTAGTCAAGAGGCATAAAGCAAGCTGCTTTGAAACTTCTCTGTTGTCCTCAGCCAATTTGGTGATGTGACATTAGGGGAATGTTGGTTTAGTGAAGAGTGAGATCTTCACCCATTCATCTTTCATTTCTCAAGAAGATCTGGAATATCTCCTGGTGACTTCTAATTTGTTACCTAGTTATTAGGCTTCCAGTTATCTGAGTTGGCCTAAATCTGTCAGGGTCTATCCAGGGGCACCGACATCAAGAGGTACCCTGAGATTTTGCTTCTATTACTAATTATCAGAGCCCACCTTGGGGGTTTATAGTACCAGTAATTGTTCAGGAAAAATGACTCAGGGCAAATCACCTGCAAAAATATGATCTAGTGAAATCTGGTTAATAAAAGGGCATCCTTGAAAGATGAGGGAGTTGTTTCTCATTTTCTATGGGTGAGAGTCACATCAGGATTACTGGACTTATTGTGGGAACATGTGCCTCGGTCTCAGACCATGTTTAGCTCCCACTAGGGAGAAGAAAGCCTCTTGACTACCTGGTGCCTCTCTGGGTTACTGACCAGCCACTGGAAGTGTATCCTCCCAAGCATGCCTTGGCAGGTAACTGCCCATCAAGTGCTCCAGATTCATTGCACCCTAGGGTTGACTGTGCTAATTGTTTTAGGAAATTATTTCTAATTTCCTAATTGCAGTTCAGAACTACTTCTGGCTTCTTTGGTTTCTTCAAAAATATTTTTGAAATCTCTATCCTTTACAAGACCTCAAGATGCCTGAAGTTAGGGGAAAAGATTTTCATTTTTCCTGCAGGAGTTTTCTGTTTAGTCATCCTAAAAATATTAGCTTTGTTGATGCAGCCCATTTTCAAAGTGATCCACTTTCCTTCGGAAGCCTATGCATAGGCTTGCTTACTGGAGATATTTTTCTGCTTAAAAGAATTCACTTTATGTTAAATAGAAAGAAAAAGCATTCTGGATAACCAAGGTGATGATGTTCTTTCCCCCAAGGGACTTTTACCTCAGTGATAATAGTTCATTTGACCCCATTTGAAAGCAGGAAACAGAGGCACTGAGAGGTTGGGATCCTTTCCCAAAGTCATGCCGCTAGTTAGTGATGTCCCATGCCCACTGGGGAGACAGGAGGAGACTTTGATCTTTCTGCCAGATATGAAACTTCTCCAAGCTTCTGCGATAGATATGACTTAGGACTTAGGGGTGACAAGGAAGAGGTTTGTCTACTTTCATGTTAGTCTTATTCTACCCTCCTTGGATGCTTTTGGCCTTCAAGTACATATTGGGAATTCTTCTTACAGATACTTTTACTCCAGGGCCAGTGGCAGATCATAATTATGTCATTCTTTTGGGATAAAATTCAGTGTTAGATTAGAAGAAAAAGAAGTGTTTGATTAGTGTAGAATGAAAGGATAAAGAGAGGGATGTAAACTTGAAGAGGAGGTAAGAAAGTGTCCTACAGTATTCAGAGTCAGGGGCAAATGAATCCCCTGTACTAGTTAGTGCCTCCAAAAAGAAGACACGATCAGCATTTCAATCAGGCCTATATGTCAGGGCAAAGACCTCACTGATGCCAAGTCCCCTTCATAGGTATCACTGCTCTGGCCTCTTCCTGGAATCTGCTGTCTCTTTAAAGTCCCAGTGCTATTTTCAGACTTTAATAACTAAGGTTGTAGGTATTAAGAGAAACAATTGCTCACCTTTCTAGCAATAAGCAAAATATTTTCTTCTCACAGTTAAAATGGATTTCAATTCAGTAAGCCATAGAACACTGTTTACCCTCTGTCCTGGGTGAACAATTCTTTGTCACAGGTTCTGCAATCAGAATACACTCTTTTAGTTCTCGTGAATATCTGTATTAAAATACCATGGAAACTTTCTGGTATACCTACATCATAAATGATTAAAACCTTGAATTAAACTGCATGCAACACCTGCATATTCCTTAGTACAATACATATAGTAGAGAATGTAACCAGACCTGTCACCTAAAGCCAGTCAAATAAATGAGGTGCAACCCCAGAAATGCCAATTTCAGAAAACAGCTATAGTTTTGTCGAAGATAGACTGAGCCATTATAAACTTCTCAATTCCTAATAGGAGGCCCCTTCAATTTTAAATATCCCCTTGCCTTTGCAGATCCCTTCCCACTGGAGGCATGTGATGAGAGGAAATCACCGAAAACGTGGCTGCTTCAAGGATCCTGAGCCAGATTTCACTCTCCTTGGTGTCGGGCATGACACGAATATTGCTGATGGTGCAATGACCTTTCAATAGGAAAAACTGATTTTTTTTTCCTTCAGTGCCTTATGGAACACTCTGAGACTCGCGACAATGCAAACCATCATTGAAATCTTTTTTGCTTTGCTTGAAAAAAATAATTAAAATAAAAACCAACAAAAAATGGACATGCAAGATTCCAGTATGCGAAAAAAAAATCTTATTAAGTCAATCCAACAAAAGCCATTCTTTGATACCACTGCAGAGTATACAAACACCATGTTCTTTAATACACACACACACACATACACACACACACACAAATTTAAATTCCAATTCAGCAAAGAGGCCCATCTAAGCTAAAAGAATTAATTTTTCCTGATTAAAAAGAAAAAATCTGTCTCCCAGTGTTTGGGAAGACGGACTGGCATTTCTTCTAGGATCTGCTGACCAGATGTTTTTGGTATTTCCTGTTGGTGGTGATGTTCTGTGCACCCTATTTCCTTTCAATGTTGCTGAAATGTGTATATCTTTAGAATGTAAATGCAACACTTAAGAAAATTCAAACACTTTGGAAAAGGGACTAAACAGTGACTTCTCTGTGTTCTCGAAATGGTTTTGTGAAAACACTTTGATAACTTCCCACTCAATGAAGAGATTTACAGAGCTTTCGAAATTGACTTTGTGTGTAGCAAGGGACGGGGCACTATCAGGATACCTCTTGGTGCTTTCCTAAAGTGGATCCCGGGGTTTTCCAAGGAGCCTGGAATTTCAGCTCACAGATCTGTTTTTCTTGCTTCAGTGTGCATTTTAAGTCAATAGAGCTCAGTATCTAGCATTGAGGTGAGGGAAATGCTGCCTATACTCCCAGATGTGTTTAGAGTATCTCAGAAACAACACTGTGTTTAGCTCGGCTTTCTCTGCTAAGTATGCCTTTCAAGTGTACACCACGGAGACAGGACTGCGTTGCAAGGCGGGATAGCAGGTTCAGACCACAGTTCTCAGTCTGACTTTACTCTTGCTAGGTCTGTCCTACTAGCTGTTGCCTGCTACCGCCCATGGCTCTCCATCGGACTGCATGTGTCCTTTTCTAGTTTGCAAAGACTAAAATGCATTCCCAAACCTACTGCTAAACTGAGGGCCTCAGCATCATTTCCAGATCTTTGCTTGGAGCAGTCTCTCTATTGACTCTCTCAGATCACTCCACTGCTCCATGGGCTATCAAGTAACTAACTGCCTACCTGCCGTTGGCATCATCAGAACAGTCCGAAGAAATAGTCTCCACTCACTAATTACCTCCTATATAACGACGTATGCTTCCTGTAGTTCAGTAGTTTGCTCTCATCAGTAACGTGCATTGGGAAGTTTCCAGACTGCAAAAACTAGGAGCTCGCATTCATTTCCCAAGTGTGACCCTTAGATGCTTAGTTGACTCGCTGCATATTTGCTCTTGTCTTCAGAAAAGAAAGGAAGAAGTATCGTTCCAACGAAATGTTTCCAGAAAAGTGTAATATAAACTTTCATTCCAAAAATGGTGTCATAAGCAAACAACTCACTTATCAAATTTCAAATGGTATTGAACAAAAAAAGAAAGCTGTTGTGTTTTTGTTTTGTTTTGTTTTCATGAAACTGTGATTTTCAACTTATGAATGCTATAATGTCCCAGCGCGGGAAGCTCACGCTGTGTGAACACGAAGTTGTATAAAACAAACCAACCAACCTACACACAAACGTTTTCATAGGCACTGTATAAAGAAAAATGTATGTTTATTAACTCAAATCAGTTTTTCAGAGAGGAAACTTCACTGAGATGAAGAGGCGGGTAAATTGGTTTGTTATTTTTTAAAAAACTTGCATGTTTAAAAAAAACTGTTGATTGCTTCAAATTTCTGCTACTAACTTCAAGCTATGGGAGTTTGGCAGTAGTCACTTGAGGATTTTTTTTCCAATTCTTTTATTTTTGTTGTTAAAGCTGTACTTCAGTGAACAGAAAAATTGCCAAGCAAACTAATGGCTATAAAAGGGTAAATTGCATGTGTGGGCATAAATTACAGAGCCTCATTGCCATGAGGTATTGTACAAAGTTTTAATACATTTTGTAAATAAAATTGTAAAGAAAGAATTCTGTTTCTGTGCTATGGCTAGATGTTTAAAATTTACTTGGATGCAGATGCCAAGAAGTTACTCACTAACTGATTTCTGCTAGAAGCTTTGCCAATGATGTAACAGTCACCTTACTCATGATTTTCACAAAAGATTACTCCTCTCCCCACCCTAACTGCAATTGTAGTCAGGTGCAGACCCCTAGCTTAAGCAAAACTATACATCCAAGACCTTAGATTAGTTTAACTTTAGGATCTTCCATTCCCATTCTGTCTCCTCCACCCTTTGGGACTCCTTTCCAGAGGCCTGTCTTGGCTCTAAACTTGGTCTTCAATTCTCCCATCTCCACAACTGACGTCCCACAGAACTGCCTAAATTCAGGAGTATTGACCTTCAAAAACACTTCCAATTACTTTCCTATGCCATCATAACATATATGTCCTAGTACTCTTAATTGTTTAGCTAAGTTTTGTGCTGTTGCTTCAATGACCAATAATAATTCCTAACTGGAAATCGTTTCTTCCACCAAGGATCACTAATCTAGAGTGGGAGAAGAAATAATGAATTTAGGACTACACTGATTTTAGAATAGTTCTGACAGAGAAATGAAAAGCTAATCATCTAGTCTGATTTGTAGATTCTGAACATGGAATACAACTTCATCCAATAAATAAAGCAAGTGTTTAAATGTACACCAGTTTATATCATAACCACCTCAGAGAACAGGGGATAATGATAGGAGGAAAGGAGAGGGGATAATTTGCAACGGAACCAAAAAAGAAGGAAAGTGCAGCTGAGATGCTAGAGAGATAAAGGAAAAAAAGATATCTGGGGTTAGGGAGTTAGGAAGCAAGGAACGCAAGAGCTTAAAGAAGAAGAAAGACGGGAGTGGGAAAGGAAGACAGAAAATTCTGAAGTGAAGGCTGATAAAATCACACTGTGGACAGCTTGGCTTACTGTAGGCATCATCATAATTACTACCATTTTCACTGTGCTCTGAAATGCTAAATAGCTGTTAAACCACTCACACTTCATAACTCTTCAACGGCTTTTTAAAATTAAGACACCTGTCGCAGTCCTAACAGAAGACTACTGATTCTCCGGAGCAAGTTCAGGGACTGGATTAGAGTGATGAAATCAGTTCAAGTACCAAACAATGTCCCTGGATCTTCCAAAATAATAGATTTATGTTTTAACAGCCACTTCAATTCCTTATCCCCAAAGAAGAAGCTAATCTCAGTTGCTGTCGCAGACGATAATGGAGCACTATTTTGGTTTAGGTGGGATTTGGGGGGTTTTTTCTCCTTGAAGGAAGGAGGAAACAAAAGGGGCTGCTTTTAGTATTTCTCAAATTGGACTATAGGTAGTTAGATATTTTGCTTATACATAGAGTCAGCCTTTACAATCAGGTCTTCAAAAAGGCCTTGCATTTCAAATGCCACACTCTCCCTGTGCACAAAAGAAGAACGCCTCTTGGTCTCCACATCAGTATTCTTGCCCTGTTAAGACTTATGTCTGATCACACTCAGTCAACAGAACAATCTTCAAACAGGAAGGAAAAATGTATTTAAGGAAACCTTAGTAAGATCATGGCAGACATATTGCAGCAAATTGTCTCCCTCCTATTGGATGAGGGAAAGGGTCAACTGTGACTTCAGAAGATGAACGTAGAGGAGAACAAATTGAGAAGCAAGAAGCAAAACCATTATTCCTCAGAATTCAGACTCAATCAAGCAGAAGATGCATTAATATGCTATCTCACAAGGGTCAGAAACCATTTGTAACACGAACACTACCAAAACCTACTGTTACTGAGAGAGTTACTTTCAAAACCTGAGCTTTTTAGCGACTCTGAACCATAACCCTCTCCTTTTGTCCTCATTCTGTTGAACTGAGGTTCCTGGGACCAATTTATTATCAGATCACTTGACAGACATGAAACTCAGTAGCTGAAGTGTGGGAGTTCTGTGCACTCCCACAACTGAATTCAGATTCTCTCTTAGGAGAGAATGGTGGGTTGCACTAAGAATTAATGAAACCTGCCTCCAGAACTAAAAGTGCTATGAAGTGCTAGGAGACTTCCTGCATACCTAAGATCAAGAGTCATAGACAAGCGATTTACATTCAGTGAAAACATGGGGCACTCAGACTTTCTCAAAAGGTTTCCAGGGAGAGCACTGTTGTCAGGAGAGGATTGAGGGAGGCTTTAGGGAGTTGATCACTGTCCCAAACCTACTGTCACATACTCAACATCCTCAATGCTGAGGTTCACAAATTCATTCGAATGGGTGAGATTCCTCAAGTTCTCTGACAGCCATTGTTATTGTAACCATATGTCACCTGGACAGTATGGTTCTGAGAGGGCATACACTCTCTACCTCTCTTTGCCAGATGAGGAAGGAGCAATCTTGGCCCCTGCCCTCATAGGGCTTACAGTCTTGGTACAAGGTAGATGATAACTAAAAAGAATCTGCATTCATTTATGTCTATTGCTCTGCTCAGAGAAAATACTTTTAAAAGTCCAAAAGGAAGACTTTCCCTTTGCCCCTTCACTTAGACTTGCTCTTCCTAATACAATCAGGGGTGGCAGAGTTAACTAAATTTTTCTTCGTGCCCAAAAGCTGCGAGCCTTTGCAACTGAGGAGTCATACCTGGCCCCTGAAAGCATATAGCTGCTGAGAACCTCAGAATTACCACTTTCTTGCCAGCCTTTCCACCTTCTGAGCAGGAGGTATTTGCTTATTTGTTGATTCACAATGTCCTAGCTATAAACGTGTAAAAGAACCTACAATGACAGCCTAAGAAATAATCCTCTCCCCATGTCAGCAGCTTTGGAAAAATTACCCCAGGAGTGGTTTCACTGAGCTTCAATCCTATAGCAAAATGGTTGATTTACAATTTTCCTAATAAATATTCATTAAGCCTGAACAAGTCAATTAAATCTCTGGTGGCAGCTCACACGAGGCTTGAATATAAGCAGACAGAAGGAAACCATTTTTGTAAATATTCCCAAATAACATTACAGTCTTCCCCCATGAGAGTGCAAGAGTTTATCTGAAAGACTGAAAACCGTCTCTGAACCCAGTGAAGCCCTCTAAGGTTCACATTTCCTCCCATTTACTGCATAGCTTCAGAAAAGCTTGTTGCATCCTTCGTCTCCACTTCCTCAATTATTGCAATACGGTTTCTGCCACCACCACTGTACAGGAAATTCTCTTGACAAGGTCATCAATAAACTGCAATCCATACTTTATAGCAAGAGTTGGCAAACTTTGGCACACAGGCTAAATCCAGCCCACCACTTGTTTTTGTTAATAAAGTTTTATTGGAACACAGCCACAGTCATTCACTTATGTATTGTCTGTGCCTTCATTCACTCTGCAATGGCAGAGTTGACTAGTTGTAACAGTATTGCCTAAAAAATCTAAAATATTTACTAACTTGCTCTTTACAGAAAGTTTCCCAATCACTACTTTACCCTACTTGATAGCCATTATTTTATTTTATCTTTTTCCAGAATTTGATGTTATTAACCTCCTCCAGTTTGGAAATCTCTATTATTTTGACTTTCATGACAGCACTCTTTACTGGGCTTCCTCCTACCCTGCTACTGGTAATTTTTCTTCTGCTTCCTGGTCTCCTCCTTTCTCTCTTAATGTCAATGTTTTCCCAAGTTCTACCACATTTCCTCCTTTCTTCCCACTCTGTATTCTCTTCTTGTGTGCTATCCCATGGTTTCCATCTCCACATACATTATGATGTGTTTCAAGTCTTCATTTCTATCTCAAAACTCGTGAGCTCCAAACAAGTATAATTAAATGTCTATAGGACACCCCCTCACTTGGATTATGCTATAAGCATGTCAAACTTGACATTTCCAACACAGAAACTATTGTGTGTTCTCTTGCCCTCACCCCACTGCTAAACCAAAGCTCCCTATGAGAGTCCCTATCTTGATTTAAAACACCATTGATGGGGAGTCAAATAAAATATAAAAATAAATCTAATGAACTTTAAAATTGGTGGATATGACAATCTGAGAAAAACAGACTTGCACTCAAAAGCAGAAGCCACAGTACAATGACAATGGAAAAGCAGATGGGTTAGGTTAACACCAACTTGTATAGCTATAAGATGTAGTGAAAAGTAAGCATATGGTTCTTTGTATCATCCTTTGGATCACCGAATCATAATATGATTTGCACTCTTGTGGAGGAAAACTATCTAGGGTTATCACCAAGGAAGGAATGTGCAAGCCTTGAACATGCTAGCCAAGGGTCCCAAATCACTCACTCCCCAGAACATAGCAATACAAGGAGGTGGTTCTGGTCACTCTGAGGGAGATATTAGATGAAACCTGGGTGGAATCATAAAAGGAACAGGTGGGGAGTTTGCGTGTTCAGTTTATACATACCCAAGTATGTGCATTTCTGTAAGTGTTCAGAGGACTCTAAGCAACCCATGTTTTTTTTTGGTGGTGGTGGTTGTTTGTTTGTTTGTTTTTAACCTTTTGCTATGGACTGAACTGTGTCTCCTCCAAAATTTATATGTTGTACTCTAATCCCCAATGTTACTGGATTTGGAGATAGGGCTTTTAGGAGGTAGTTAAGGTAAAATGAGGTCTTAAGGGTGGGGTACCAATCTTACAGGATTAGTGGCCTTAAAAGAAAAGGAAGAGACAGCGATCTCTCAGTTTACATGCATCCTTGCAGGAAAGGCTGTGTGAGCACACAGCAAGAAGGTGGCCACCTACAAGTCAGGAAGAGAACCCTCACCAGAACTTGACCAGTCTCACACCTTGATGTTGAACTTCCAGCCTCCAGTACTGTGAGAAAATTAATTTCTGTTGTTTAAGCCACTCCGTCTGTGGTATTTTGTTATGGTGGCTAGAGAAGACTAAAATACCCTTTCCACTGTCACAGCGAGTTGGGTCATACAGACACGATGGTGGGACAGGGGAATACTCACCACTGTAAATCTAGTCACCAAATTCAGAAGCCTGGAAATCAGCTCTGCCTGCTCCCTCCCTCATCCTTATCTTGAGTCAAGTTCTAATGATTCAATCTCTCTGATATCTCTGAAATCCATCTACTTCTATGAGTCCCTACCTCATAGAAGTAACAGTTTCTTTTCTACCTCATAGAACTTGTAACACTTTCTATGTGGCCTAATATAACAGCCTCTTAGCTGTCCCTCTTGTTTCCAGGTTTTTGTCCCTCCAATTCACCCTCCACACTGCAACCAGAGTGACTTTTTCTGATCTCATCACTCCTCAGCATCAATGGGTCCCTATTGCTCTTTGGCACAGGAGTAAGCTCTTTTTTATTATTATTTATGTGTTTAATTTTTGTTTTAGAGAGACAGGGTTTTTCTCTGTTTCCCAGGCTGGAGTGCAGAGGCATCATCATAGCTCACTGTAGCCTTGAACTCCTGGGCCCAAGCGATCCTCCCGCCTCAGCCTCTTAAGTAACAAGGACCATGCCTGCCTAATTTTTTTTAACTTTTTTAGTTAAAGACTAAGTCATACTATATTCCCCAGACTGGTCTTAAACTCTTGGTCTCAAGCAATCCTCCTGCGTTGGACTCTCAAATTGTTAGGATTATAGGCATGAGCCACCAGCTCTTTATTTTACCATAAAAGTTGCTTATAATCTGCCACCTGCCAATTTCTTCACCCTTGTTGCTATTCACTAAGACCTAGTCATATGCAACTTTTTATTTTTATTTTTTGTTCCAAACTCATTTTAGGTCCAGGGAGTACATGTGCAGTTTTTCTATGTAGTTAAATTGCATGTCATTTTTAACATGAAGGGTTTGGTGTACAGACTATTTTGTCACCCACATAATAAGCATAGTAAGTGATAGTTTTTTCACCCTGATCCTCCTCCCACCCTCCACCCTCAAGTAGGACCCAGTGTCTATTGTTCCCTTCTTTGTGTCTATGTATACTCAATGTTTAGCTCCCTTCATAAGTGAGAACATATGGTATTTGGTTTTCTATTCTTGCATTAATTTGTTTAGTATAACGGCATCCAGCTCCATCCATATTGCTGTAAAGGACATGGTCTCATTATTTTTTATAACACCATAGTATTCCATGGTGTATACATAACACCACTGATAAGGATTTAGGTTGATACCATGTCTTTGCTATTGTAAATATTGCTGCAATGAACATACATGTGCATGTGCCTTTATGGTAGAACAGTTTATATTCCTTCGGGTAGATGCCCAAAAATGGGATTGCTGGGTCAAATGGTAGTTCCGCTTCAAATTCTGCAAACTGCTTTCCATAGTGGCTGTACTAATTTACTTTCCCATCTGCAGTATATAAGAGCTCCTTTTTTCCTGCAACCTCACCAGCATGTTATTTTTTGACTTTTTAATAATAGCCATTCTGACTGGTATGAGATGGTATCTCATTGTAGTTTTTATTTGCATTTCTCAAATTATCAGTGATGTTGAGCTTTTATCATATGCTTGTGAGCCACATGTATGTCTTCTTTGGAGAAGTGTCTGTTCTTGTCCTTTGCTCATTTTTTAATGGAGTTGTTTTTTGCTTATTGAACTGTTTAAGATCTTTATAGGTTCTAGATATTACATGTTTGTTTGATGCACAGTTTGTGAATATTTTCTCCCATTCTGTAGGTTGTCTATTTTAGTGATAGTTTATTTTGTTGTGCAGAAGGTCTTTAGTTTAATTAGGTCCCATTTGTCAATTTTTGCTTTTGTCGCAATTGCTTTTGGAGACGTCATGAAATCCTTGCCATGGCCTATGTCCAACATGGTATTTCCTAGGTTTCTCCTAGAGTTTTTATAGTTTCAAGTTTTATATTTAAGTCTTTAATCCATCTTGGGTTGATTTTCATATGTGGTGAAAGGAAGGGGTCCAGTTTTTATCTTCTCCATGGGGCTACCAATTTATGCCAGCATAATTTTTTGAATAGGCAGTCCTTTCCCCATTGCTTATGATTGTCCACTTTGTTGAAGATTAGATGGTTGTAGGTGTGTGGCTTTATTTCTGAGTTCCCTAACCTGTTCCATTGGCCTGTGAGTCTGCTTTCTTACCAGTATCATGATGTTTTGGTTACTGTAGCCTTGTAGTAGAGTCTGAAATCAGATAATGTGATGCCTCCAGCTTTGTTCTTTTTGCTTAGGATTGCTTTGTCTATTCAAGCTCTTTTTGTTGTTGTTGTTCCATATGAATTTTAGAATAGGTTTTTCTAATTCTGTGGAAAATGTGGTTGGTAGTTTGATAGGAGTAGCAATGAATCTGCAAATTGCTTTGGACAGTATGGCCTTTTAATAATATTGATTCTTCCAATTCATGGAATTTTTTCCATATATATATATATGGAGTCTCGTGATGGAGTCTCACTCTGCCACCCAGGCTGGAGTGCAGTGTGCGATCTCATCTCAGTGAAACCTCTGCCTCCCGGGTTCAAGCAACTCTCCTGCCTCTGCCTCCCGAGTAGCCAGGACTACAGGTGCCCACCACCACACCCGGCTAATTTTTTGCTTTTGGGTAGAGATGGGGTTTCACCATGTTAGCCAGGATGATCTGGATCTCCTGACCTCGTTATCTGCCTGCCTCGGCCTCCCAAAGTGCTGGGATTACAGGTGTGAGCCACCGCGCCTGGCCTTTTTTCCATTTTTTTTGTATTATCTCTGATTTCTTTGAGCAGTGTTCTGTAATTCTTATTACCTCCCTGGTTAGTTGTATTCCTAGGTATTTTATTCTTTTTGTGGCAATTGTGAATTAGTCTGCATTCTTGATTTGACTCTCAGCTCAGATGTTGTTGGCGTATAGAAATGCTGCTGATTTTTGTATGTTGATTTTATATCCTGAAACTTTGCTGAAGTTGTTTATCAGATCTAGGAGGTTTGGGACCGATACTATGAAGTTTTCTAGGTATAAAATCATATTTTCTGTGAAGAGAGATGATAGTTTGACTTCTTCTCTACCTATTTGGATGCCTTTTATTTATTTCTCTTGCCTGAATGCTCTGGCTAGGACTTCCAGTACTATGTTGAATAAGAGTGGTGAAACTGGGCATCCTTGTCTTATTCCAGTTCTCAAAGGGAATACTTCCATCTTTTGCCTGTTCAGTATGATGTTGGCTGTGGGTAGAAATGGTACCAGCTCTTCATTATACACCTGGTAGAATTAAGCTGTGAATCTGTCTGGACCAGGGCTTTTTCTGCTTGGCAGGCTTTTTATTACTGATTCAATTTAAGAACTCATTATTGGTGTGTTCAGCATTTCAATTTCTTCCTGAGATTCTTTCCTTAGCTTGGTCCATGTTGCTGTTTGTACTTCTGATTGTATTATGAAATTCTTGTGGTGAGTTTTTCAGCTCTATCAGATTAGTGTGGTTCTTTCTCAAAATGGCTATTTCATCTTCCATCTCCAGTATCATTTTACTGGATTCATTAAATTCTTTGGATTGGGTTTCAATTTTCTCCTGAATCTTGATGATCTTCATTACTATCCAGATTCTGAATTCTGTGTGTCATTTCAGCCATTTCAGGCTGGTTCAGAACTGTTGCTGGGGAGTTAGTGTGGTCACTGAAAGGTAATAAGACACTCTGGTTTTTGGGGTTGCCAGAGTTCTTGCACTGGTTCTTTCTCAATTGTAAGGGCTGACGCTCCTTTAACCTTTGAATTTGCTGTCATTTTAATGGGGCTTTTCCTTTTATATTCTTTGATGCCCTTGAGGGATTGACTGTGGTATAAGTTAGTTTCAGTTGACTGGCTTCATTTCTGGATAATTTCAAGTGGCCAAGGCTCAGCTCAGCACCCCTGGGCTGCATGCTATAACAGTGGGGGCCTGGGATCGGGGCTATGACTTTGTTCTCTGGACACTCGAGGTTGAGCATCTGCTGTGCTGGAGGGGCTGAGGTGTTTCCATTCCACTAACAACACTCCAGTAGGGAAGGGGGATGCTGGCAAAAGCATTTCATTGGGGCTGTGGCAGGCGGTCTATGTGCATGTGCTGGTGGAAGCAGGACAGTAGCGCAGTGAGATCTACATGCACGTAAATGCTCCATGAGTGGCAGGGTGGTGGGGACTGCGTGCATGCACTTGCATCAGCAGTGGCGATGTGGCAGAGTCCATGCATGTGAGCACTGGCAGCAGCAACACAATGGGATCCACTTGTATGCACTGGCAGCAGCCGCATGGTGGGATCCATGTACACAAGTGCACTGCCGGTGGCAGTTCAGCAGAGTCTACATGCATGCCAGTGGCAACAGGGCAACAGTGTGGCAGGATCCACCATGGGTCAGCAATGGGGCAGCAGTACGGCAGGGTTCCTGTGTGTGTATGTGCACTGGTGGCAGGACAGTGAGGTCTGCATGCACATGCTCACACCAGTGGTGGTGAGGCAGTGGTGGCAAAGTCCATGGGCACTGGTGGCAATGGAGTGGACAGCAAGGTCCATATGCACACAAGCTGGCAAAGCAGTGGGGGTAGGCTGCGAGCAAGTGTGTGCTGGCAAAGCAATGAAGGGAGGCTGTGGGCTAGTGCACGTTGGCAGGGGCCCATCTGCTCAAACTCTCTGATGGTTAGCAGGGCCTGCTGGTGAAGGAACTATGGCAGCAGCCACACGGAAGTGCACCAGTTTGGCATCCGAGGCTGTGCTGCAAACAGGTGCGGCCATGCAGGGATACTGGGAGATGCCAGCAGATAGGAGGGTGTTCAGATCAGACTTGCCCATTCCACAATCAAGACAACCCTGTTCTGTCCAGGTCCAACAGTCAACAAAGGCCAAAGCCACCTAGAGGACCATGGCAAGCCTCAGGGGATGGGCATCCCTGGCCATGTTCCATTGTGGCCATTCTCACACCAAACCCTCCAGGCTCTGCACAGTCTGGAGTCCTGTCCCTGTCACATCTCCAAGTGCCTATCCCTGTCAGCTTAAATATCTTTTGGAGTCTTGGGTCTCCTGCAACTAAGATTCCAATGGTCCTTCATGACAGTGGGCCACTTCTCACCTATTTAACTCATCCTTTCCCCAGGAGCCACTGGGGGCCAGGAATGAGTCCTGATGTTTGGCAGCCCTGTGCAGGGTTCCCAGCTTCCTCCCTCTTCAGCCCAGGGACTGTGTCCTCCCTCTGTCCACTCTCAATGCTTTCCTTCTGAAGATTCACTCAGAGTGTGCCAGTCTTCTTGATGGTCTCATCTCTCGGTGGGTAATGCTCTTCCTAGCCATGTCTTGTTGGCCATCTTGGTTCTCCTCCATATTCAGCTATTTCAAAGTCCTGGCCCTGCCATGTCTTTTCATGTTTTCATGTTTTTGCACATGCTTCTCTATCTGCTTTTATGGCTGACTAGCTTGTACTCTGTCTTTAAGACTAAATTAGCATTGTTTCCTCTGGAAAGCCTTGTCTAACTGTCCTCTCACCAACGGATTGTGTTAGGGACCTTTCCTTTTTGCTCCCACTACAGTAGTACTTACCTATCTCATAGCGCTGTAATGAAATATTGTTTTCCCTACTGGGTCATGCACTGAGACCACAGGCAGAGTCTCATAGTCATTTACATAGCTGCAACAGAGTTGTAAAGGTTTGATGAGCAAATGAATGAAATGTGGAAGTGGGGGAATAAACAGGCATAACTTAGAAAGTGGTGTTGACAGAGAAGAGGTGCCACCTTATACCATACAAAATGCAAAATCTCCCAGACTTTCGGTCCAAAAAGGCCCACCTTCCACATAATCAATCGGTCAGCAAAAGCAGTTATCCATAACAGGTCATATTTTCTAGGTCTCTCTTCTCCCAAAAGAAGCCCTACCTTATCTCCCACCAGCCAGGCAGCCTAACCTTCAGATTCCCTTGGGTGTGGAGTATATCTTGCACCACCACTATGGATGCCCTCCCTGGCCAATGCCCAAGCTACTGCACTGCAGCTAGGTCCTAAATTGATTCATAGGACACTCAGGCATGCAAATCTAATCTCCTTTGTGAGGTTTACCTACTGGATAGTGGAGGAGAAATAGAAATTGTAGTCTAAACGAATAGATTTAGCTCATACACAGTGGTATTAAGTTCAGTCAGTGTTGAAGACATAGTGATCCATCCCTCATATTCCTCTTCAATCAATGACGTACTGCCCAGCTATAAGGAGTGTAGTTGGCTGACGGCTGTTAGCATCTTCAGAATCTGCCAGGGCTTTAGAACATGGATCACACTCTTCTTGGGACATCTAGCAACTAATGACTGAGCAAAGTGGTGATAAGCAAGGTCACACTCCCTGGGGTGATCCCCAGTGAATAACCAAGCAAAGCAGTGGTACAAAAGCCCAGCTATTCCCACCCAACATGGGATTTCTCTAATGACCAATCTTTGCTCCAGAGAGCCCCCTCGGGCTGGCAGAGACTTTGTCAAGTCTGCATATCTTCTGATGGCTCCCCCTCCTCAATCCTTCTTTGTCTCTATTTCTTCACAGGTGTTATCCCCTAATAAATGTTTGCACTCCTAATTCCTCCGCATCTGCTTCTTTGAGAAGCCAACCTATAACTTTTGGTGCCAGAAGTGGCCCAAGAAAGGAAGCCATAAGATGCGGTGTGGATATTGGATTCATCAGCACCTATCTGGCATTAAGGACCCCATTCCTGGTGGAAGATTATGCACAGAGAGCCCCTGACACAAGACAGAGTCCCAGTGTTTAAATATTTCTCCTGTGGTGTTTCAGGAGAACACACCAGTAAGGAGAATTCATTAGCTCATGGAATGACTCAAGCATTTCAAACGTATGCGAAAATATAAGTATAAAGAAAATGGAATCTTACACTTTTATTTAGTTACATTGATGCCCTGCTGAAGGGAAATAACAACTAAAAACTAAATGTGCAAACACAAAGTCTCTTTAGTAGCTTACAAAGAAGACTTAATTTCATGCAATGGGTGAGCATAAAAGTCAAAGATAAAACCCAGGATTTGATCATCAGAGTGGCTGAACTTCAAGGATAGCTGAATGCTTAACTGAGGCAGGTATGTTATGCCAAAGTCAGGGTCCTAGTTGTGAAAACTCAGGACCCTGACACAGGAGATGGGGACATCTAAGTGGATGCTCCTGAAGATTTTGACTCTGCAGCCCTCTTAAAATCTTCTGAGCCAGTAGAAGTGCCTCATGCTTGCCCAATAAGAGCTGGTACTTCTTCTATATAAGAAGACAATACATAGGTCTTTCCACCACAAAGCAACAGGTCTATAAGCAGCAAAACATTTCCACAATTAAGCTGGACTTGACTGGGGAGGAAAAGGACTATATCTCAAAGGAAGTGCCAGCATGTACTGAGAGGAATCAGGGGAGGTCCCATGGGACTATGTTCTGAAGGTGCTTGACCAGGGAGAGCTTTATCGTAAGACCAGATAAGGGAGAGTTTGTTGGTTTGGGGGAACTCTCTTAGAATACAAGACTTAACACTCTAACAGAGACACCAGAAGTTGGTGTAACTTGCTGCTAAGGTGGCTCCTATAAGCCTGGAAAAAAAACAGCCCACACTGAGTGATGTTAAAATTCCTGAATTGCTGTGGTATATGCCAGAGGAAGAAATTAAAAGGCTGAGAGAAGTGGGCATGCTGGAGTGGATATGAAGCCAGAAGATCCACTGGAGGATTATGTCACATAGGAGAACCCAGAAGACACATCATTCACCTAGGCCATCAGGAATACTGGTGAAAGTGGCAGCAGGATCACCAAGAAGTTTAGTGGTGGCTTTCCTCTGCAGGCCAGAGCAGATGATAAGAGACATGGTCCCTTGATTTGTTTATAGAAATGGAAATGATTGTCAAACCTCCCAACCCTGGCAATAGAGACCAAATGATAGCACTCCTCCACCAGAAGCCAAGGGGTTTGTAATAATTATAACAACACACACAATTAGATCGGCAACCAAGTGGGCCTGATATACAGAGATGGTTAATAGAACACTGCATCCCTAAAGTCAAAATAGATAGTAGCCAAAAGCATATTGCTTAACATATATAATTTTTAAAAGAGTAAGCATAAATGAGCAGGAACTAGAGGTCAGTCTCCCCAATTAAAATACCATAATTTCTAGTTTAGTTTCCAGACCTGAGCTAATTTTCCATCCCAGAACACACCTACTGGAGAGATGGCCTCCAGTGGGAAGAGTCCTGCATTATAAGTCTTTTCCCTAGTCCTTACCAAAAGGACCCCACAGTCATCTACTTGGCAAATTTACTGTACATTTATTGTATATGAGGTACATTTACTATATACTAGAGAAAGAGGCATATCCAGATATTAGATCTGGGGTCTGAGTTGACACTGATACTTGCAGACATGAAGCATCATCATGTCTGCTTGTTAAAGGGGAGTCATCTGGGTGTCAAGTAGTAAAAAAAATCCTAGCCAAAGCCTCACTTACAGTGGAGCCACTCGATCTGCTGACTCACACGATGGTCATTTTCCTGGTCCCTGAAGGTATAGTTGGAATTGACATATTTGGCAGTTGATGTAGCACCCACATCGGGTCCTTGTCCATACTGAAGATTAAATAGGAGTTTCTGAAGCTGCTGCTCCTCCTCCTGCAAGAGATTAAGATAATAAATCAAAACCAGTATCAAATCTGAAGGAGGATTATGGAAATTTTTGTCCCTTGTAAAGATTTAAACATTGCAAGGGAGAGCAAGATGGCCAAATAGAAGCCTTTACCAATTGTCCTCCCCTACAAAAACACCAACTTGGACAACTATCCACACAATAAAGCACCTTCATAATAACCAAAAATCAGGTGAGTGATCAAAGTACCTGGTTTTAACTTCATATCACAGAAAGAGGCACTAAAGAGGGTAGGAAAGACAGTCTTGAATTGCTGATGCTACCCCTCCCCAATCCCCAGGTAGCAGCCGGGTAGCACGGAGAAAGAATCTGTGTCCTTGAGGGAGGGACAGCACAGTGATTTGGGGACTTTTCATTGGAACTCAGTGCTGCTTATCACAGCAGAAAGCAACACCAGGTAGAATTCAACCAGTGCCCACCCACAGAGGGAGCATTTAGACTAGCCCTATCCAGAGGGGAATTGTCCATCCCAGCAATCAGAACCTGAGTTCCAGCAAGCCTCACTACAGCAGGTTAAAGTGCTCTGTGGTCCTAAATAAACTGGAAAGACAGCCCAGGCCACAAAGACTGCAATTCCTAGACAAGTCCTGGTTCTGTGCTGGGCTCAGAACCAGCTGGGGTAGCCAAAGGAGTGCCTGTGCCATCCCTCCCCCAACCCTCAACAGCAAAGTTGCAGCTCCAGAAGAGACTCCTTCCCTCAGATTGAGGACAGGAGAAGGAAGAATAAAGAGGACTTCACGTTACAAGTTGGATACCAGCTCAGTCATAGTAGAATAAGGCACTAGGCAGAGTCCTGAGGCCCCCAGTCCAGGCCCTAGCTCCCAGACATTTCTAGGCACACCCTGGCCAAGAAGGGAGTCCTCTGCCTTGAAGTAAAGGACCCACTTCTGGTAGCATGCATGATCTGCTGACTAAAGAGAGTCCTTGGACCCTGAATAATCAGCAGTGACACCAGGTAATATGTCAAGGGCCTTAGATGAGCCTCAGAGATGCACTGGCTTCAGTTGTGACCCAACACATTCCCAGCTGCAGTGGCTACGGAGACCAACTCCTGTTCGAGAAAAAAGGAAAGAATAGTAAAGGGAACTTTGTCTTCCAGCTTAGATACCAGCTGAGACACTGTGATGGAGAACCTAGTGGGCCCCTAGGGTCCCCCATTCCAAGACATGGCTCTTATGAGGCATTTCTGGACCTGTCCTAGGCAGAAGGGAGCCCAGTACCCTGAAGGGTGAGTCCCAGTACAGGCAGCATTCACCACAATCTGACTGAAGAGCCTTGAGCTTTAAGGGAACATTGGTGGTAACCTGGCAGCATTCCCCATGGTCCTGAGGTGGCAGTGACCATGAAGTGAGGCTCCTCTACCTTTGGTAATGGAAGGGAAGAGTGAGAAGCACTGTGTCTTGTGGCTCAAGTTGCAGCTCAGCCACAATACCAGGTAGAACACCAGGTAGACTTCTAAGGTTTTTGACTCTAGTCCCTGACTCCCGGGCATCCATATGCAGAAGAATGAAACTAGACTCCTATCTCTCACCAAATACAAAAATCAAATCAAAATGGATTAAAGACTTGAATCTAAGACCTCTGACTATAAAATTACTACAAGAAAACATTGGGGAAACTCACCAAGATATTGGTCTGGGCAAAGACTTCTTGAACAATGCAGCAGAGCCACAGGCAACCAAAGCAAAAATGGATAAAGGAGATCATTTCAAGTTAAAAAGCTTTTGCACAGAAAACAAAAATCAACAAAGTGAAGAGGCAACCCACAGGATGGGAGAAAATATTTCCAAACTACCCATCTGACAAGGGATTAATAACAAGAATATATAAAGCACTTGACCCAATAACAAAAAAAAACTAATATTCTAATTAAAATATGGATGAAAGACCTGAATAGAAATTTCTCAGAAGGCATACAAATGGCCAACAGGTGTATGAAAAAATGCTCAACAACACTAATCATCAGAGAAATGCAAATCAAAACTACAATGAAATATCATCTTACCCCAGTTAAAATGGTTTATATCCAAAAGATAGGTAATAACAAATGCTGGTTAGGAATTGCTGAAAAGGGAACACTTACACACTGGTGATGGGAATGTAAATTAGTACAATCACAATAGCAAACAGTTTAGAGGTTCCTCAGAAAACTAAAAATAGAGCTACCATGTAATCCAGCAATCCCACTGCTGAGTGTATACCCAAAAGAAAGGAAATCAGTATATCAAAGAGGTATCTACACTCCTATGTTTGTTGCAGCACTGTTTACAATAGCTAAGATTTGAAGGCAACATAAGTGTCCATCAACAGATGAATGGATAAAGAAAATGTGGTACATATACACAAGGGAGTACTATTCAACCATAAAAAAGAATGAGATCCTGTCATTTGCAATAACATGGATGGAACTAGAGGTCACTATGTTAAGTGAAATAAGCCAGGCCCAGAAAGACAAACATTGCTGTTCCCACTTATTTGTGGGAGCTAAAAATCAAAACAATTGAACTCATGGAGATATAGAGTAGAATAATGGTCACCAGATGCTGAGAAGGGTAGCGGGGTTTGGGCGGTGGAAATGGAGATGGTTAATGTATAAAAAACATAGAACAAATAAGAGTTTTGGTTGCAAAACAGGGTGATTATATTCAATAATAACTTAGTTGTACATTATAAAATAACTTAAAAAGTATAATTGGATCATTTGCAACATTAAGGATAAATGCTTTAGGTGATGGATATCCCATTTACCCTGATGTGGTTATTACACATTGTATGCCTGTGAAAAATAAAATAAAATAGCTAAAAGAGTATAATTGAATTGTTTGTAACACAACAAAATGATAAATGCTTGAGGTGATGGATACCCCATTTACCCTGATGTGATTATTACAAATTGTATGCCTGTAAAAAATAAAATAACTAAAAGAGTACAATTGGGTTGTTTGTAAAACAAAGAAAAGATAAATGCTTGAGGTGATGAACACCTCACTTACCTAGATGTGATTATTATGCATGTATCAAAATATCTCATATAACCCATATATGTATATAATATACATGATTGTGTGTGTATATATATATATCTACTATATATGATGTGATTATTATGCATGTATCAAAATATCTCATGCAACCCATATATAAATATTATATATATGTGTGTATATATATGTATCTACTATGTACCCACAAAAATTAAAAAAGAAAAAAGAAAGAAAAGGATGTAGCTAAATAAATACATAAATAACACAAGGGAGGCAATTCCTATAATATCCTCTTTAACTGAAAAATCTGGCCCTTCAACATCAACTGACATAGGGTAGGAATGAACCTGTCTTAGTATCTCTGCCATGCCCAGTCATTGGTACATGGCTTCACTGCAAACACAGTGATGGATTTCAGGGCCCAGCAGCTGGGGTCTTTGGTCAGTTATGCTGTCATGGTTGAAGGTCTTCCAGGCCATTTTCATGGCAGCCATAATATATTTTTGTAAAAAAAAAAAAAAAAGAAATTTGACTAAAGCCAAATATGGTTGAGGTAGGTATCAAAAAAAATCTGGCCCCTGAAGAAACTAGATAGATCTTGGAAAATGACTGTTGGCTAGTGCAAACTCAATCACAGCATAGCCCCATGGTTTCATGTACATGATATACAGCTGTTGGTTTGGTAAATTGGTAAAGAAAATGTGGTACATATACACAACAGAGTACTATTCAGCCATAAAAAAGAATGAGATCCTGTCATTTGCAATAACATGGATGGAACTAGAGGTCATTATGTTAAGTGAAATAAGCCAGGCACAGAAAGACAAACATCGCTGTTCCCACTTATTTGTGGGAGCTAAAAATGGTCATTTTTGGTAATTTGGTAAATGCCTTCTTTCCTATCCCAGTCAGAAAACAAGATCAGAAATATTGAGCATTCACATGGAAGAGACAACAAGTATTTATACTTTTGCCTCAGTACTATGTTAATTCTTACACCCTCTGTCATAATGGAATCCAAAGAGATGTGGATCCCTCAGAATACTATATTAATCCCTTACATTGATTGACACCATCATGCTGATCCAGTAGGATGAGCAAGATAAGACTAACATATTGGAGGCCATGGTAAGACACATGCTCCAGAAGGCAGAATATAAACCCTTTAAAGATTCAGGGACCTGATACTTCAGTATAGCTGTTAAGAAGACTATTATGAAGGGCATTCAGGAACATCTCCTTCTAAATAAAAGACAAATGGCCAAATCTTGTAGACCCTACTATGAAGACATAAACACAATGCCTGATGGGTCTCTTTGGGTTTTGGAGGCAACACATTTCATACCTAGGAATATTGCTCTGACCCATATAGTGGGTAAAGCAGAAGGCTACCAGTTTTGAGTGGCGCCCAGAGCAGCAAAGGGCTCTGCAGTAGACCCAAACTATGGTGCAAGCAACCTTGCTATTTGGGCCATACATCTGGCAGACCCTATGTTCTTGGAGATTCTGGTGTTGAAAAAAAGTACACAAGGTGGAATTTATGGGAGAGATGTGGGAGAATCAAAGTGCAGGCCCCTGGAGTTCTAAGGCAAGGCCATGCCAAAGAACATACATATCACTTGAAAAATAGCTCCTAGCAAGCTATTAGCCCCTGAGAGACAGAACAGTTAATCACAAAATAATAATGATGATCATGCATTTAGAAATGCCCACTATGAGCTGTGTCCTGTTACACCCACCAAGCCTTAACATCAAGTAGGCTTAGCAGCAATCATGATAAATGTGGAAATGGTACATCCAGAACCTAGTGAAAGCTGAACCAGCAGACACAAGCAAACTGCATGAGAAGGTAGCCCTGACTGCCATATCACCCACTATAGTTGCTCTAGTGCCCTTCCTTCAACTCACACCAATGATCATATTGGAGGGTCCCATATGACCACCTGGCAAAGAAAGAAAACTTCTGAATTTGGTTTGTGGATGGGTTAGCTTGGGGTAAGGATGCAAGCCAAAAATGAAAAGTGGCTGCATTACAGCTTCACTCAGGAGCAGCCTTGAAAGACAGTGTTCTTCCCAGTGTAGATTCAAGAAAAAGAAAGACAGTGAAGAGGGAAAAATGTACCTAGTGAGCAGAACTATAGGCGGTGCACCTGATCATCTATTTTGTATGAGTGGAGACATGGTCCAAGGTTAGAATAAATACAGACTTATAGCCAGTGATGAATGGCTGGGTCAGGGCCTCGAAAGAGAAAGATTGGAAAATTGGAGGAAACCGCTTCTAGGATTGTTGGCATGTTGATTGACATATAGAAGTGGACACAAATTGTGACAACCTTTGTGTAAAATGTTAATGTCCATTAGAGGAGATCTACCATGGAAGAGGGACTAAACATCAAATAGTCTAAATGGTTGGTCAGTTGATGCTAACCAGCCTTCTTCATCACTCACCCCAACACTGGCAAAACAGGTTATGAAAGAAGTAGCATGGTGGCAGAGACAGGGCTATGCATGGGCCCAACGTATATGAACTTCCACACACTTAGGGTGATCTAGGTACTTTTAAATGTCTAAAATGCCAGTAACAGTAATTGGTGCTGAAGTCCTCGTATGACACAATTCCCCAAGGAGAACAATCAGCCACTTGGTAGCAAGTTTACTACAGTGGGCTGCATCTATACTGGAAGGGCCAGCAGTTCTTCTTCACAGGGCTAGATACCTATTCTGGGTATGGGTTTACTTTTCCTGCTTGTAGAAACTCACCCAGAACCTGGGATTTTATGAAATGCATGATCTACAACTATGTAATTCCACACAGCATGGCATTCAACTAGGAGACCCATGTTACAGCAAAGGAGTTATGGGAATGGGCCTATGACCATGGGATACATTGATCATATTGTATACTACACCATCCAAAAGTAGCTGGCCTCACAGAAAACTAAAATGGCCTCCTAAAGGCACCATCTCAGAGGCAACACTCAGAAGGTACGAATTAAGTCAGAGACCTCCATATGGTACTGTGTTCTCTACAGGAATAATAGAAGGTTCAGAAAGCAAGGAGTGGAAGCAGGAATGGCCCTACTAAGCATCACTCCCAGTGACCCACTGCAGAATCTTATGTTTCTGGTCCCTTAAACTCTTAAGTTTTATAGTGTTAGAGGTCCTAGTTCCCAAAGGGAGTGCACTCTTACCAAGGGACACAACAGGATACCACTCAACTACAAGCTATTACTGACAACTGGACACCTGGGCTCCTTGTGACCAACAGCCAAGAAGAGAGCTCACCATCTTATCAGGCATAATTGACACTAGTCATCAGGAGAAGTTATGGATAATATTTCACAATGAGAATAGAGAGGAGTAAGTGTGGAGTTCAGATGACCCACCTGAGTGCCTCCTGGTACTCCCCTAACCCGTTGTAACTATGAATAAACATATGCAGCAAATCCAGTCTGAGAAGGGTATGGTTACCAGGGACTCTGATCTTTTAGGAATGAGGGTTTGAGTCAGACACCAGACAAGCCACCAACACCTGCCAAGTTGGTAGCCGAGGATGAGACGAATTTAGAATGGATAGTGGAAGAGGGAGGAAATGAGTACCAGTTGAAGCCCAAGACCAGCTGCGGTAGGGTTGGAGAGCTGTACTTTATCCCACTAACACTTCTCTTCTAAGAAAGGCTCATAAGAGCCCTGAATGAACTTCTTCATGAACATGTATGGAGAAGCGGAGCAGCATGATTTAAGGGGTGGACAGTGGCAGACCTAGAGATGTGTCACTCAGATCCCTCTTCAAGAAAGGACTCACCTCACAGCTGCAAGGAGAGTAATTATTTAATAGCCACCTAGCTGTTAGCACCTTCAGGGTTGGCCCCAGTTCTTGGGCCAAGGTCATGCTCTTCTTGGAGCAGCCCCTAGTCAATGACTGAAAAAGGCTGTGGTGCACGGATCTAGCCATTTCTGTCCAGTGCAGTCGCTTCCAATGGGAATCTGTTTCAGAATTCCCCACTGGACTGACAGAAACTTTCTCAGGTGTGCATTGAGTCTAATGGTGCCTCCTGCCCAATCCTGCTTCCTTTTCAATCACAGGTGTCACTCTCTAACAAATCTCAGTGGCTACTTCCCAGAAAACCCATCCTTCCTGCAACAGTCCATTTTAAAATAAAGTGCTCCATCTTTAGGAATTGTGCCCCTTGCCCCTACTCCAAATATTGGGGAATCTTTGTGGCTTAAGTCAGCTTGTAGTAGCAGAAGGTAGACAAGACTGCCAAGAGTAAAAGTGTTCATTTTACTCTTCACTTTGCCTTTGACAAATATCCTGGTGAAATGCCAGGCTTCTCTAAAATGACTCAGGCATTGAGTGTCCTACCATGGGCCTTCCTTTGCTTCTAACTCCTGCCCCATACCTGACCCTCATCGGGGACCATGCCTTAACACTGATCATTTTATTGTGGTAATAAAAAGCCCTAAAATCATCTGAGAGAAACAGTTGGCAAGTCTTAATGTGGCTTTCCTCTCTTCTATTTTCTCTGGTGGGATTTACTTACAGGCATAAATATGAAAAACACATATCACATATGATGATTCACAATTATTAAAATTAAATAAGAGGAAATCTTTGTCATTCACATTCATTTTCTTATTCAGAAGAGACATCCCATTCTACTGATTGCAATATAAATAAGTTTGGAATAATGATTGTGATATTCCATTAAACTAATGGATTCAATCTCATAAGTCATTTTTATGGATAAAATTTAACATACTGTATTAATTCCAAACAGAATACATTTGCAGTTTGTTACGGGAAAACAGATTACTACATGTAATGTCAACAGTCATTACTTCCTGGTGTTATTTACCTGATCCCAATTTCCTAGCTAATACCACTGTATGTGTAATGAATAATGCACTGTGGAAATGTACACTGTGCAAAAACACATTATATATAGTACAGTTATTAGCGTTGACATCACCTAATAAAATAGTTTGCATTTCTTCCCTGCCTCCCATCCCCTTTCCACTATTTTTAATGTAATATATACCTGGAAGAAACACTTCAGATGTGGGGGGAAGGATGTCCAAAGTGAGCAACTTTTTATAATTACTTATTTACTATTAAGATATAAATGAGCATACAAGTAATCACTACCCAGAGTAAGCAAGAAATGGAAAGCTTTCAATATCCCCAGAAAGCTCCCTTGTGCCCCCTCACCATCCATACCTAGGAAGTAGCCACTATTTTAATTTGTATCACCATAGATTTTTTTCAAAGTGAGCAACTTTTAAAAACTGTAAATTCAGTGCTTAAAAATCTCCTAAAGCAAAGATTGAAGTTATGTGTCACTATTGCAAAAACAGGTAAAGTCCAGCACTCAGCAGTGAGGCTTAACAACAATGATTTTCAGTTTTTCAGGAGACTGACTGGCTAGTTGAAAATTATCCAAACCTCCAACCTTACTTCTCCCTTTAGAGTGTTTAAATCAGTAATCAGATCCTTTGATTTTTTTTTTTAATGTCTGCCCTTCCTTACCCCTCCATTCTGCCTCTCTGGTCACCACTTCCTACACCAAGTGTAGTTCTGGTTTTTGATAGTTAATTGTACACATCTCTTCTGAACTCCATATTCACTGATGTTCAATTGGTAGCTTAAAATTGGTAGCCATAGTGGAAGTATTTACACAACAGAAAAAATTACAAATGCTATACCTCTGGGCCCCACTGCCCCCAGTGATGACTGCTAAATGTTTATCAAGACACCACCAGACCACCATAACACACACACATACACACACACACACACATACACACACACACACACACACACACACACACACACACAAAATACATCCAAATTATGCCAAATGCCTCAAAGAGCTTTGGGGATTAAAAATGCTATCCAGTCACACAAAACAAAACCAATCACAGAAGATTAGTAGGAGCAACTTTCAACTCAGCCAGTCTTTTCAGATTCATAACAGCTTGCCACTGGTGGTGGTTTGGTTTGGCATCAATTGTCATTTCGTAAATTGGTCCTACAATATGTAAATGCATAGTAATTTCCTAATTGAGGTAAACTATTGCTAACCTCACCTGAAATATTTGTAATAACCTTAGAGACATCATAATATATTGCAGAAACAGTTGAGAATTCACTGTGTGAAACAGAATTTTAATAACTTGTCTCTGTATTACAATCTCTATCTTTATTTATGGCTTCAGGCATATAATACTTTGCCTCCAAACCAGACAGTAAGTCCATTGGGATCAAAAATAGCATCTTCTTCTTACTTCAAATTCTTCACAGTGCCTAGCATAGTGTTAGGTTTCAAGCAGATGGCAGGTAGCAATGTATTAAATTCACTGTTTCCTCTCCTATTTCCTTCTCTATTTCATCCCCCTAATCAGTTACCTTATACTTTCTCAGTTACTCCCTACCATCTCTATAATTCCCCCAGTCACACAAAACAAACCCTACCACAAAAATTAAGAATAGTATCATAAATATTCTGTATTTCAGAAACAGAGTACATTCATTTGACCAATATTTGAGCACTAACACAAGGGGCATTGTTCTAAATATTGCAGGTACACACAAAGATGATTTAGACACAAACTTTGACTCAAAGGAGATTCCAGGTGAAAAGAATAGATTATACACTGTCTTAGTTCCTTTTCTGTTACTTATAACAGAATATATGAACTGGGTAATTTATAAAGAAAAGGAATCTATTTCTTACAGTTATGGAGGCTGAGAAGTCCAAGGTCAAGGGGATACATCCAGTAGCTTGTGGGGACTCTCTACAGGGTATCACATGGTAAGGGGGCTGAGTGTACTAGCTTGGGTCTCTCTTTTAATTTTTATAAAACCAATGGTCCCACTCCCATGATAACTCATTAATCCATTAACTCTTTAATTAATTACTCTATGAACAGATTAATCCATTCATAAGGGCGGAGCCCTCACAACTCTATCACTTCTTAAAAGCCCCACCTCTTAATACTACCACATTGGGGGTTGAATTTCACCATGAGTTTTGGAGGAGACAGACATCCAATCCATAGCAGATACATATATAAGATACTCTGACACAAGTAAGAAACTAATCCAGATAAAATGCCATGGGAGTGAAAGGAGGGAGAAACTACTTTCCACTAAGATAGTCTTTGGGCATGCTGAGTTGGAAGTAGAGGTAGAGGAGTAAATAACCAAAGCAGGAAAGCACAAGAGCACACACCAGAAACAGCAGTTTGTCTGGAGAGTAGGATGTGGAAGGAGGAACAGCTTAAAATAAAGTAGGAAAGTGGAGGTCAGATTATATATAATTATGAGTATTTTACTACAGAGTTTGAGCTTTACCTTTGGTCTTTGTGTTACTCAAAGTGCGCCAGATTATGTTGCAGTAAAATCCACAAAACCAACGACTTAAAACAACAAGATTTATTTCTTACTCATGCTACATGTACATCATGAGTACTCTGGGGGCCCCTATCCCTTGGATCCAGGCCAACAGAGCAGCCACCACCTGGAGCCAGAGGGACAAACAATGGGGCAAATTGTACATGGGCTCCTAAAGTTTCTGCCCCAAGATATCACACATCACTTCTGCCCACATTTCATTCACTATAACAAGTCACATTGTTACTAAAATATCAAAGGTTTGGTCTAGGTCCCATTGCTTATAGCACAGAAAACCAATCACTGAGACAAGTATTGCCAGGGAAGAAGTCTTTATTCAGGTGCTGCACCTGAGAAGATGGAAGATCAGTGTCAAATCCATTTCCCCGACCAACTAAAACTAAGGTTTTATATAGCAGGAAAGAAATGCAACTATGCATGGGAAAACAGGAATTAGAGAGGAGATAAAGAAGAGGAGTTGGTCAACAGGAAGCAGGTGGTCGGTTAGGCAATAATGATGGGTGAGGGATCTGGCATCTTATTGTCCAGATGTGGTGATCTGGTAAGTTTCAGTTTCTTGATACCATCTGAGGGGCCTCATGGTTGGTCCTGAGAAAGGAATTCAGATAAAACAAATGTAATTTTCTCAAGTTTTAAGACTGGGAGGGTTAATTTCTACATGTATTCAAAAGAAATCATAAACATCAGTTCTAAGGGACAATTGTGCCAGTTTCAACATGACCACACCTAACTTCAAGGGAGTGGAGGAACTGCAGTCTTACCATGTGTCTAACAGAGTGGAGAGCAAGCCAGACATATTTAATAGCACTAATGACTACCAGAGTCTTTAAGAAGAAGTTGGATATGGTCATATATAGATTTCAGAAAAATCACTTTAGCAGTGAATATTGGATGGACATGAGGGATGCTAGCTTGCAGGAAGAAAACCTAGTCAGGAGACTGGTGTAGTATTCCAGGGGCAAGATGATGGTGGTCTCCTCTAGAGCAAGGTGGAAGAATTAAAGAAAAAGGAACAGATGCATGAGACATTTAATGAGATACTAAGGAGAATCAACAGCACTAAGCCAACGGGCCATGAAAGTAGGAATAGGGGTAAACAGAACTGCTGCTGTTAGAAATGTCTTTTGGGCAGAGACTGTGGTGGTTCCCAGGGCTGTTGAGGTATGACTGGTGGTGGAACAAGGCTGGCAGGTATGGCTGATGGTTTTTCACTATTGGTGGTGAGGTATGGATAGTGGCTGGTGGGTGTGGGTGGTAAAATTCAGTATAACTGAAGCATATATAAGGTGGGGAGTAGTAGGAATTTACAATGGATGGGAAGGTAGCCAAGAGTCAAAGAGGAAAGTCTTTGACTACCATGGTACGTGGTTTGGATTTTGTCATAAAGACAAAAGAACCACTTAATTATTTTAAACATATCATCCTGATGATGCTTCAAGTACATGGCAGTTGCAAAATGAGAAAATCATTGCCGGGACCAGTTTGGTCGGGGAGACCCTAACCCAGCAGTGCTAGAGGAATTAAAGACACACAGAAATATAGAGGTGTGAATGGGAAATCAGGGGTCTCACAGCCTTCAGAGCTGAGAGCCCCGAACAGAGATTTACCCACATATTTATTAACAGCAAACCAGTCGTTAGCATTGTTTCTATAGATATTAAATTAACTAAAAGTATCCCTTATGGGAAACAAAGGGATGGGCCGAATTAAAGGAATAGGTTGGGCTAGTTAACTGCAGCAGGAACACACCGTTAAGGCACAAATCACTCATGCTATCGTTTGTGGTTTACGAATGCCTTTAAGCGGTTTTCCGCCCTGGGCCTGGGCAGGCCAGGTGTTCCTTGCCTTCATTCCCGTAAACCCACAACCTTCCAGCACAGGCATTAGGGCCATTATGAACATGTTACAGTGCTGCAGAGATTTTGTTTATGGCCAGTTTTGGGGCCAGTTTATGGCCAGATTTTGGGGGGCTTGCTCCCAACAAATCATGTAGTAGAGTAAGGCCAAGGATAGCTGGCCAACCAGTATATGTATGAATTTGACAAAGTTCAAGAGCAGAGGGGTGGGCTGTGTAATGTAGACTGCATCGTCATAATTCATATCTATCTGACGTTTGACAACTGTCTAGACAAAGGTGAATTGGAATGCTTCTTGTTTTCTCAAAAAGGATTTTAATTTTCCATTTTTATTTTATTCTCATTTTTCCAATTCATTTCCACTTTTGAGTATGCCCACAGGGACACCAAGTTTAGAGCAGGTTCTACTTGCTAGAAACTTCCTTCATGTATTAACTTCAAAATCTGGCCTTAGTGGAAAAACTGAGTTCAGAGAAATGACAAACGATTTGGTGACTGCTATGAAAGAAGTCTGAGAAGTTAGCGCAAGTTTAGCAGAATGGATTGAAACTCTGCAGAGTGAAAATCTCAGACCTGAAGTTGCCTTCATGAGGAATTTAAATACTACTATCATCTGCAAGATTTATGTTAATGCAGGCTTCATTGCACTTGAAAGTTCAGAAATTTTAGCACCAAAATGCAAAGATACCACAGACATGAAATAAAAATCATCACAAGGATATTTATATTTAATAAAGTTCAACAACCAAGTTATAGACACGTGGCAATCCACATATTGTAGAAATTGAAGCAAAATGAAACAGGTAAGAAGCTGCTAACTCACTACATTAACAATTTTAGAGCCCTTTATAGAAAAAAATACTTAAAATCTACCACTGAAAGCTAAATATTGGAAAATAAATCAGAAGATATTCTATGTGGAGTTCTTAATGTAGTCTAAGAGGATGGGGAGGAAAAGGAAAGAAAAACATTCCAGTTAGTAAAGAACTATTTAACATAGGCAAGGTAGATACAGAGAAAAGGCAACAGATGCACGAGACATTTAAAGCGACCCACAAACACAGCACTACCACTTTGTGAGTGCTTGATGTGGACCAGGCACCATATTATGTAATTTGCATACATTATTTCATTAATCCTTTCAGCTTCCTTTGAAGTAGGTACTTACATCAGATATTGTCTGTGGGTACTTGAGTCCACACCTGACTTTCTGTCTGTAATCTTCCCTGTATTGTCCAGGTTGGGAGCCAGAAAACCTACGTTTCCAAGACTCTCTTGCCAGCTAGATTTTGGCTAGCTTTTGCCAGTGGAAGGCTCTCTCATGAGGTAATGAAGTAGGAGAGGAGAGAGAAGCCATTCTGCATCTGGCTTTGACAGTGGAAGCACCCCGTGACTGCAGGTGATTACGGGCTCCAGCAGCATCAGTGGAGCTCTAGGAGCCCCAGCAGCACTGTCAGCAGCAAGTGCATGCTCACAGACTCTAGGCCAGGGGTGTCCAATCTTTTAGCTTCCCTGAGCCACATTGGAAAAAGAAAAAGTGTCTTGGGCCACACATAAAACACACATTAATAATATCTAACGAGCTTTAAAAAATCACAAAAATTTCATAATGTTTTAAGAAAGTTTATGAATTTGTGTTGGGCTGCATTCAAAGCCATCCTGGGACACGTGGCCCATGGGCTGTGGGTTGGACCAGCTTGCTCTAGGGATATTCATTTTCCACATTTTTGCTCCTCCAGCCTTAGAGAGCTATGGTTTTCTATAGTTACTGACATCTAGGTTATATCACCCTCTGCCTTTTGCAGCTCCAGCCCTTCCAGCACCTTTGTAATCAATTTCCCGTATTAAATCTCCCTCTGTTTGAAGCACCTAGAGAGATTTCTGACTTTTCCTTTGGCAACACATCATATCATTTAACCTTTTCAACAACCCTTTAGGCACTATTATCCTTATTTCAGACATAATCCAAATATCACCTGGCCTAAACAATCTTTTAGATACAAATGAATTCATATTAACATCTATTATCCAGAATTTCTTTTTCTTCCCTCCCTCTTCCTTGAACCTCTAGAATTGTCTACCACCCCTCTGAAAAGCTCCCCCCAGTATTTAGGGGAATTTTCAAAGGGAAGTATTATATGTCTTTCAAGTTATTTAAGACTCTAAATTGCATGTGACAGAGACCTGCCTGAAATTAGCTGAAGCAAAAAAAGTAATCTGATTGGCTCACATAACTAGGAAGTATTTTGAGTTAGACCAGAGAATTGAAGGAAGAGATGCAGAACCAGGACCTTGGCTGAAACTTAATGCCATCAGAAATTTCTCTGTCTTCATTCTTCTCTTATGTCTGCTATTTTCTAATTGGCTTCACTCTTTCCTATTGCAGATTGTCCTTCTCTACATGGAAGGGAAGAGAGCCACTGGCAGCTCCAACATCACACCCTTAGAGTATGGCCACAGAGGGTGACCCTAGAGGCTAGATGACATTTCCTCCAGCCTCAAGTGAAGAAATTAGGGCAAGGATTCTGATTAGCCATTTTAGAGCATGTACTCATGTCAGTTTTATTTTGTTTTGCTATTTTGTTTTTGCTTTTGTTTTGTTTTTTTCTTGGAAAGGAGAGAAAGGCACAGCATGACACCTGAAGAAGGAGAGTGAAAAAAGCCTGTCAGGAAAACAGAAACAAAAACAACCACAGACCACTATAGTTATGATCCCTACCCAGCCATTTCCCCTTCCAATGCTGCTCTGACTTGCAACTGTCAATGCCCACTGCCTGAAAAGCCAGTGGACTTTCAATTTTTTGTTAAACCTCAGGAAGGTGAAAAGGTGCATGAGAACAACTGGGGGCCTCACAACCATGTGAGTTTTTTCGTTAGGTCATCAGTGTCCTTTCTCCCTGGATGTAATTTACATCAGGGCAGGGATTTTTTCTTTTTTTGTCTATTTTCTTTTTTATTATTATTAATGCCGGTTATTTATTTATAGACCTACTCATTTTAGTGCGGTAAAATGTACTTAAAATAACATTTACTATTTTTTCTTCAACTTTTATTTTAAGTTCCAGGGTACATGCACAGGATACGCAGGTTCTTTACATAGGTAAATGTGTGCCATGGTGGTTTGCTGCATAGATCATCCCATCACCTCAGCATCCATTATTCTTCCTGTTGCTCTCTCTCCCTCCACCTCCCACCAATGACAGGCTCCAGTATGTATTGTTCCCCTCGAAGTGTCCATGTGTTCTCATCGTTCAGCTCCCACTTATAAGAGAGAATATTTGGTGTTTGGTTTTCTGTTTCTACGTGAGTTTGCTGAGGATGACGGCTTCCAGCTTCATCCCTGTCCCTGCAAAGGATATGATCTCATTCCTTTCAGTGACATTAAGTACATTCACATTGTTATTCAACCATCATCACCATAAATCTATCTTCAGAACTTTTTCGTCTTCTCCAGCTGAAACTCTATGCCCATTAAACTATAATTATCCATTTCCCTCTCCCCTAGTCCCTGGGAACCACCATTCTACTTTCTGTCTCTATGAATATGATTATTATAGGTACCTCATATATGTAGAATCATATGGCATTTGTCCTTTTGTGGTTGGCTTACTTCACTTAGCTTAATATCTTCAAGGTCTACCAATATTGTAGAATGTGACAGAATTTCCATCTTTTTTAAGGCTGAATAATATTTCACTATAAGTTGATGCCAAGTTATGTTTATACATCCATTCATCAATGAACATTTGGGTTGCTTCTATATCTTGGCTATTGTGAATAATGCTGCTATTAACATGGCTTTAAAAATATCAGTTCAAGTCCCTGCTTTCATTTATTTTGGGTATATACCCAGAAGTGGTATTGCTAGACCACATGGCAATTCTATCTTTAATTTTTTGAGGAACTGCCATACCGTTTTGCACAGTGGCTACACCATTTTACACTCCCACCAGCAAAGAAGGGTTCCAGTTTTCCCACATCCTCACCAATACTTGTTATTTTGTTTGTTTTTTTCATAATAGACACCCTAGTTGGTATGAAGAAGTATCTTATTGTGGTTTTGATCTGCATTTTGCTAATGATTAGTGATGCTGATTATCTTTTAATGTGCTGATTAGTTGTTGATATATCTTCTTTGGAGATATGTCTACTTAACTCCTTTGCCCCTTTTACAACCAAGTTGTTGTTTATTGTTACTGTTGTTGTTGAATTGTATGATTTCTTTATATATTTGGAATATCAATCTCTAATCAGATATATGATTTGAAAATATTTTCTCACATTCCATAGGTTGCCTTTTCACTCTGTTGATAGCATCTTTTGATGCAGAAACCTTTTTTATTTTGATGAGGTTCAAGTTATCTATTTTCTCTTTTGTTGTCTGTGTTTTTCATGTCATATCCAACAAATCATTACCAAATCTAATATGAGGCTTTTTCCTATGTTTTCTTCTAAAAGTTTAGTTTTAGCTCTTATGTTTAAGTCTTCAATCCATTTTGAGTTAATTTCTATATATGGTATAATGTAAGGATTCAATTCATTTTCTTGGATGTGGATATCCAGTTTTCCCAACACTATTTGTCAAAAAGACTCTACTTTCCCCATTGAATGATCTTGGTATTCTTGTCAAAACTAATTTAGCCATATATGTAAACATTTATTTCTGATCTATATGTTTCTACTCTATTGTTCTAAATGTCTGTCTTTATGCCAGTATCATACTGGTTTGATTACCATTGCATAATGTACTGTAAGTTTTGAAATTAGAAAGTATGAGACCTCCAACTTTGTTTGTCTTTTCAAAGATTACCTTGACTATTTAATGCCTCTTAAAATTACCCAAGAATTTTGCAATGGATTTTTCTATTCCTGCAAAAAGCAAAAAACATCCATGGGTAAACAACGTACCCTGGCACATGCCTGTTGTCTCAGCTACTGGGGAGACTGAGGCGGAAGGATCACTTGAGCCCAGGAGTTTGAAACTCCTGGACAACATAGCAAGACTCCGTCTCTAAAAAAAAATTAAAAGTAACACCATTGGAATTTTGATAGGGATTGCATTTAATCTGTAGATAACTTTGGGTAGAATTGACATCTTAGTAATATTACCTCTTCCAACCTATGAACACAGGACATATTTTCATTTATTAGTGTCTTCTTTGATTTCTTTCAGCAGCAATTTGTAGTTTTCAGTGTACAAGTCTTTCATCTCCTTAAGTTTATTTCTAAGTATTCTGTTCTTTTTGATGCTATTGTAAATGACACTGTTTTCCTAATTTCCTTTTAAGTTAAAACTGATTTTAAAATTAAAGCTAATTCTGTATACTGATGTTATATCTTGCAGCTTTGCTAAATTAGTGTATCTCTTCTTAACAGCTAGATTCCTAATGTCTATAGCCTGTAACATAAAGGGTACTCAATAAATGTCTATTGAATAAACAAAGAAGTCTCTTGAAAGAGCCTCCCTCTTGCTACTGCTAATGGTGCTTCTCATGAGAATGCTCATTCCAATGATGCTGTTTCACTAATGAGAAAAGCCTTCTCCCAGATATTGTAATACTCTTTGTTATTGGAGCCCTACAGTAGCATTACTTATTTCTAGAATCCATAGAGCCTCTCAGTCAGGATTCAAATGCAGCTTGTATGCACCAGTACCTGTGTCTGTTATTTAACAACATGCCTATTGTTAAAACATTGAAATACTTCCATACCTATTGATAAATAATGACTTCTTTCCATATCTCAAGTGGCCCCACTACTAGATTTATCATGTGGTAAATTGCTTCGGTAATGATATGACTGATGAATCACACTTGTCTATGTTCTCTCTCTTATGTGGTTTCCTTCCACATTGACTTTGGGCTTGGCCATGTGACTTGCTTTTGCTAATGGGACATCAGCAAATGTGATGTGAGCAGAGGCTTGAAATGGTTTGTGTATTGGAGTTATTCATTGGAAACTAGCCACCATATGAAGCAGCCCAGGCTATCCTACGTAAGCTATATGGCCCAGACAACAGACAGAAACCAACTATAAGACATGTGAGATCATTTTAGACCACACAGTCCCAGTAAAGCTAATAGCTGACTGCAGCCACATACATGACCCCTGCAAAATAACTGCTCAGCCCAAATCACTCAGACCCGTAGATTTGTGAGCAAATAAAATAATCATGGCTTTAAACCACTAAGTTTTGGAGTGGTTGCTTGTGAAACCAAGCTAACTATAAATGAACAAAACTACTCCCTCAGGCTCCAAAGATGCGAAATAACAGGAAGTTGACAGCATGCAAATGCTGGTTACTCCATACCTGAGACAATAGCATTCACTTTTAGGAAAAATATACAGAAACATCTCCCAACTAATTGAAAATATATTCTGCCTGTTTAAAAAATTTCAATTACTAACCAGGTGGTAGATTTTTTCCCCTTGAAAGAGATGAGAAGTTATCTTCAAAGACTTTCACTTTATGATTTATTGCTTCAATTTCCCTTAGAAGACAAATAAATATTTAATTCTAACAGGAGCTTAATTCTTTTTGTACTTTCACCTCCTATCTTCTCAATGATAAAGAGAAGTAAATCTTACTTGCTAAAGAATTACATCTCTAAGGTCACCCTTTAAACTTCCAGCTAAAATAATTAGTACTCTACTTCTTTCATGTTTAAATGGTGCACATTTCTCAGTGTCTTCAAGGGGGTGACACAGCTAACGTTTCTTAAATCCACAATTCTGCTTTCATGAAATCAACAAAGGCCTTCTGTAACTTTCTATGAAGACAAAAGATTCAATTTCTAGCCACCTAAAGAAAGAATAGCTTTCCTGTGCCAGAGAGATTCAGAATTCCTTGAATCGATTGTCATGAGGTCTGGTAACTTTTTGACAACGTAGGTTTTCTTTGCTCAAGAAAATCTAAAGCTCTAATAAACCAGTCAAGTGACATTTCCCATAGAATACAATCTTTAGAGACCATAGAATCAAGTTAGAATGACAAAAATGTGACTTTTCTCTTCCATGTCCAAGATATTTTATCAGAATTGAAACCGTTTTTGCTTCACCATTATTTTTCAACAAAATGTGTCATACTCTCAGGCTTTTTTTTTTTTTTTTTTTTTTTTTTGCCTAGGATCATTACTCAATTGATTTGTGCTTATTGCTAATGAGGCTGCAATCTTCATGTACTCAGTCCCAGTACGGGCCAGTTGGCTTTCCATAGAAATGGATTGCACCCTTGGCTTCAGTGCCAATCTCACCCCTACCTCGGCCAGATCACCTTGCACTCAAGAAGGACAAGTCATATTACAGCTACATATGTGTGAACATTCCCATCATGAGAACAACTCAATCTTTGTTTAGGGGTGTAATGAGGTTTGCCATCACTTGAACAAGATTTAACTGGAAATAAAAGGTTCTAACTTGAATTTGGGGTTCTGGTATGAGTCCATATAGAGCACATTTACAGTGTTTTAGAGCGATGATGAGCTGCTATAAAAAACAATACTAAAAATATAATGATTTTATTTTCCTTGTACTAAATATTTTTAAAAAACCAGTTTGTTAAGGTATAATTGGCATGTAAAAAGCTGCACTTATTTAATGTATACAACTCGATAAGTTTGGGGATAAGTAAACACCTGTGAAACAACCACCACCACTATCAAGGCCATATTCATATCCATTATCTCATGAAGTTTCCTCCTGCCCCTTTACTCTGTGTGTGTGTGTGTGTGTGTGTAAGAACACTTAATATCTACTCTCAAAAAATTTTAAGTATACAATATTGTTAGCTATAGGCACTATATGTATAGTAGATCTTGGGAACTATTTATCTTGCATAACTAAAATTTTGTACCCTTTGGTCATCATCTCCCAATTTCCCTCTCTGCCAGCCCGTGACAACCACCATTCTACTCTCTGCTTCTATGAATTTGAATATATAGATTCCATATATAAGTGAGATCATACAGTATTTGTCTCTGTGTTTGACTTATTTCACTTAGCATAATGTCCTACAGGTCCATCTATGTTGTCTCAGATGGCAGGATTTCCTTTCTTTCTAAGGCTGCAGAGTATCACATTTTCTCTATTCATTCATCCATCAATGGATACCGTATCTTGGCTATTGTGAAAAATGCTGACTTTAACAGGGGAGTACAGGTACTGCTTTGAGATCCAGATTTCCATTCCTTTGGGTAAATACCCAAAAGTAGGATTGCTGAATCATATGGCAGTACTATTTTTAATTTTTTGAGGAACCTCCATACTGTTTTCCATAATGGCTATACCAATCAACATTCCTGCCAACTGTTTACCAGAGTTTCCTTTTCTCTACATCCTCACCAACACTTGTTATCTTTTTTTTTTTAATAAGAGCCATTCTAACAGGTATGAGGTGATATTTTATTATGGTTTTTATTTACATTTTCCTAATGATTAGTGATGTTGAGCATCTATTCATATACCTGTGGCCATGTGCATGTCTTCTTTGGAGGAATGTCCATTCAGGTAATTTGGTCATTTTTATTACAAATTGACAGTTATAGTTGTATATATTTATGATATATAAAGTGATATTTATAAAGGCAATGTGGAATCAAGTTAATTAACTCTCCATTGCCTTAAATACTTATCTTTTTTTGTGACCAGAACATTTGAAATTTACCTTTGTAGAGATTTTGAAATGTGTAATATACTATTATTAACTATATTCACCATTCTGTGCAATAGATAACAAAAAAAAATTTATTCCTTCTGTCTAATTGAAGCTTTGTACCCTTTAACTCCTCACTCTCCTTTTCCCCAACCTCTAGCCTCTGGTAACCACCATTCTACTCTCTGCATCTATGAGTTTAATTGTTTTAGATTCCATATATAAGTGAGAACACACAGTATGTGTCTTCCTGTGCCTGGTTTATTTCACTTAGCATAATTCTCTCTAATTCCATCCATGTTGTTGAAAATGACAGAATTTTTTTCTTTTTAAGGCTGAATAGTATTTCATTGTACATATATATCCCACGTTTTCCTTTTCAATTCATCTGTTCATGGAAACTTAGGTTGATTCTATAACTTGGCTATTGTGAATAATGCTGCAATGAATGTGGGAGTACAGGTATCTTTTTGACATACTGATTCCAATTCCTTTGAATATATACACAGTACTGGAATTGCTGGGTCATATGGTAGTTCTACTTTTAGTTTCTTCTTAGCAACCTTCATACAGTTTTCAATAATATCTATACTAATTTACATTACCACTAACAGTGAACAAGGGTTCCCTTTTCTCAACATCCTCACTGACACTCGTTTAGCTTTCAGTCTTTTTTTCCTACAACTTTTAAGTTCCCGGGTACATGTGCAGGATGTGCAGATTTGTTACATAGGTAAATGTGTACTATGGTGGTTAGCTGCACAGATCAGCCCATCACCTATGTATTAAGCTCAGCATCGATTAACTATTCTTCCTGATGCTTTCTTGCCCCCCAGCCCCCATGACAGGCCCCAGTGTGTGTTGTTCCCCACAATGTGTCCATGTATTCTCATCGTTCAGCCCCCGCATTTAAGCGAGAACATGCGGTGTTTGGTTTTCTGTTCCTGCATTAGTTTGCTGAGGATAATGGCTTCCAGCTCTATCTATGTCCCTGCAAAGGACATGATCCCCATCCTTTCAATGGCTACATAGTATTCCATGATGTATATGTACCACGTTTTCTTTATCCAGTCTATCATTGATGGGCACTTAGGTTGATCCCATATCTTTGCAATTGTGAATAGTGCTGCAATGAACAGTCACGTGCATGTGTCTTTATAACAGAATGATTTATATTCCTTTGGGTATATACCCAGTAATGAGATTGCTGGGTCAGGTGGTATTTCTGCCTCTGTATCTTTGAGGAATAACCACATTGTCTTCCACAATGGTTGAACTAATTTACATTCCCACCAACAGTGTAAAAGTGTTCTTTTGTCTCCACAGCCTTGTCAGCATCTATTATTTCTTGCCCTTATTGTGAATAATAATTATCATTCTGACTGCTATGAGATGGTATCTCACTGTAGTTTTGATTTGCATTTCTCTAATGATCAGAGATGTTGAATTCGTATTCAAATATTTGTTGGATGCATGAATGTCTTCTTTTGAGAAGTGTCTGTTCCTGTCCTTTGCCCACTTTTTAATTGAGTTGTTTGTCTTTTTCTTGTAAATTTGTTTAAGTTCCTTGTGGATGCTGGATATTAGACCTTTGTCAGATGCACAGTTTGCAAAAATATTGTCCCATTCTGTAGGTTGTCTGTTTACTCTGTTGATAGTTTCTTTTGCTGTGCAGAAGCTCTTCAGTTTAATTAGATCCCATTTGTCAATTATTGCTTTTGCTGCAATTGCTTTTGGTGTTCATCATGAAATCTTTGCCCGTGCCTATGTCCTGAATGGTATTGCCAAGATTTTTTTCTCGGGTTTTTATAGTTTTGGGTTTTACATTTAAGTCTTTAATCCATCTTGAGTTAATTTTTGTATAAGATATAAGGAAAGGGTCCAGTTTCAATTTTCTGCATACGGCTAGCCAGTTCTCCTACCACCATTTATTAAATAGGGAATCCTTTCCCCATTGCTTATTTTTATCAGGTTTGTCAAAGATCAGATGATTGTAGGTGTATGGTCTTATTTCTGAGTTCTCTATTCTGTTCCACTGGTCTATGTGTCTGTGTTTTTACCAGTACCATGGTATTTTGGTTACTGTAGCCTTGTGTAGTTCGAAGTTGGGTAGTGTTATGCCTCCAGCTTTGTTCTTTTTTGCTTAGGATTGTCTTGGTTATTCAGGCTCTTTTTTGGTTCCATATTAATTTTAACACAGCTTTTTCTAATTCTGTGAAGAATGTCAAGGGTAGTTTAATGGGATTAGCACTGAATCTATAAATTACTTTGAGCAGTATGGCCATTTTCATGATACCGACTCTTCCTATCCATGAGCATGGAATGTTTTTCCATTTGTTTGTGTCCTCTCTGACTTCCTTGAGCAGTGGTTGTAGTTCTTCTTGAAGAGGTCCTTTACTTCCCTTTGTAGCTGTATTCCTAGGTATTTTATTCTCTTTGTAGCAACTGTGAATGGGAATTTATTCATGATTTGGCTCTCTGCTTGCCTCTTGTTGGTGTATAGAAATGCTAGCAATTTTTGCACATTGATTTTGTATCCTGAAACTTTGCTGAAGTTGTTTATCAGCCCAAGAAGGTTTTGGGCTGAGACAATGGGTTTTCTAGATATGAGATCATGTCATCTGCAAACAAAAATAATTGACTTCCTCTTTTCCTATTTGAATACCCTTTATTTCTTTCTTTTGCCTGATTGCTCTGGCCAGAACTTCCAATCATATGTTGAATAGGAGTGGTGAGAGAGGGCATACTTGTCTTGTGCCAGTTTAAAAGGGGAATGCTTTCAGTTTTTGTGCATTTAGTATGATATTGGCTATAGGTTTGTCATAGATGGCCTTTTTTTAATTATTTTGAGGTACGGTCCTTCAATAGCTAATTTATTGAGACTTTCTAACGTGAAAGAATGTTGAATTCTATCAAAGGCCTTCATAAAAATAAGTTATGAAGGAGTCCCTTTTTAGGTGACCTGGTCTTTCTCTCTGGCTGCCCTTAACCTTTTTTCTTTCATTTTGACCTTGGAGAATCTGATAATTATGTGTCTTGGGGTTTATCTTCTCATGGAGCTTCTTACTGAGGTTCACTGGATTTCCTGAATTTGAATGTTGACTTGTCTTACTAGGTTGGTGAAGTTCTCCTGGATGATATATCCTGAAGTATGTTTTCCAACTTGGTTCTATTCTCCTTGTTGCTTTCAGGTACCCCAATCAGTTGTAAGTTTGGTCTTTTTACATAATCCCATATTTCTCAGAGGTTTTATTCATTCCTTTTCATTCTTTTTTTTTTTCTATTATTGTCTGCTTATCTTATTTCAGATAGATAGTCTTCAAGCTCTGAGATTCTTTCCTCCACTTGGTCTATTCTGCTTTTGAAACTTGCAATTGCATTGTGAAGTTTTCATGTTGTGTTTTTCAGCTCCATCAGGTCAGTTATGTTCCTCTCTAAACTGGCTATTCTGGTTATGAGCTCCTCTATTATTTTATCATAATTCTTAGCTTCTTTACATTGGGTTACATCATGCTCCTTTAGCTCAGTGAAGTTCATTATCATCTACCTTCTGATGCCTACTTCTGTCAATTTAGCCATCTCAGCGTCAGCCCTGTTCTGTGCCCTTGCTGGAAAGGTGTTATGATCATTTGGAGGAGAAGCCACTCTGGCTTTTTGAGTTTTCAGTGTTTTTATTTTGAGTCTTGCTCTTATCTACCTTTGATCTTTGAGGTCGCTGACCTTTGAATGGGGTTTTTGTGGGCCTCTTTTGTTGATGTTGTTGCTGTTATTGCTTTCTGTTTGTTTGCTTGTTTTCTTTTAACAGTCAGGCCACTCTTCCACAGGGCTGTTGCAGTTTGTTGGAGGTCTGCTCCAGACCCTAGTGGCCTCAGTTTTTCCTGTGTCTGGAGGTATCATCAGTGAATGCTGTGAAAGAGCAAAGATGGAAGCCTACTCCTTACTCTGGGAGCTCCATCTCAGGTAGGTACTGACCTGTTGCCAGCCTGAACACTCCTATAGGATGTGTCTGGAGATCCCTGTTGGGAGGTCTCGCCCAGACAGGAGGAACAGGATCAGGGATCCATTTAAAGAAGCAGTCTGACTGCTTTTTGGTAGAGTAGGTGTGCTACATTTGGGGGAACCCTTCCTCGTCCCAACCACCTGGACTCTCCAGAACTGGCAGGTTAGAACAGTTGAATTGACTGAACTTCGGAAATGGCAGCTGCACCTCCCCCTGGGGCTCCATCCCAGAAAGAGACCAGAGTTCTGTCCATATAACCCTGGCTGGAGTTGCTGAAATTCCCACAGGGAGGGCCTGCCCAGTGAGGAGGGATGGGTTGGGGTCCCAATTAAAGAAACAGTCTGGACACAATCTGGTACAGCAGTTGTGCTGCCTTGTGGGGGACTCCTCCTCATCCAGACCTCCTGGACTCCCCAGAGCTGGCAGGCTGGAATGGCTGAGTTGACCAAACCACAGAGATGGCAGCTGCCCCTCTCCCCAAAAATGTGGTTCATCTCAGGCAGTCTCCAGCCTGTTGCCACTGACTGACTGGAATTCCAAGCTAGTGGGTCTTAACTTGTGAGGCGCCCTGGTAATGGAGCCCACAGAATGATGCTGCTTTGCTCCCTGGTTTCAGCCGTCTTCCTAGGGGAATGTACAGACAGAGCTTCCACCTTCCTAGGATTCCAGGGGCCAAAGTATGTAAAATTCCTGGGTCTCTGTGTGTGCCCGAGTGGCTGCTCTGCCAAGACTCCACAGCTCTATGTATTGGACCCAAGGCCCTGGTGGCATGGGCTCATGAGGGTATCTCCTGATTTGTGGGTTGCAAAGATCTGTGGGAGAAGCATGGTTTCCCGGGTGGGGTCGCACAGTCACTCACCACATCACTTGGCTGGGGTTGGGGATTCCTTTGGCTCTGTGCCAATCCCAGGTGGGCCATTGCCCCACCCTGCTTTTCTTCATTCTTTGTGGGTCAAGTTATCCACCTAGTCAGTCCCAATCCAAGAACCTGGATATTTCAGTTAAAGGTGCTGAATTCACTCGCCATTTTCATTCCTCTCCGTGAGAGCCATGGACCACAGCTGCTTCTAATTGGTCATCTTAGTCCCTCCCTCAATCTTTTTAATAATAGTCATTCTAACAGATGTGAGATAATATCTCATTGTGGTTTTCATTTGAATTTCCCTAATAATTAGTGATATTGGGCATTTTTTCATATGTCTGTTGGCCGTTTGTATGTCTTCTTTTGAAAAATGTCTATTCAGGTCGTTTGCCCACTTTTTTAAATTGAATTATTTGTTTTCTTTCTATATAGTTGTTTGGGTGGCTTACATATTTTAGATATTAACCCCTTATCAGATGTATGGCTTGCACATATTTTCTCCTCTAGGTTTTCTTCTATTAATTATTAGGTTGATGCAAAAGTAATTGTGGTTTTTGCCACTAAAAGTAATAGTTGCACAGTTTCAGGTCTTATGTTTAAGTCATTATCCATTTTTATTTTTGTATATAGTGTGAGATAAGCATCCAATTTCATTCCTCTGTATACGAAGATCCACTTTTCACAATACCGTTTATTGAAGAGACTGCCCTTTTCCTGTTGTGCATTCTTGACACTTTTGTCAAACGTCATGTGTGGGTTCATTTCTGGGCTCTCTATTCTATCCATTGGTCAATGTGTCTATTTTTATGCCAGCAACATGCTCTTTCAATTACTTCAGCTCTGTAGTATAGACTGAAATCAGGTAGTGTGATACCTCCAGCTTCGTTCTTTTGAGTCGGGATTGCTTTTGCTATTCAGAGTTTCTTGTTGTTCCATGTGAATTTTAGGATTGCTCTTTCTTTTTCTGTGAAAAATGTTACTGGAATTTTGACAGGGAGTGCATTGAATATGTAGATTGTTTGGGGTAGTATGAACATTTTAACAATATTAATTCTTCCAATCCATGAACATGAGATATCTTTCCATTTATTTATATCATCTTCAATTTATTTTGTTAAATGTTTTACAATTTTCAGTGTACAGGTATTTTACCTCATCGGTTAACTATTTTCTTAAGTATCATATTTTTTTGCAGCTATCATAAATGGGATTGTTCTCTTGATTTCTTTTTTGGAAAGCTTTTCATTAGTCTTTGCCCAATTTTTTAATCAGGTTACTTGTTTGTTCACTAAACCGTAGTAGTTGTTTATGTATTTTGGATATTAACCACTTATCAGATATATGGTTTGCAAATATTTTCTCCCATCCCATAAGCCGTCTTTTCATTTTGTTGATTGTTTCCTTTGCCCTGCAGAAGATTTTTAGTTTGATGTAATCCCACTTGTTTATGTTTGCTTTTTTTTGCTTGTGCTTTTGGCATCATATCAAAAAAAAAAATATATTGCAAAGATCAATGACAAGGAGGATTTTCTCTATGTTTTCTTCTATCAGTTTTATAATTTTAGGCCTTAAGTCCTTAAACTATTTTGAATTTATTTGCATCTGTGGTATAAGATACAGGTTCAATTTCATTCTGTTGCATATGATGATATCCAGTTTTCTCAACACCATTTGTCAAGATTATCCTTTTCCTATTTTGTGCCTTTGTCAAAATTGTTAACTGTATATACGTCTGTTTATTTCTTGGCTATCTATTCTGTTCCATTGTTCTATGTGTCTGTTTTTATGCCAACATCATACTGTTTTGATTACTATAGCTTTGTAATAGAATTTCGTCAGGAAGCATGATGCCTCCAGCTTTGTTCTTGCTCAAGATTGCTTTGACTATTTGGAGACTTTTCTGGTTCTATATAAATTTTAGGATTTTTTTCTACTTCTATGAAAAATACCATTGGAATTTTGATATGAATTTCATTGGATCTGTACATTGCTTTGGGTGGTATTATTTTAACAATATTAATTTTTTCAATCTATGAACATGATAGATCTCTACATTTATTTTTGTCTTGTTCAATTTTTTTAGCACTGTTTTATAGTTTTCAGTGTACAGATCGTTCACTTTCTTGATTAAATGTATGCTTTCATATTTTATTCACTTTGATGTTATTGTAAATGAGATTGTTATTTATATTTCCATTCAGATAGTTCATTGTTAGTGTATAGAAATTCAACTGATTTTTGTCTGTTGATTTTGTATCCTGCAACTACTGAATTCATTTATTTGTTCTGTTTTTTGGTGGAGTCATTACAGTTTTGTAAATACAAAATCATGTCATCTGCAAACAGAGACAATTTTGCTGCTTCTTGTCCAATTTGGATGCCTTTTATTTTTTTTTTTTTTTCTATTTCTTGCCTAGTTGCTCTGGCTAAAACTTATAGTATCATGATGAATAGAAGTGGCAAAGTAGTCATCCTTGTCTTCTTCCTGATCTTAGAGGAAAAGCTTTTAACTTTTCACCATTGAGTATTATGTTAGCTGTGGGTTTGTCATATATAACCTTTGTTATGTTGAGATGCTTTCCTCCTATACCTTATTGGTTGAGATGACAGGGGTGACTGGTGAAAGAGGCTGAGTAGGGTCGACAGAACGGGTCATTCTATCCACTTGATTATTAAAATTATCTTCTTCTGAGGTCATCCATTGGTGTAAGCTTAGGTTATTTATTTATTCTTTTTTCTTTTGTAGGTGTTTATCCTATAAACTTCCCTGTTAGAACTTTTTTAATGCATCCCATAAATTTTTGTATGTTGTGTTTCTATTTCATTAGTCTCAAGACGCTTTTTTGTTTTCTAGTTTTTCCTTTTGATTTCTTCTTTGGCCATCAGTTGTTCAGAAGTGTATGGTTTAATTTCAACACATTTTGTTAACTTTCCTTTTGCTACTGATTTCTAGTTTCATACCATTTTGATCAGAAAAAAATACTTCATATTATTTTAATCTTCTTAAATTTATGAAGTCTTATTTTGTGGCTAATGTATAATCTATCTTGGCAAATGTTCTGTGTGAACTTGAGAAGAATGTGTATTCTTGCTGCTGTTGGATGCAATATTCTGTATATGTCTTTCAAGTTCATTCAGTCTACAGTGTTGTTCAAGTCTTCTATTTCCCTATTGCTTTTCTGTCTGGATGGCCTATCCATTGTTAAAAGTGGGGTATTGAAGTTCCCTACTAATATTGTATTGTCATCTATTTCTCCTTTCAATTATTTGTATTTGCTTTATTTATTTATGTACTATGATGTTGGGTGCATATATTTACAATTGTTATATCGTCTTGTTCAAGAGATCCATTTGTAATTATATAATGATTTTCTTTTGTCTTGTGACACTTTTTGACATAGTCTATTTTATTTGATATTAGTATAGCCACCCCCACTCTCTTTTAGTCACCACTTACGTGGAATATATTTTCATTTTTTTATTATTATACTTTAAGTCCTAGGGTACATGTGCACAACATGTGCCATGTTGGTGTGCTGCACCCATTAACTCATCATTTACATTAGGTATATCTCCTAATGCAATCCCTCCCCACTCCCCCAACCCCACAACAGGCCCCGGGTGTGTGATGTTCCCCACCCTGTGTCCAAGTGATCTCATTGTTCAGTTCTCACCTATGAGTGAGAACATGCAGTGTTTGGTTTTCTGTCCTTGTGATAGTTTGCTGAGAATGATGGTTTCCAGCTTCATCCATGTCCCTACAAAGGACATGAACTCATCCTTTTTTATGGCTGCAGAGTATTCCATTACATAGAGTGGCTAAATAAAAAAATCAAGATCCAACTGTATACTGCCTACAAAGGACATACACTGACCTTAAGGACACACATAGCCTAAAAGTGTCTTTTAATTGGAGAAGTTAATCCATTTACATTTAAAAGTAATTATTGCTAGTGAAGGACTTACTATTGTCATTTTGTTCACTGTTTTCTGACTTGTTTCGTAGTTACCTTGTTTCTTTCTTCCCCTCTTGTTATCTTCCTTTGTGAATCAATTATTTTTTAGTGGTGTGTTTTGATTACTTTCTCTTAATTTTTTGTGTATCCACTACAGGTTTTTTCTTTATGATTACCATGAGTTTTACATAAAACATTTTATAGTCATAACAGTCTATTTTAGGCTGATAATTTTGATCTCATATAAAAACTCCACATTTTACTTATCCCCTCACACACATTTTATGTTATTGATGTCACAATTTACATTCTTTTAGATTGTTTATCCATTAACCAATTATTGTAGCTATAGTTTTTTTTTAATTTTCTTTTAACTTTTATACTGGAATTAAAAGTGATTTATGTACCATTATTATAGTATTAGGGTACTATGAGTTTGACTATGCACTTACTTTACCAGTGAGTTTTGTACTTTCACATGGTTTCATGTTAGTAATTAGCATCCTTTTGTTATAACTTGAAGAACTCCTTATAGCATTTCTTATAAGGGAGGTCTAGTGGTGATGAACTCCACCAGCTTTTGTTTGTCTGAAAGAATCTTTATCTCTTCCTCATATTTAAGGATAGCTTGGACAGGTAAAGAATGCTTGGTTAGGAGTTTTTCTTTTTCTTTCAGCACTTTGAATACATCATCTCACTCTCTCCTGCATGCAAGGATTTTGCTGAGAAATCTGCTGATAGTATTATGGGAGTTCCTTTGTATGTCATGAGTTTCTTTTCTCTTGCTAATTTCAAACCTTTCTTTTCCCTTTTCCTTTTTTTTTTTTTTTTTTAATTATACTTTAAGTTCTAGGGTACATGTGGATAACGTGCAGGTTTGTTACATGTGTATACTTGTGCCATGTTGGCGTGCTGCACCCATCAACTCGTCAGCACCCATCAACTCGTCATTTACATCAGGTATAACTCCCAATGCAATCCCACCCCCCTCCCCCCTCCCCGTGATAGGCCCCGGTGTGTGATGTTCCCCTTCCCGAGTCCAAGTGATCTCATTGTTCAGTTCCCACCTATGAGTGAGAACATGCGGTGTTTGGTTTTCTGTTCTTGTGATAGTTTGCTGAGAATGATGGTTTCCAGTTGCATCCATGTCCCTACAAAGGACACAAACTCATCCTTTTTTATGGCTGCATAGTATTCCATGGTGTATATGTGCCACATTTTCTTAATCCAGTCTGTCACTGATGGACATTTGGGTTGATTCCAAGTCTTTGCTATTGTGAATAGTGCCGCAATAAACATACGTGTGCATGTGTCTTTATAGCAGCATGATTTATAATCCTTTGGGTATATACCCAGTAATGGGATGGCTGGCTCATATGGTACTTCTAGTTCTAGATCCTTGAGGAATCGTCATACTGTTTTCCATAATGGTTGAACTAGTTTACAATCCCACCAACAGTGTAAAAGTGTTCCTATTTCTCCACATCCTCTCCAGCACCTGTTATTTCCTGACTTTTTAATGATTGCCATTCTAACTGGTGTGAGATGGTATCTCATTGTGGTTTTGATTTGCATTTCTCTGATGGCAAGTGATGATGAGCATTTTTTCATGTGTCTGTTGGCTATATGAACATCTTCTTTTGAGAACTGTCTGTTCATATCCTTTGCCCACTTTTGGATGGGGTTGTTTGTTTTTTTCTTGTAAATTTGTTTGAGTTCTTTGTAGGTTCTGGATATTAGCCCTTTCTCTGATGAGTAGATTGCAAAAATTTTCTCCCATTCTGTAGGTTGCCTGTTCACTCTGATGGTAGTTTCTTCTGCTGTGCAGAAGCTCTTTAGTTTAATGAGATCCCATTTGTCAATTTTGGCTTTTGCTGCCGTTGCTTTTGGTGTTTTAGACATGAATTCCTTGCCCATGCCTATGTCCTGAATGGTATTACCTAGGTTTTCTTCTAGGGTTTTTATGGTATTAGGTCTAATATTTAAGTCTCTAATCCATCTTGAATTAATTTTTGTATAAGGAGTAAGGAAAGGATCCAGTTTGAGCTTTCTACTTATGGCTAGCCAATTTTCCCAGCACCATTTATTAAATAGGGAATCCTTTCCCCATTTCTTGTTTTTCTGAGGTTTGTCAAAGATCAGATGGCTGTAGATGTGTGGTATTATTTCTGAGGACTCTGTTCTGTTCCATTGGTCTATATCTCTGTTTTGGTACCAGTACCATGCTGTTTTGGTTACTGTAGCCTTGTAGTATAGTTTGAAGTCAGGTAGCGTGATGCCTCCAGCTTTGTTCTTTTGACTTAGGATTGTCTTGGCAATGCGGGCTCTTTTTTGGTTCCATATGAACTTTAAAGCAGTTTTTTCCAATTCTGTGAAGAAGCTCATTGGTAGCTTGATGGGGATGGCATTGAATCTATAAATTACCTTGGGCAGTATGGCCATTTTCATGATATTGATTCTTCCTATCCATGAGCATGGTATGTTCTTCCATTTGTTTGTGTCCTCTTTTATTTCACTGAGCAGTGGCTTGTAGTTCTCCTTGAAGAAGTCCTTTACATCCCTAGTTAGTTGGATTCCTAGGTATTTCATTCTCTTTGAAGCAATTGTGAATGGAAGTTCATTCCTGATTTGGCTCTCTGTTTGTCTGTTACTGGTGTATAAGAATGCTTGTGATTTTTGCACATTAATTTTGTATCCTGAGACTTTGCTGAAGTTGCTTATCAGCTTAAGGAGATTTTGGGCTGAGACAATGGGGTTTTCTAAATATACAATCATGTCATCTGCAAACAGGGACAATTTGACTTCTTCTTTTCCTAATTGAATACCCTTTATTTCTTTCTCTTGCCTGATTGCCCTAGCCACAATTTCCAACACTATGTTGAATAGGAGTGGTGAGAGAGGGCATCCCTGTCTTGTGCCAGTTTTCAAAGGGAATTTTTCCAGTTTTTTGCCCATTCAGTATGATATTGGCTGTGGGTTTGTCATAAATAGCTTTTATTATTTTGAGATACGTTCCATAAATACCGAATTGATTGAGCGTTTTTAGCATGAAGGGCTGTTGAATTTTGTCAAAGGCCTTTTCTGCATCTATTGAGATAGTCATGTGGTTTTTGACTTTGGTTCTGTTTTTATGCTGGATTACATTTATTGACTTGCGTATGTTGAACCAGCCTTGCATCCCAGGGATGAAGCCCACTTGATCATGGTGGATAAGCTTTTTGATGTGCTGCTGGATCTGGTTTGTCAGTATTTTATTGAGGATTTTTGCATCGATGTTCATCAGGGATATTGATCTAAAATTCTCTTTTTTTGTTGTGTCTCTGCCAGGCTTTGGTATCAGGATGATGTTGGCCTCATAAAATGAGCTAGGGAGGATTCCCTCTTTTTCTATTGATTGGAATAGTTTCAGAAGGAATGGTACCAGCTACTCCTTGTACCTCTGGTAGAATTCAGCTGTGAATCCGTCTGCTCCTAGACTTTTTTTCATTGGTAGGCTATTAATTATTGCCTCAATTTCAGAGCCTGTTATTGGTCTATTCAGGAATTCAGCTTCTTCCTGGTTTAGTCTTGGGAGAGTGTAAGTGTCCAGGAAATTATCCATTTCTTCTAGATTTTCTAGTTTATTTGCGTAGAGGTGTTTATAGTATTCTCTGATGGTACTTTGTATTTCTGTGGGGTCGGTGGTGATAACCCCTTTATCATTTTTTATTGCATCTGTTTTATTCTTCTCTCTTTTCTTCTTTATTAGTCTTGCTAGCGGTCTATCAATTTTGTTCATCTTTTCAAAAAACCAACTCCTGGATTCATTGATTTTTTGGAGGGTTTTTTGTGTCTCTATCTCTTTCAGTTCTGCTCTGATCTTAGTTATTTCTTGCCTTCTGCTAGCTTTTGAATGTGTTTGCTCTTGCTTCCCTAGTTCTTTTAATTGTGATGTTAGAGTGTCAATTTTAGATCTTTCCAGCCTTCTCTTGTGGGCATTTAGTGCTATAAATTTCCCTCTACACACTGCTTTAAATGTGTCCCAGAGATTCTGGTATGTTGTATCTTTGTTCTCATTGGTTTCAAAGAACATCTTTATTTCTGCCTTCATTTTGTTATGTACCCAGTAGTCATTCAGGAGCAGGTTGTTCAGTTTCCATGTAGTTGAGCGGTTTTGATTGAGTTTCTTAGTCCTGAGTTCTAGTTTGATTGCACTGTGGTCTGAGAGACTGTTTGTTATAACTTCTGTTCTTGTACATTTGCTGAGGAGTGCTTTACTTCCGATTATGTGGTCAATTTTGGAATAAGTGTGATGTGGTGCTGAGAAGAATGTATATTCTGTTGATTTGGGGTGGAGAGTTCTGTAGATGTCTATTAGGTCTGCTTGCTGCAGAGATGAGTTCAATTCCTGGATATCCTTGTTAACTTTCTGTCTCGTTGATCTGTCTAATGTTGACAGTGGAGTGTTGAAGTCTCCCATTATTATTGTATGGGAGTCTAAGTCTCTTTGTAAGTCTTTTAGGACTTGCTTTATGAATCTGGGTGCTCCTGTATTGGGTGCATATATATTTAGGATAGTTAGCTCTTCCTGTTGAATTGATCCCTTTACCATTATGTAATGGCCTTCTTTGTCTCTTTTGATCTTTAATGGTTTAAAGTCTGTTTTATCAGAGACTAGTATTGCAACCCCTGCTTTTTTTTGCTCTCCATTTGCTTGGTAGACCTTCCTCCATCCCTTTATTTTGAGCCTATGTTTGTCTCTGCATGTGACATGGGTCTCCTGAATACAGCAGACTGATGGGTCTTGACTCTTTATCCAGTTTGCGAGTCTGTGTCTTTTAATTGGAGCATTTAGTCCATTTACATTTAAGGTTAATATTGTTATGTGTGAACTTGATCCTGCCATTATGATATTAACTGGTTATTTTGCTCGTTAGTTGATGCAATTTCTTCCTAGCCTTGATGGTCTTTACATTTTGGCATGTTTTTGCAATGGCTGGTACCGGTTGTTCCTTTCCATGTTTAGTGCTTCCTTCAGGGTCTCTTGTAAGGCAGGCCTGGTGGTGACAAAATCTCTAAGCATTTGCTTATCTGTAAAGGATTTTATTTCTCCTTCACTTATGAAACTTAGTTTGGCTGGATATGAAATTCTGGGTTGAAAATTCTTTTCTTTAAGAATGTTGAATATTGGCCCCCACTCTCTTCTGGCTTGTAGAGTTTCTGCCGAGAGATCTGCTGTTAGTCTGATGGGCTTCCCTTTGTGGGTAATCCGACCTTTCTCTCTGGCTGCCCTTAAGATTTTTTCCTTCATTTCAACTTTGGTGAATCTGGTAATTATGTGTCTTGGAGTTGCTCTTCTCGAGGAGTATCTTTGTGGCGTTCTCTGTATTTCCTGAATTTGAATGTTGGCCTGCCCTACTAGGTTGGGGAAGTTCTCCTGGATGATATCCTGACGAGTGTTTTCCAACTTGGTTCCATTTTCCCCCTCACTTTCAGGCACCCCAATCAGACGTAGATTTGGTCTTTTTACATAATCCCATACTTCTTGCAGGCTTTGTTCATTTCTTTTTCTTCTTTTTTCTTTAGGTTTCTCTTCTCGCTTCATTTCATTCATTTGATCCTCAATCGCTGATACTCTTTCTTCCAGTTGATCGAGTCGGTTACTGAAGCTTATGCATTTGTCATGTATTTCTCGTGTCATGGTTTTCATCTCTGTCCATTTGTTTATGGCCTTGTCTGCATTAATTATTCTAGTTATCAATTCTTCCACTTTTTTTTCAAGATTTTTAGTTTCTTTGCGCTGGGTACGTAATTCCTCCTTTAGCTCTGAGAAGTTTGATGGACTGGAGCCTTCTTCTCTCATCTCGTCAAAGTCATTCTCCGTCCAGCTTTGATCTGTTGCTGGCGATGAGCTGCGTTCCTTTGCAGGGGGCAATGCACTCTTATTTTTTGAATTTCCAGCTTTTCTGCCCTGCTTTTTCCCCATCTTTGTGGTTTTATCTGCCTCTGGTCTTTGATGATGGTGACCTACTGATGGGGTTTTGGTGTGGGTGTCCTTCCTGTTTGTTAGTTTTCCTTCTAACAGTCAGGACCCTCCACTGTAGGTCTGTTGGAGATTGCTTGAGGTCCACTCTAGACCCTGTTTGCCTGGGTATCAGCAGCAGAGGCTGCAGAAGATAGAATATTGCTGAACAGCAAGTGTACCTGTCTGATTCTTGCTATGGAAGCTTCCTCTCAGGGGTGTACTCCACCGTGTGAGGTGTGGGGTGTCGGTCTGCCCCTAGTGGGGGATGTCTCCCAGTTAGGCTATTCAGGGGTCAGGGACCCACTTGAGCAGGTAGTCTGTCCGTTCTCAGATCTCAACCTGCATGTTGGGAGATCCACTGCTCACTTCAAAGCTGTCAGACAGAGTCGTTTGTGTCTGCAGAGGTTTCTGCTGCTTTTTGTTGTTGTTGTTGTTGTTGTTGTTGTTTAGCTGTGCCCTGTCCCCAGAGGTGGAGTCTACAGAGACAGGCAGGACTCCTTGAGCTGCTGTGAGCTCTACCCAGTTGGAGCTTCCCAGCTGCTTTATCTACTTAAGCCTCAGCAATGGCGGGCGCCCCTCCCCCAGCCTCGCTGCTACCTTGCGGGGAGATCGCAGACTGCTGTGCTAGCAATGAGGGAGGCTCCCTGAGCGTGGGACCCTCCTGGCCAGGCGTGGGATATAGTCTCCTGGTGTACCCGTTTGCTAAGATCCTTGGTAGAGCGCAGTATTGGGGTGGGAGTTACCCGATTTTCCAGGTGTTGTGCGTCTCAGTTCCCCTGGCTAGGAAAAGGGATCTCTTTTTCCTTTTCTTCCCTTTTTTTTTTTTTTAAGAGAGAGGGTCTTGCTCTGTTACCCAGGCTAGAGTGCAGTGGTGAATTTGTTTGGTTATTTTTTATGGTTTCTATATCTTTGTTGACGTTTTTATTTCTTCATGTGCTATTTTCATAGTTCACTGCAGCCTTGAATGCCAAGGCTCCAGTGATCCTCCTGCCTTGGCTTCCTGAGTAGCTAGGACCACAACTGCATGCCACAATGCCTGGCTAATTATTTTTTTCTTTTTAGAGATGGGATCTTGCTGTGTTGCCCAGGTTGGTCTCAAACTCCTGGTCTCAAACAATCCTCCCATCTCAGCTTCCCAAAGTGCTGGGATAACAGATGTGAGCCACCACATATGGCCCACTTCTTTTCTCATAACTTTTGCTAATTTGATTACAATGTGTTTTGGTGAAAACTTTTCACATTCAATCTATTTGGAGTTTTTTCAGCTCCACAGATCTGGATATTTATTTATCTCCCCCTCCCCCACCCCAGATCTGGGTAGTGTTTTTGTCATTTCTCTAAATGAACTTTTTGCCCTTTTCTCTGCTCCTCCTGGAACTCCCATAATGCACATATTTGGTTTTTTTTGATAGTGTCCCATGGTCCTGTAGGCTTTATTTTTTTCATTTCTTTTTTGTTTTGTTTCTGTGACTAGATAATTTAAAGTGATCTGTCTCCACGTTCACTGATTCTTTATTTTGCTTGATCACGTCTGCTGTTGGAGCTCTCTATTTAGTTTTTCAGTTCAGTCATTGTGTTCTTCAGCTCCAGAATTTGCTTCTTTTTTACATTTTTTCTTTGTTGACCTTCTCATTTGTTCATGTATCATTTTCTTAATTGATTTAGTTGTTTATCTGTGTTTTCTTATAGCTCATTGAGCTTCTTAAAAACAATTATTTTGAATTCTTTGTGAAGTCACTTGTAGATCCCCATTTCTTTAGAGCTGGTCCCTAGTGCTTTATTTTGTTCCTTTGGTGGTGTCATAATCATTGGATCTCTTGTGATCCTTGTAGGCTTATATTGGTGTCTATGTATTTGAAGAAGTAGGCACCTTTTCAAGTCTTTACAGACTGGCTTTGTCAGGGAAAGTCCTCCATCAGTCATTCTGGCCAGAAATTCTGGTTGAATACACAGGTGGGGACTGTAGGCCTTCTGCAAGGGTCTGCCTGTAAACAGTCAGGCCTGGATAAAACTGGTTCCTGGGTCTATGGGGCCAGCTTGGCACTGGGGTCCACTGGCGCAGGCTTGAAGCATGGATCCACAGGGGGAGACCTGGGTCTGTGGTAGCTTCCCTGATGCTGGGGCAGAACTGGGCTTGGAGTATAGGTCCACAGGGGCCAATTTGGCACTGGAATGTGTCTAAAGTCTGGGTCTGTGGGGACCAGCCTGCATCTGGAGTGGGCCTGTGGTCTCTGTCTGCAGAGGGCAGACTGGTGTTTGGGACCACTGGTGCAAACCTGAAACCCAAGTTTTCAGGGGTCCTCTTGATGCCAGGGCTGGCCTAGTGCTGTGGTGAGCCCAGAGCCTGAGTCAGCAAGGGTGGACCTGGAGCCTAGGTCTGCATGGACTGGCTTTTCACTGGGTTGGGCATGGAGCCCGGGTCCATTGGGGTAGAACTGTTGCCAGAGCAGGCCTGGAACCTGGATCAATGGCAGCTGGCCTGGCCCTGGGGTGTATCCGGAGCTTTTGTCTGCACAGGTTGCCTGGTGTCTGGGACCACTGGTGCAGGCCTGAAATCTTGGCACCTAGGACCATGGCAAAGTCAGATGCTCACTTCGCTCTCTTTTCCTGACAGGAGAGCTCCAAAACAGAGAGGATCTCTTTTAGCCCTGTGCTACACAGGCTATGGGGAGAAGTCACTTGGGTAGAGTAAAACTGTCTTTCCTACCTTTACCAGTGCATCTTTTCTCATTTCTGTGCTCTACCCAGGTGCTATAATCCCTCACATGGAATCCAGAGCTCTCATGAAGATATTTTTGTGCATGGATTTGTGCAAATATATATATCTCAATATTTGCAAGGTAAGTATTAATATATTGTCAAGGTAAACAAGGCAGCTCTGCTCCATGATTATTTAGGAGTCTGGATTTCTTTCACGGGTCTGCCCCTCCATCCCTTAGATCATGGATGTGATCTGCTTGGTCAAAGTTAGGCTATCACAGGTTGCAATGTGGAGAAAGAATATTCACTTTGTTAAGACCTTGAAGTAGAACACATCACTTCCATTCACTTTCCACTGGGGAGAGCATAGTCAAATGACTAAATCTACTACACAAGGGACTGTAGTAGCTATAGCTATGTGCCGTGTTCCCAGGAAGAAAGGAAGAACATATCTTGGTAGTCAACAAGCAGTCTTTGGAACAGATGGAAAGTCAAGACCATCCCTATTTTGCTATTTGCATACTCAAAACATTCCCTGAGAAGAGTTATTCCCAAAGTGCTGGGATAGCAGCACAAGTTCTATGATTGCATGTAATTTTTCAAGCCAACACTCATCACACAACCAAAGTCACAAACTAGAAAAAAGAAAGTGATCAGTCTACTCAAAGTCACAGACATGAAAAACATTAAGAATGAACAACTGCATTGTTTATCCCTGAATATATTAATACCATGATCCTATGGGGGTACAGATTTTACTAGGCAGTGTTTGTACCTTTTCCTAGCTCCTTTGTAATAGCAAAAAGAGAAGCTATGGAGGAATAAAAAGAAGATTAGTAAGTTCTTCTTCTGACCTGACAAGGACATCTCCTATCATTAAGCTTCAGAGGTTCTGGCTTTATGTCCTCTCCAACATTCCTCTCCTTCCCTTATCTCCCACCAAACTGTAGCCTGTCATGAAAATATGATTGGTTTATTAAACAAAAAACAGTACACTTTGTATGTAGCATTGGTTCAATTAAAAACATTTTTCACCATGTTGACTGTTCTCATGACTAGTTCCCTTGCATTTTCACTCTGGTCGTCCTGTATGCCCCTTCATCCTTATTTCAGTAAGCAGAAATGGGGCCATACCCACATGGCCAAGGCATCTTACCCTTTTATTTGCACTCTGAACCCTGCGTGACTAAGTCAACTTGCAGTTCCACCAACCATCTGACCACTAACCGGTTGCAATTAATACTGAACACATCCCTGTAACTGGGTGTGTATTCCTCATTCACTAGGTACAAATAATCATTCATGTGTCAAAGTCAAAATATTGAGCAATAACGCATCCATGACTTGGGAATTCCTGAAGCTTCTCTGAGGCAATGCTTCCAAGGACACTAGCCTATTGGTCTCTGACCTCTTCTCCCTATACATTGGAGTCCTTGTCTTTATACTTCCGGTCCCTAGGAGGCTATTAGAAGAGACAAAAAGAGTTCATACCCATTCACTCATAGAGTTATCCCATACTAGCACCACAATCACTGAGGCAAAATGGAGGACACACCCTTCTCCAGCACCCTCCAGCTCAGCAGTTACGGGATGTCTCATCCCCTTTAAGGATGTTCTTTCCTGTTTTCTGGGCCACAGTGTCCTTATCTGTAAAACTGAGTATCAATAGCACTTATTTTATAGAAATATTTGATAATTAACAGAAACTTTAAATAATATTGATACTCAATTTAACCAGCTCCCTATACAAAAATGGTGCAGGAGAAAAAAGAGGGTCACTGGCACATATTAATAGCCACTTACACACTGGCATGAATCATTGAACCCAGGCCATCTGGCTTCAGAGACTAGGCTCTTAAACGCTGTACACTGTTTCTCATGAATTCATTCATTCAACAAAAACTGAGCACCCATTATGTGCCAGACATAGTTCTAGATGCTGGGAACGTAACAGAGAATAAAGCAAATTCCCTGCTTTCTCCGAGCTTCCGTTCTAGTGGAGGAGATAGGCAAGAACCTAATAAACAAATACTGTAAAGAAAACTGAAGTAGGAAAAGGCATAGAGGGTGACAAGGTTTTTCAGATTTATGCAACATTTCAAAATCCTTTTGAATTTACTCATTATTCCAGACACAACGTCCATACAGGGTTCAATCAGCTTCAAGTAGGCTCAATGTGACACTGTCTTGCCACAGATGCACCTGAGGCTCTTGCTTCCTGCCCTGAGGCTTCTCTGATTTCTGCTACTGATGTCTTCAAACAATAATTTCTGAACAAAGGGCCCTTCATTTTCATTTTGCACTGTGCGTCACAATTTACATAGCTGCTCCTGCATCAGAGATGGTGAGCTGATGGAGAAATGCTTCCCTCTTTTTTTTTTTTTTTTAAAGACAAGGTCTCGCTCTGTCACCCAGGCTGGAGTGCAGTGGCACAATCTTGGCTCACTGCAGTTCCAACCTCTCTGAGGCTATTGGTGTGCACCTGTACTCCCTACTACTTGAGAAATTGAAGTGGGAAGGTTGATTGAGGTGGCCGGCAAATTTTTGTATTTTTTGTAGAGACAAGGCTTCACCATTTTGCCCAGGCTGGTCTCAAACTCCTGGGCTCAAGTGATCCTCCCACCTTGGCCTCCCAAAGTGCTGGAATTACAGGCATGAGCCACCAGGCCTGGCCTGCTTCACCCTTTCGAATCACCAGAAAGTACACAGATGCTCATGTCATAAGTTGTCTGAGATGTCCAGCAGGATTAAGAAAACAGTTGCCCATAACTGTGGTCAACTCTATAACTCATCTTTATATTGGCTTTCTCTTCCTTGTTTCACCTCCCTTGTTCTTCATACATGCTTCCAGAGATGACATTCCCAAATAAATGACCTGCACAAAAGTTGTTACCAACTCTTAAGCAGAGACCTTTAGATGGTGGATGATTTATGTAGATACCTAGAGGAAGATAATTGCAGTCAGTGGGAATACTAAGTGCAAAGCCCTTAAGGTAAAGCATATCTGGTATGTTTGAGGAGCAGTGAAGAAGTCACTGTGGCTGGAGTGCAGTGACAAATAATAGGTGAGTGTATGAAGATGTAATAGGTGACAAATAATAGGTGAGAGTAAGAGATGAAGTCAGTGAGGTCATGGATGGGCTTATAGCTCACCATAAGAATAGTGGCTTTTACTCTGATAGAAATGGAAACCTGTTGGGGGATACAAACAGAAAAGTGATATGATCTAACTTAAGCTTTGAAAGGGTCATCTGGCTGCTGTGTTGATTGTAGAAGACAAGCATAGGAGCAAGGAGAACATTTAGAACACTATTGAAATAGTCCAGGCAAGAGAGAAGATGGTGGCTTGAATCAGAGTGGTAGCAGTAGAGGTGGTAAGAAGAGATCAGATTCTGAATGTATTTTGAAGCACTGCCAAAAGATTTGCTGATAAATTGGATGAAGGCTGTAAGAGAAAAAGGGGAGATGAAGATGTCTACAAGGTCCTAGGCTGAGTAATTAAAAGGATGAAATTGCCCATTAACTGAAATACAGAAGATTGCAAGAGGATCAAGTTTTCCGGGAGTATCAAGAGTTTGGACTTTAGATACAATAAATTTTAGATGCCTAGTAAGCAACAAAATGGAGATGTCAAATAGGAGCATGACTACATAAGTTTGAAGCTCAGGAAAAGACATAGCTTAGAGACATAACAGAAAGCAGGTCCCTGAGGGAATGGAAGACACAACAGTGGTGATGGTCCAGATAGAAAACAGGATAATCTGGAGAACAGACAAGAGTGTCCAGAGAAGGAGAGCAATAGGATTCATGGTTCCAGGTAAATCTCTCTATGTCTATTTTCCTTCTTTCCCTTGCCCCCCAAAAAATGACTAATGAGTAAATTAAAGTAGCCAGCTAAAGAAAGAGGCGTCAGTACCACAGAGGTAGCCATTCACTCTGTATACACTTGCAGTCAACCTTATAAAAGGTCACATCTGGTATCTGAGACTCTCTGATATGAGGATAGCCAATTATGGCAGGCCTATGTAAATAAGCCAAATCAGCTTTCTTGGGAAGAGCACAGAACTGCAAGACACATGCACTGGGCTATCGCAACTCATAGATGAACTATTACCCATGAGCAGCATCCATTTTTGCCCACTAACCTTGATACTTCTTCACAACCCCACCCCACCCCCCGCCAACAAGAAAATTTACTAACAAAGCATTGAAGAATGTACCAAATACTGCACAGGAGAGATGGAGAAAATACATTTACATCACGAACAACTTCATCAATCCCCATTTGACATATTTCCAGTTCTCAGTTTCTCTCTCCAACCATCCCACCAATGAGATATTTTTTCCTTCACCTACCTCTGCCTAGCCTCACTAAACTTCCCTACTCCTGGCCCTCTCATTCCTGCTCCAACTTAACTCCAGCTTCTCCAAACTTGTAACTCAGTTCATTTTAAGAACAAAGAACCATAAAAAGAAAAAAAGGATCATCTGGTTACCATGATCCCTTGGGCGTATGATATAGGGGGAGAGCACTTTCTCTTTTGCACTAAGGGCTGACGGCATATCAAAAAATACAGTCTCTAATGTCCAGTATCCAGCTGATATGTAAATAAATCATTGTAACTCAGTGCCATGAGTGGTATGATAGAAGTAAGCATAAGTACTATGAGACCATAAAGGAGGGTCACCTAATCCAGATTGAAGGGATAGTAGCCAGGGAAGTCATTTCAATTTTTTCTGAGCACCTGCTACATGCCAAACTCTGTACCAAACACTAGTGGTATCGAAATAAATCCTACACAGCCTTTGCCTCCAAAAAAGGCATTGCTATTTGATGCCCTTTCTTTTCTGGTGCCCTATGCAGGTTCTTAATCTGCCTACGGGGTGACTGTCTTCTGCCTCCTGAGGCTGTCCTCTATCTCTGCGCTCAGTTTCTCCATCTTTCCATTGGAGGAATCTGACCAGAGTTTGGCAGAAGCAGGATCACAACCTGGGGTTTTGGTTCTTACTATATGGGACTTAGAATGTCTTAGAAGCTGGGAAGTGTTGTTTCAAACACTTTGTTCTCGTTGCTAATTCAGCAACCTAAATGTATTGTTAGTAGAAATAGGAGACCAGAGGCATCGTACAGGCTTCTAGACAATTATGGAGTTGGCTGGGTGCAGTGGCTCATGCCTGTAATCCCAGCACTTTGGGAGGCCAAGGCAGGTGGATCACCTGAGGTCAGGAGTTCAAAACCAGCCTGGCCAACATGGCGAAACCCTGTCTCTACTAAAAATACAAATATTAACCGGGCATGGTGGGGCACACCTGTAATCCTAGCTACTCAGGAGACTGAGGCATGAGAATCACTTGAACCCAAGAGGCAGAGGTTGCAATGAGCTGAGATCACATCACTGCACTCTAGCGTGGTCCACAGAGTGAAAAATCTGCTTCAAAAGAAAAATAGAGAGAGAGAGAATTCCAAAGTTGATTTCCCTGTTTATTTTTTCCTGCCCCAGTCTCTACAGTCATTGCTGAGACCAAACAAGTCTTATCTTCATTGCATTTCCTTGGAACCACAGTGACATTCAGTGGCCACAGGAGGTTGAAAAGAAGTGTCAGAGAAAGCACTTGTCTTTATGCTGAAAGATGGAGTAAGGTGACTTTCCCAGCAATTTTCTCATTTGAACTGCCATGATCTGACCAGCTCCTGTTGTTACTGATGAAAATTTAGCATAGGGCTAATAAGCTACAGGCTGGACCCAGCAAAAGACAACTGCCTAACACAGACTATTTGTCTTGACTCAGTTGCCTTTATAGACAAAAGAATAAACCCAAAAAAACACTTTAATAGTAATTTTTCATCTTGCTTCCTAGATAATGCTTTCTTAATACAAAAGAATTGGGAATAAAAATCTGAAAAACACAAAATGCTAAAATCATCCAACTCCACCATCCAGAAATAACCCTCATTAATATGTTTATTTCCTTCCTGTCTCTCTCTGAATAATAAACTGTTTATTACTCAACACACAGTGATTTGATGTCTGCTTTTTGCACTTAGTGATATACCATGAACAGTTTCTTATGTTATTCTTTTATATCATTATTTTAAACAGTCAAATAGTATCCCAACATATGGATGAACTGTAATTCACTTATGGATTTATCATAATTAGTTAACCAAGTCCATATTAAGAAATTCAGATGGTTTTTAAATTTTCAACACTATAAAATATTATAGGAGTTTATATATATATATATGTGTGTATGTGTGTGTGTATGTATATGTGTGTGTGTATGTGTGTGTGTGCATATATATATATATATCTTGTATCTGATTATTTCCTTAGGATCATTTCCTGCAATTGTAACAACTAGGTTAAAGAACACACACATTTAAGACTTTTGGAATATGTTGGTCATGCACGGTGGCTCACGCCTGTAATCCCAGCACTTTGGGAGGCCAAGGCAAGCAGATCACTTGAAGCCGGGAGTTCGGGACCAGCCTGGTCAACATGGCAAAACCCTGTCTCTACTAAAAATACAAAAATTAGCCTGGAGTGGTGGAGCACACCTGTAATCCCAGCTACTCAGGAGGCTGAGGCATGAGAATCGCTTGAACCTGGGAAGCGGAAGTTGCAGTGAGCTGAGATCATGCCACTGCACTCCAGCCTAGACAACAGAGCATGATTCTGTGTCAAAAAAAAAAAAAAATTCTGGAGTTGATTTCCCTATTTATTTTTTCCTGCCCCAGTCTTTACAGTCATTGCTGAGACCAAAGAAGTCTTATCTTCATTGCATTTCCTTGAAACCACAGTGACATTAAGTGGCCACAGGAGTTTGAAAACAAGTGTCAGAGAAAGCACTTGTCTTTATGCTGCAAGATGTGCAGCAACTTACAAGAGTGAGACCCTGTCTCAAAAAAGAAAAAGACTTTTGGAATATCCTTCAGAAATATTATTATACTAATTTATTCCCCCAACATATAAATGTTAACATATGTATATAACTTTCATATACTCGAAAGTGTTTATTTCCTCATACCCAGGTCAACATAGTGTATGATCATTACTTTTATTATTTATCAATGATAGGCAAAAAATAGAAAAATTTTTAAACGGCATGATGTTGTTTAATCGTATTTTTTATTATCACTGAATCTGAACTGCTTCCATTTTTTCCATTGGCTATTTGTATTTGATCCTTTGTAAATTTCCTGTCCTCACATTTTGCCCATTTTTTTTTTTCTGTTGGAATGTTTACCTTTATTCTTTATTAATTTGTAAAAATTATTCATTCCTTTGTCATATGATACACATTTTGTCAACATGTGATTGTCATTCTAGTTCTTTGATTACAGGTATGTGCCACCACACCAACTAGTTTTTGTATTTTTAGTAGAGACAGGGTGTCCTTGCAGGAAGAGCATTGTAAAATGTGGCACGAAGGACAGAAACCATAAAAGAACACATAGATTTAAATATATTAAAAGAATGCAACCATATCATTCACAGCAACATGGATGGACCTGCAGGCCATTATCCTAAGTGAAATCACTCAGAAACAGAAAATCAAATATCATATGCTCTCATTTATAAATGGGAGGTAAACAATGGGTACACATGGAATAGAGGGGTGGAGCAATATGGCGGAATAGAAATCTCCACTGACTATCTCCCCTGTAAGGATACCAAGTTAACAACTATCTACACAGAAAAAACACCTTCAGACTGGGTGTGGCAGCTCACGCCTGTCATCCCAAAACTTTGGGAGGCCGAGACAGGCAGATCACTTGAGGATAGGAGTTAGAGACAAGCCTGGCCCATATAGCAAAACCCTGTCTCTTCGAAAAATGCAAAAATTAGCTGGGTGTGGTGGCACATGTCTGTAATCCCAGCTACTTGGGAGGCTGAGGCACGAGGATCACTTGAACCCAGGAGGCAGAGGTTGAGGTTAGCTGAGACTGCATCACTGCACTCCAGCCTGGGCAACAAAGCGAGACTCTGTCTAAAAAAAAAAAAAAAGAAGAAGAAGAAGGAGGAGGAGGAGGAGGAGGAGGAAGGAGGAGGAGGAGGAGGAGGAAACAAACACCTTGATAAAAATAAAAAATCAAGTGAGCACTCACAGTACCTGGTTTTAACTTCATATCACTGAAAGAGGCACTGAAGAGATGGAAAAAAACAGCAGCAATCCCATCATCAAATAGAAGTGGTATATATGTGATCAGGCTCAAGCAGGTCCTGAAAGCACAAGTAAGTTACATGAGGAAGTGGCTCAAATGCCAATGATCTCCACTCCTGCCACCCTGCCTTCTCTTCCCCAGCCTGCACTGATGGCCTCATGGGGAGTTCCCTATAATCAGTTGACAGAGGAAGAGAAGACTACGGCGTGATTCACAGACGGTTCTACACAATATGCAGGCACCACCCGAAAGTGGACAGCTGCAGCACAACATCCCTGAAGGACACCAGTGAAGGGAAATCTCCTGAGTGGGCAGAACTTTGAGCAGTGCAGTTGGTTGTGCACTTTGCATGGAAGGAGAAATGGCCAAATGTGCGATTTTATACTGACTTACGGGCTGTAGCCAATGGTTTGGCTGGATGGGCAGGGACTTGGAAGAAGCATGATTGGAAAATCGGTGACAAAGAAATTTGGGGAAGAGGTCTGTGGATGGACCTCTCTGAGTGGTCAAAAACTGTGAAGATATTTGTATCCTATGTAATGCTCACCAAAGTGTGACCTCAGCAGAGGAGGATTTTAATAATCAAGTAGATAGGATGACCCATTCTGTGGACACCACTCAGCCTCTTTCCCCAGTTACCCCTGTCATCAGCTAATGGGCCCATGAACAAAGTGGCCATAGTGGCAGGGATAGAGGTTACGCATGGGCTCAGCAACATGGACTTCCACTCACCAAGGCTGACCTGGTTACGGCCACCGCTGAGTGCCCAATTTGCCAGCAGCAAAGACCAACACTGAGCCCTCAATACGGCACCATTCCTCAGGGTGATCAGCCAGCTACCTGGTGGCAGGTTGATTATATTGGACTTCTTCCATCATGGAAAGGGTGAAGGTTTGTCCTCACTGGAATAGACACTTACTCCACTTATGGGTTTGCCTATCCTATATGCAATGCTTCTGCCGAGACTACCATCCGTGGCCTCACAGAATGCCTTACCCACCATCATGGTATTCCACACAGCATTGCCTCTGACCAAGGCACTCACTTTATGACTAAAGAAGTGCGGCAGTGGTCTCATGCTCATGGAATTCATTGGTCTTACCATGTTCCCCATCATCCTGAAGCAGCTGAATTGATAGAATGGTGGAATGGCCTTTCGAAGTCACTATTACAATGCCAACTAGGTGACAATACTTTGCAGGAATGAGGCAAAGTTCTCCAGAAGGTCGTGTATGCTCTGAATCACCATCCAATATGTGGTACTGTTTCTCCCATAGCCAGGATTCATAGGTCCAGGAATCAAGTGGTAGAAGTGGCACCACTCACCATCACCCCTAGTGATCCACTAGCAAAATTTTTTCTCCCTTTTCCCATGGCATTACATTCTGCTTGCCTAGAGGTCTTAGTTCCAAAAGGAGGAACACTGCCACCAGGAGACACAACAACAATTCCATTAAACTGGAAGTTAAGATTGCCACCCAGACACTTTGGGCTCCTCCTACCTTTAAGTCAAAAGGCTAAGAAGGGGGTTACAGTGTTGGCTGGGGTGATTGACCTGGACTATCAAGATGAAATCAGCCTACTACTCCACATAGGAGGTAAGGAAGAGTATGCATGGAATACAGGAGATCCATTAGGGTGTCTCTTAGTATTTCCATGCCCTGTGATTAAGGTCAATGGGCAACTACAACAGCCCAATCCAGGCAAGAATACAAATGACCCAGACCCTTCAGGAATGAAGGTTTGAGTCACTCCACCGGGAAAAAAAAAAATCCATGACCTGCTGAGGTGCTTGCTGAAGGCAAGGGAAATACAGAATGAGTGGCAGAAGAAGGTAGTCATCAATACCAGCAATGACCACGTGACCAGCTGCAGAAATGAGAACTGTAATTGTTGTATTTCCTCCTTCTTTCGTTAAAAAAATGTTTGTGCATGTATACACTTGTACTAAGAAAATATCTTCATTTTATTTCCTTTCTCCTTTATCATGTGACATAAGATTTATCAACTTCACATCAGCATTTAAGTATTGTTAACTTTATGTGATAATATTTGGGTTGGGGATTGGTGTGTTTCCAGTTGTACAAAGGATAGTTGTATTATGTTAGGCATAATTATGACCTTATTATTGTATTTATTTGAAGATTAGGTATAATCTCAGGAGATGTATATGGGTTCAAGTTGACAAGAGGTGGTTAATACTGAGTGTCAACTTGATTGGACTGAAGGATACAAAGTATTGATCCTGGGTGCCTCTGTGAGGGTGTTGCCAAAGGAGATTAATATTTGATCAGTGGGCTGGGAAAGGCAGACCCACCCTTAATCTGGGCGGGCACAATCTAATCAGCTGCCAGCACAGCTAGAATATAAGCAGGCAGAAAAATGTGAAAAGAGAGACTGGCCTAGCCTAGCCTCCCAACCTACATCTTTCTCCCATGCTGGATGCTTCTTGCCCTCTAACATCAGACTCCAAGTTCTTCAGTTTTGGAACTTGCACTGGCTCTCCTTGTTCCTCAGCCTGAAGATGGCCTATTGTGGGACCTTGTGATCATGTGGGTTAATACTTAATAAACTCATATATATAATATATATATATATGTGTGTGTGTGTGTGTGTGTGCGCATGTGTGTATATATATGAGATATATATATATGAGTTATATATACATACTCCTATGTGGAGTAGTAGGCTGATTTCATCTTGATATATATATATAAACTCATATATATATATATATTCATTCCATTAGTTCTGTCCCTCTAGAGAACCCTGACTAACACACTAATGAACTCCACAGCTCTTATTAAGAGGCATTTTCCAGATAGCTATGCTCCTCATATTCTGGTAACCACTCATATTAGGTTGCTGCAAAAGTAATTGTGGTTTTTGTCATTAAAAATAATGGTTTTTAATGATAAAAGTAGCTTCCTCTACTTGCCTATTTGGACATAAGATGCAATAACTTCTCCACTGCTGCTAGCCCTAAAGTCCTTGTACTATTCTTTGCTGATTTCTCTAAACATTCCCATACCTTTATTAAACTCTTCTCAACCTACTCAGATTGTGCCAACTATTTCTAGCTGGAATCTTTACTGATACATACACATTTAGATGGACATTATGTCTTTAAAGATGCGGGCTTGCACTGTGGCCCTGCTAGAGATAATGATACTAAACCCAGGTACAACAATGTCTTCCCGCTCTCTCCCTTAAATGAACTAACAGTGTTATCTCAAACCCCAAAGTATATCAAAGTCTTCTAAAAAAAGAAACTAAAAATAAAAACAAAATCAAGAAGCAAGTATGAAAGAGTTTTCAAAAAGTGTTAAGCAGAGTCCAAAAATTTTTCATCAGAAAAAATACACACTATTGCAGAGTTAACAAAAAGCAATATTTTTTAGTCAATCCCTACTATCTCAAAAAGCACAAGGGTAAAGATCTGTTAAACTTGCTGTACCCAGGAGATCTTACACTTAACTGAGAAAGTCACAGATGATCACAACATAGTCATTCCTAACCCTATTTCTCCCCTACCCACTCTACTGCTGCAGAAAATAAAAGACCTTAGCCGGTTCCTATTTTAGAACTGCAGATGGATAAAGAACAGACACAAAATGAAAAATGTATTTTTTCAGAATTAGCATCATCATGAGGTTTCACTGTACTTTCAAATTCAGATGATACCAGGTGGCAGGTCCAGTACAAAGGGGATCTTGAGAACCTTCACTGACAAATATGGTAGGGCAATATCTTGGTTTCAGCTGGACTTTGGTTTGAATGTGTCCCCTAAAGTTCATATGTTAGAAAATCCCCAATATAACAGTGTTGGGAGGTGGGGCCTAATAAGTGGGTAGAGCCCTCATGAATGGATTAATGTCAATATCAGAGGAATGGGTTAGTTATTGCAAGAGTGGGCTTATTATAAAAGCAAGTTCAGCCCCCTCTTACTCTCTTGCCCTTCTGACTTCCACCATGGGATGATGCAGCATGAAGGCCCTCACCAGATGCAGACCCTTAATCTTGGACTTCCCAGCCTTTAGAACTGTGAGAAATATTTTTTTATTTATAAAGTACCTAGTTTGTGATATTCTGATAGAGCTACACTAAATAGACTAAGTAAGACAGGATGTGATAACAAAATATCATAGACTGAATGGCTCAAACAACAAACATTTATTTCTCATACTCTGGAAGATGGAGGGTCCAAGATCAAGGCACTGGCAGATCCAGTGTCTGGTAAAGGCCTACTTCCTACTTTGCAGATGGCTGTCTTTTCATTATATCCTCACATAGTGAAAAGAGAGTTAGCTAGCTCTTCTTAAAGGACTCTTTTTAAAAGGGCACAAATCTTATTCATGAGGGCTCCACCTTCATGACCTAATCATCTCCCAAAAGTTCCACCTCCAAATACTATCACATTGGGATTAGATTTTCAACAGATGAGTTTGGGGGGACAAACATTCAGTCCATTGCAGACAGTGTTATAGATACTGCTGATTGGTTCACTCATCCTTCATTCCCATTTCCTTCTAGGGCACCTTCTGTGCTGCAAAGACTAGAAAAGTGAAAATTGCATTTCACAGACTCTTTTACAGCTAAAATTCTCCATGTAAAATTGCTTCTATTAATTAGGTACATTTTTGTGAGATTTGGAAAGCAGAAATAATGTCAAGGCCACTTTCTTTCCCCTTTTGGACTCTCTTACCCTGGCAATTGAGGTCATGTAGACATGAAAATGTTCTGCATCTGTGTGCCAGCAACTAGTCTCCAGCTTCCTGGGTGTCAGCTGTGGTTCTATATTCTTGAATTCAAGCATTCCAGTGGTGGTCTCAGAGATAGGAGCCAATTGGTGGGTCAGTTCCATAAGATTCTAGGAGCTATTTCTTCAGGCCCAGCCTAGAGCCTACTTTTCCAATCCTCCCAAAGAGTTTTAAAAATATCTAATGTCCTTATTAAATGCCTTTCTACTTAAAATACTTAAAGTGATCTCTGTTTCTTGCACTGAATCCTGACAGATACAGGCAGGAAAATTCAGGGTCTACAATTTTTTACTAATTCCCCTCAAGATCTGAGTCTGGGAAAATATGGCTTATAGACAGGGGCCTTTTAGATAACAGTTGGTTAACAGACAGGAAAAATTTTTTATCCATCATCAGACTAATTCACAGATACTGGCATCCTTCCCTTGGTTGATGCCAATACTAAATGTAAATACATGGGTAGTAAAAGGAGCAGAGAGGAAGAGAGCTGTGAAGGTAGCACTAAGTGCCTACTATGTGTTAGATACTGACCTAAACATTTTCACACATACTCATTTAATTCTTAACAGTTCTGGAAGTTAAATACAGTTATCCCCAATTAATCCAACCCTTCACATACACATTTCTGGGTTTAGTGTGTTCATTACCCTTGGGTTTATTTCGCTGTTAAAATAAAACACCTAGCTGGGCACAGTGGCTCACGCCTGTAATTCCAGCACTTTGGGAGGCCGAGGTGGGTGGATCACCTGAGGTCAGGAGTTCGAGACCAGCCTGGTCAATCAACATGGTGAGACTCCATCTGTGCTAAAAATGAAAAAATTAGCCTGCTGTGGTGGCACCCACCTGTAATTCCAGCTACTCAGGAGGCTGAGACAGGAAAATCACTTGAACCCAGGAGGTAGAAGTTGCAGTGAGCCCAGATCGTGCCGCTGCACTCCAGTCTGGGTGACAAAGCAAGACTCCTTCTCATAAATAAATAAAACAAAATAAAATAAAAATATTTTTTCAAAAATACATTACCTAGCTTGGGGATTCAGATGGTGGGTGGGTCTAGATTCTAAGCCACTCTGTGAGGACCTCAGTTGTAGAAGGTTGCAACTTTCTATCAGGTGCTCTGCAGGTAACATAACTTGGTTTCAGTCTTTGTGTCTACTTCTTTCTGCCTTGCTAACAACTTATAAATTTCCTTTGTGTCATGAGTCAAATGTCCTGGGGAAATAAACTATACTTGTTCATCTTAAGGCTGGGTCAGCAGACAAGAGTCAGTTGCCAGCATTTACATGGGCAACACCCCTCAAAGACAGGCACCTATCCCTAGTGCAATTAGCTGTGACTGAGAGAAGTTCCAGATCCTGGTGGCTACTCAGTAGGAGGATGGATAGGGAGGACTAGATTTTGGCATCTCTTGAAAAATCAGACTATTTGGAAACAATGACCCTACATTTCCACAGGCAGCAGGGGTAAGGAACCCCCTTAATATTGTAATTTGAAGCTTATCGCTTATTTATGTTAATTACCTGACTTTTTTTGAGATTTGAGTTTGAGAACTCCTAAATTCCTTCCAGCTTTAATCTTCAAGATTCTGTATTCTTCTGGATTCCTTTACACTGAAAGCATTACAGATTGACATGGGCCTCATTGAACAAATAATTTGGAAATGAGCCAGAAATGCACTTTATTTATCCACCAATTTCATTTTCTAAATAGGAACTTTACATTTCCATACTATAAAGTCATTTATTCTCCTCTACTAGAATTGCTATAATTCTCAATATGCCATGTATTATCATCATCCTGTCAAAATGAAAATCTCACAGAGAGCCTGTGAAGGTCTTATCAAATCAAGTGGAAGTGAGTAAAGACAGTAGAAAAAAATAGAACAATTATATATACACTATTAAATAATGCAAAGGATGAGGATTCAACTAGTCTCAGATTTTTAGAAGCAAGGTTTGCAATTAGATATTTTGTTGACTCAATAGCAAATTATTAATTCATTAAATGATTAAACCATTTATCAAAACTGTGAATGACAAAGCAATCAGAGACTGGGATAATCAGACTCCAAGTCTGTTCTTTGTGTAAAATTCAAATGCACCCAGCACAATACAATTTTGTACTTAATGCCATTCATCTAATCAGCATATTTCTGCTCCAATGCGAGATCTTTGTTTGAACATGATATGCGACAGATATGGAAGCCACAAAAATTTCATTTATATAATCATAACAAGCACGTTATCATGGTTATCAAAATTAATTAAACCTAATTCGCTCTGTTTTCTAAACTTAAAATTGACACAAAACATTTTTGTGAAAGGCAAAAATGCTAAAGAATCACAGAAATAAATATAAAAGTGAATCTTTTTAAATGCCTACTTTTTCTTTAGGTTAGAGAGCTAACTAATATTATGACAGATTAGATCCCCCAAACATTTTAAAAGATCAATTGAATATGAACATTCACTCTGTGAACATCTTAACCTTTGGCTTCTTTTAAGTACTAATGAGTCCCCCTAGTGCAATTACAATAAAAGTCAACTTGTGAAACTTCCATTAACACACCACTTCTCAGGAAAACATGCTTTTCTAAGACAAGGGACACCTTTATTTCAGATTACACGGTCATCTTGATCATCCTCCAGTTAGAGCAAGAGTTCTACCTACAAAAGTGCTTCTCAAACTATAGTGTACATCAGAAACATTTGGAGAGCCCATTAAACATGCAGATTATGGGGCTTCACCTTGATCTTGATTCAAAAGGTCTCAGCAAGGTCTGAAAAACCTGCATTTTTAACAAGTATCCTACGTAGTTCTGCTGTAGCTGATCCAAGGACTATACCTTGAGAAACATTGACCTACACGATATTTTCTTTCTCCCTTTGCATTATGTTGTTTTGAATCATTGCATTATCAATCTTTCCAGTATCTCTTTTGAGTGCTTTTTGCACACCCTAATGACCTCCACTAATTCCCTGGATCTCACCACATCTCATTAGCCTCAACAGGAAGAAGTTACAATTTCTACGTTTTCTTTGCCCAGATTCATCCCTTTCAGGCCTTTACACATGTGCATCTCCTTTGAAAGCAACAATTAGCTGTATCCTTCTGGAAAGCTTCCAGTCTTCCCTAAGCCAATCAGATTCCCAAGGTTTCAGAGCAGGAGCTCTTCAAGTAAATACATAGGTGCTGCTTCTTTCACTCAGATCTCCCTGCTACCTAGGAGAGCTCCTCTATGACTTTGGTGCTCTCAACACTACTCCACAGAGTGGACCAAATAAAACAAAGGACAAAGAGTTCAATCCTATCTGTTTAAAGTCTTATTCACAGCTGAAGAAAAAAAAAAGTTTCCAGTAAAGAGCTAGAATTGTCTTTTCTTGAAAATTCACAACTGTCTATTGACATGAATTAGCCAAGTTATCACTGAACCCTCATACTAAAGAGAGAATATAGATATTAAACTACCACCTGGGAACCCACTTAGGGAGGTTTTCATATAACCAATACCTGAGCCCTGGCATAGACTAGGATTTCTCAGCTTTGACACCATTAACATTTTAGGCTGGGTAATATTTGTTGTGAAGGGATGTCCTGTCCATTGTAGGATATTTAGAAGCATCACTGGACTCTACCTACTATATGCCAGTATCACAACACTCCTCTCAGTTGTTACAACCAAAAATATTTCTAGACATTGCCAAATGTCCCCTGGAGGAGGAGGAACAAAATTGCCCTCATTTGAGAGCCATGGTCCTACACCAATTAGATCAGAATTTCAAGGGGTGAAGCCTGATATTCTTTAAAAGCCCCCCTGGTAATTCCAACGTACAGCCAAGGTTTAGAGCCACTGCCTTATGCAGATATCTGAGCCTCAGTTTTCTCATCTGTAAAATGAGTATGATGAGGATATCTACTTCACAGTTGTTCTAAAGATCAAATGAGATAATATGTGGTGGAAATGTTTTATGCATCATTAAATAAATGTAATATTTCTCCCATCTATTATGAAACTCTAATCCAGGTGTTGTCAGACTAAGCCTGGATGCCAAATCCTATTTATTATCTGCTTTTATATAACCTGTGAAGTTGTGGTTTGTACTTTTTTTTTTTTTTTTTTTTTTTTTTTTGAGACCGAATCTCGCTCTGTCTCCCAGGCTGGAGTGCAGTGGCATCATCTCGGCTCACTGCAAGCTCCGCCTCCCAGGTTCACGCCATTCTCCTGCCTCAGCCTCCCGAGTAGCTGGGACCACAGGCACCCGTCACCACACCCGCCTAATTTTTCGTATTTTCGGTAGAGACGGGGTTTCACTGTGTTAGCCAGGATGGTCTCGATCTCCTGACCTCATGATTCGCCCGCCTTGGTCTCCCAAAGTGCTGGGATTACAGGCATGAGCCACCACGCCCAGCGGTTTGTACATGTTTTTAATAGCTGGCCAAATATCAAAGTAAGAAAATTTTTCAACTCATGACAATTATATGAATTTCAAATTTCTGTATCCATAAATAAAGTTTTATTGAAACACAGGTATACCCATTAATTTATAGATTGTCTATGGATGCTTTTACATTTTAAGTTCAGTAGTTATGGCAGAGATTTCATAGCTCACAAAGCCTAAAATTTTTACTATCTAGCCCTTTACATTGAAAGTTTTCCCCAGTCCCTAATCACAATTTAAAATATTCAAGCTAGTTTCTTTTCCTGGCTCTCAAGTCCCTTTCAAATCTGCTTGGGAGGGCTGCCCTGCTCTCCCCAGAAAAGCTTCAATTATGTAAGCAATAAATCTTTTCACACCCTCTTGGTATGTGTGTGGCATCATCAGTCCTGACATCCAAACCAATTTTCAGGTGGGCATCCATTCTTTTTCTTCAGGATGGTCACAACACAGGCAGAGGGAGATTTGAACAGAAGGCAACATAATGGCTAAAGCAAGATGCTATGCTGCTGACTTTGAAGATGGAGGGATTATGAGCCAAGGAATGTAAGAAATTCAGCTTCAGATGCTAGAAAAGGCAAGGAAACAGACTGTCCCCTAGAGTCTCTGGAAAGAGTGGGCCCTGCTGATAGCTTGATTTCTGCCCAGTGAAACTCATTTCAGACTTCTGACCTACAGAACTAAAGAAGAATAAATGCCTGTTGTTTCAAGCAACCAAATTTGTGGTAGTTTGTAACAGCAGCCCTAGGAAACTAATACAGTGTGTCAGACTACTAGTGCCTTAGTACAAATTGAAGCAGTGCCACAAAATAGTACTAGTAGGCATTGTGTTTGTTACCACCATATGCTGTTTTATTAAAAACGTCAGTGCACTTGTCTTACATGGAACAGTGAAAAGTATTGATGTTATAAATATTGACCCTTGAGAATACAGTTTTTAAATATTTTGTATGACAAATGGAAAATATGCATAAAGCACTTCTGCTACATCTTGAAGTATAATCACTGCCTCAAAGAGAAACACTTGTGCAATTTAAAAGCAACTCTTCATGAAACACCATTTGTAGCTAAAAGAATTACTGACAGACAAACTTTCGTTATTCAGACTTGGGTTTTGGGCAGATGTTTCTCTAAAATTAACAAAGTGAGGCTGTCACTTCAAGGAAAACAACTGACAGCATTATTTGTCAATTACAAATTCAAGTTTTTGGGTAAAAATTAGAGTTTTAGAAAACTTGTAGTAGTAGTTCAGAGTCTGATAACTAGGCTTGTTCTCTCCTTTTGAATCAAAGGCCACTGCTGCAAACATGCTCTACCAGATCCTCAATCAAGCCAAGAAGTATCTGAGCATGATTCTCCTCTTTGAGTTTATTGGAGATGGAGGTACTAGAGCAGCACTGTATGTCTTGCATCCAGCATTGTTCAATCCAGATGTTACTTGGAACAGAAAGAATAACCCAGAGCCCTGGAACAAACTGGGTCCCAATGATCAATACAAGTTCTACTCAGTTAATGTGGATTACAGTAAACCAAAGAAAGAAGGTCTTGTAAAACTGCTTTAGAATGAAGGTCCTCCAGAAGCCATCTCCAATTTTCCACTTAACTAGGAAGTTTTTATCCTCCAAAAGCATGAAATCATGTTGATGTGTTGTGTAGGAGGTTACTCTCATTAATAAATATTTGAAACTTACAAAAAAAGGAAAGAAAACTTGTGTCTGCAACCATAAGCTGCACAGCTTTCTGAAACATAAATACTTTCCTGATAAGATCAATGGTGATAGTAACAAATGTGATATTTTTAATATTGTATCATGAAATATGTCAATATTTGGAAAGGTCTGCATAACTCAGTGAAGCAATATTTTTAAAATAATCAATGCATGATGCTACAAAATCATGCACAGGTAAAAATTCCATTCCAGGTGAGGATAGGCAAATGGATTTTTCATGTATAAAAACACAAGCAGTTCAATGATACAGTTTCAGTTTGCATTTTGGAACTAACCTCCAAGAAACTTCCAAATGTCCAATTTTAGTATAATATCAAAAACCATCCACAGTTATCTGCATAGACTACTTTAAAACTCCTGCCTTTTCCAACTACATATATGTGTGAGATAGGACTTTCTATATTTCACCCAAAACAATGTATCACAGAAGAGTGAATGCAGAAACAAATAAGAGAATCCAGCTCTTTTCTACTAAGACAGAAATCAAAGAGATTTGCAAAAAATAAAAGCCCATGTTACTTTTCTCACTAAATGTTTTTGTTTTGAAAAATATAGTTATTTTCATAAAATAATTTGTGCTAACATGTAATTGATGTATTATCACTTTTAAATGAATACATAATTAAATATTTTTTATTTCCATTTTAATTTCTAATACAGTAAATAATAATATATTTTACTCAGATAAACAAAGGTTCTTTGGGGTCCTCAATAATTTTTAAGAGTAAAATTAAAGAGTTGGAGAACTACTGCTCTAGAAAAACTCAGGCCCGGGCACAGTGGCTCACACCTATAATCCCAACAATTTGGGAGGCGAAGGCTGGCAGATCACTTAAAGTCAGGAGTTTGAGACCAGCCTGGCCAACATGACGATACCCCGTCTCTACTAAAAATACAAAAATTAGCCAGGCATGGTGTCACCCACTTGTAATTCCAGCTACTCAGGAGGCTGAGGCAGTAGGATCACTTGTGCTCAGGAGGCAGAGGTTGCAGTGAGCCAAGATCATGCGCTACTGCACTCCAGCCTGGGTGACAGAGCAAGACTCTGTCTCAAACAAAAAAAAAAGAAAGAAAAACTCATATGCTCAGGAAAACATGTTTGTGGCAGCTTTGTTTGAAACAATGAAAAGATGAAAACAATGTAAATATTCAAGAAGAGGTGAATGAATAGGTAAAATGTATGTATTCATAAAAGGTAATAATATGTACTGTTGAAAGAAGACTTACAAGTATTAACATGGGCGAATCTGACAAACATAATGGTGAGGAAGTTGTCAAATTCTCTGTAAAGAATGATAGATTTATATACGTTTTTAAACTTTTATATAAAGTCAAAAGATACTCATTAATGATACTAGATTTTTGTCTATGTATATATATATGTAGTAAAATTAAATACATGAAAATGAATGAGAAGAATGTCCACCAACTTCAGGATATGGTTCTTCTGAGAATGAAGAGAATGATTAGGAAGAAGTTAGACTTGACCTCTATCTATATTTTATTTATTTAATAAATAAAATGATTCAAAGCAAGTATCATAAATTATTAACATATGTGAATTCAGGATGATAGGTACATGGAACCCTCTTTTATTAAATTCTCTTCCATGTATGTTTTGACAGTGCTGCCCTCTCTCAGTTCATATATCACGGTCATGAGGTCTCCAGAGAGAAGAGTGAGAATTCCACAAAACAGAGTGGGTTTCAGTGGCAGTCTCACCTCTTCACCATCTTTCAGAAGATTGCCATAAATTGTTGTTTATCTGCAACTCATAAGAGGATTTAAAATTATACTATCTAGTTTTAAATAAAACTGTCCTTAAAACATGGATAAAGAGCTTGAATAGATTCTTGCAAAGAAACTAATTGAAAATAATTATGCAAATGGAAAGCTGGATAAAGAGCCAAGACCCATCAGTATGCTGTCTTTAAGAGACCCATCTCACATGTAAAGACACACATGGGCTCAAAATAAAGGGATAGAGGAAAATTTCCCAAGCAAATGGAAAACAGAAATAAGCAGGAGTTGCAATCCTAGTTTCTGACAAAATAGAATTTAAATCAACAAAGATCAAAAAAGACAAAGAAGGCCAGCCACACAACTCACGCCTGTAATCTCAGCACTTTGGGAGGCCAAGGCAGGCGGATCACCTGAGGCCGGGAGTTCGAGACCAGCCTGACCAACAAGGAAAAACCCTGTCTCTACTAAAAATACAAAATTAGCCAGGTGTGGTGGCACATGCCTGTAATCCCCATTACTCGGGAGGCTGAGGTAAGAGAATCGCTTGAACCCGGGAGGCGGAGGTTGCAGTAAGCTGAGATCGTGCCATTGTACTCCAGCCTGGGCAACAAGAGTGAAACTCCATCTCAAAAAAAAACAAAAAAGACAAAGAAGGGTATTACATAATGGTAAAGGGTTCAATTCAACAAGAAGACATAACTGTCATAAACATAAATTCACCCAATCCAGGAGCACTCAGACTCATAAAGCAAGTTCTTAGAGACCTACAAAGAGACTCAGACTCCCACACAATCATAGTAGGAGACTTCACACCCCACTGTCAATATTAGACACATCATCAAGACACAAAATTAACATAAAGATATTCAGGACCTGATCTCAGCTCTGGATCAAGTAGACCTGATAGATATCTACAGAACTCTCCACCCAAAATGACAAAATATACATTCTTCTCATCACCACATGGCACTTACTCTGAAACTGATCACATAATTGAAAGTAAAACATTACTCAGCAAATGTAAAAAAAAAAACTGAAATCATAAGAAACAGTCTTTCAGACCACACCACAATCAAACTAGAAGTCAAGATTAAGAAATTCACTAAAAATCACACAACCACATGGAAATTGAATTACTTGCTCTTGAATGACTCTTGGGTAAGTAATGAAATTAAGACAGAAATCAAGAAGTTATTTGAAACTAATGAGAACAAAATGACAATGTACCAGAATCTCTGGGAAACAACTAATTCAATATTAAGAGGGAAATTTACAGCAGTAAATGCTTACATCAAAAATCTAGACAGATCTCAAGTTAAGAACTTAACATCTTAACTAAAAGAGCTAGAGAACCAAGAGCAACAAACCCCAAAGCTAGCAGAGACAAAACAATAACCAAGATCAGAGCAGAACTAAAGAAGATAGAGACATGAAAAACCCTTCAAAAAACCAACACATCTAGGAGTTTTTTTTTTTTTTTTGAAAAAATTAATAGCGCTCTGCCATCTCCGCAGCATCTTCCACCCGCACCGCCGCCGCAGCTCCCCACACTCACACCACTGCTGCCACATCCACCCTCAGTGCCACCACCATAAGGGAGATCGTGCACCTGCAGGCTGGCCAGTGTGGCAACCAGATCCGGGCCAAGTTTTGGGAGGTTATCAGTGATGAACATGGCATCAACCCCACAGGCACATACTATGGGGACAGTGACCTGCAACTGGAGAGGATCAACGTATACTACAATGAGGCCAGAGGAGGAAATTATGTTCCCAGAGCAGTGCTGGTGGACCTGGAACCCGGCACCATGGACTCTGTCCTTTCCTGCCCCTTCGGTCAGATCTTTCAGCCAGACAACTTCACGTTTGGCCAATCTGGAGCTGGCAACAACTGGGCAAAGGGGCACTACATGGAGTGCATGGAGCTGGTGAACGCTGTCCTGGATGTGGTCCAGAAGGAGGCCAAGAGCTGTGACTGCCTTCAAGGCTTCCAGCTGACCCACTCGCTGGGGGGTGGCATGGGGTCTGGGATGGGCACGCTGCTCATCAGTAAGATCTGCAAGGAGTTCCCAGACCACATTATGAACACTTCAGCGTGGTGCTCTCACCCAAAGTGTCAGACACGGTGGTGGAGCCCTACAATGCCACGCTGGCTGTCCATGCACCAGCTGGTGGAGAATATGGGTGAGATCTACTGCATCAACAATGAGGCACTCCATGACATCTGCTTCTGCACCCTCAAGCTGACCACCCCCACCTACAAGGACCTCAACCACCTGGTGTCGGCCACCACGAGCAGAGTCACCACCTGCCTGTGCTTCCCGGGCCAGCTGAACACCAGCCTGCACAAGCTGGCCATCAACATGGTCCCCTTTCCTCACCTGCACTTCTTCATGCCCGGCTTCACACCCCTGACCAGCCGGGGCAGCCAGCAGTACCGGGCCCTGACAGTGCCTGAACTCACCCAGCAGATGTTCGACACCAAGAACATGATGGCCATGTGCAACCCGCACCACAACTACTACCTGACTGTGGCTGTCGTGTTCCGGGGCCGCGTGTCCATGAAGGTGGACAAGCAGATGCTGAGTGTGCAGAGCAAGAACAGCAGCTACTTCGTGGAGTGGATCCCCAACAACTTGAAGACAGCCGTGTGCAACATCCCGCCCGTGGCCTGAAGATGGCTGCGAACTTCATCGGCAGTAGCATGGCCTTCCAGGAGCTGTTTAGCAGTTCAAAGCCATGTTCTGGCCCAAGGCGTTCCTGCACTGGTACACAGGCGAGGGCATGGATGAGATGGAGTTCACTGAGGCTGAGAGCAACATGAATGACCTGGTATCTGAGTACCAGCAGTACCAGGACACTATAGCCGAGGAGGGCAAGTTCGAGGAGGGGGCCGAGGAGAAGGTGGCCTAGGTTGCTCCCATCGCTTCCCATCTGTCCCCTCGAGGCTTCTGACCTTTGATCCCTTAGGACCCTCCATCTCTGACCCCTAGAGCCCTGCTTTCCCTCCAAGCCTGACTCACCCCTGACCCTAAGACTTTGCCCTGACCCTAACAATACCTTTGGAGCTCGCTTTACCTCTGGCTACTTCATCTCCGACCCTGACTCCCCTTTGATCCTTGAGCCCTAATTTATCTTTGACTCCCTTGAGCTCTTCCAACCTTGACATTCCCAGGAGGAGCCCCGCTTCACCCCTTCTGACTCCAGAAACCGCTCCTTTAACTTTATGGGCCCTCCTTCACCCGGACCTCTGCTTCACCTTTGACCTCTGCCCCCCACGAATCCCATTTTACGTCTAGACCTATAAGTCCTGGTTTACGTTTGACCCCTCCCTCTGAGCTGCCCTTCACCTCTGACCTTGCCTCACCTTTAACTCCCCACCTGAGCCCCAACTCCTACCTCTGACCCCAACTTCTCTTTCACCCATGAATCCCCTCTGATCCCAACTTCTCTTTCACCCCCTATGAACCCCATTTTACCTCTACACCTGTAAGTCCTGGTTTACATTGGACCCTTCCCTCCAAGCTGCAGTTCACCTTTGACCTTGCCTCACCTTTCACCCCCACACAGCCCCAGCTCCTACCTCTGACTCCAGCTTCTCTCTGGTTCCCACAGACCCCATGCATCCTCCCTGCCTCACTCCCCTCAGCCCCTGATGACCTTAGCTTATCTGGGAGAGAAACAAGGCCTAGTGCCTGTGAGGAAGAGAGGTTGCCCCTGCCCTCCCTACCTGCTTCCCTGCCTCACCCTAAATAAATAAATTAATTGTTAAAAAAAAAGAAAAGAAAACTTAATAAAATGATAGACCACTAGCTAGACTAATAAAGAAGAAAGAGAAGAATCAAATAAACACAATTAGAAATGATAAGGGGGTTATCATCCTGACCCCACAGAAATATAAACAATCATCAGAGAAAACTATAAACACCTCTATGAACATAAACTAGAAAATCTAGAAGAAATGGATAAATTTCTGCAGAGATACATACTCCCAAGACTGAACCAGGAAGAAACTGAATCCCTGAATAGACCAATAATGAGTTCTGAAATTGAGGCAGTAATAAATAGCCTACCAACCGAAAAAAAAAAAAGGCCCAGGACCAAATAGATTCACAGCTGAATTATAACAGAAGGGCAAAGAAGAGCCAGTATCATTGCTATTGAAAATATTCCAAAGGATTGAAAAGCAGGGACTCCTCCATAACTCATTTTATGAGGCCAGCATCATCCTGATACCAAAACCTGTCAGAGATACAATAAAAAAAGAAATTTCAGGCCAATATCCTTGATTAACATCAATGCAAAAATCCTCAACTAAATACTGGCAAACTGAATACAGCAGCACATCAAAAAGCTTATTCACCATAATCAAGTAGGCTTCATCCCCTAGAGGCAAGGTTGGCCCAACATATGCAAATCAATAAGTGTGATTCATCACATAAACAGAACTAAAGACAAAAAACTCATGATTATCTCAATAGATGTGGAAAGGCCTTCAATAGAAATCAATATTCCTTCATGTTAAAAACTCTCAATAAATTAGCTACCGGAGGAACAGACATCAAAATGATAAGACCCATCTATGACAAACCCACAGCCAATATCATACTGAATGGGCCAAAACTGGAAGCATTCCTCTTGAGAACTGGCACAAGACAAGGATGCACTCTCTCTCCACTCCTATTCAACATAGTATTGAAAGTTCTGGCCAGGGCAATGAGGCAAGAGAAAGAAATAAGAGGTATTCAAATAGGAAGAGAGGAAATCAAACTATCTTTGTTTGCAGATGACATGATCCTATAGTTAGAAGACCCCATCATCTCAACCCAAAAGCTTCTTAAGCTGATAAACAACTACAGCAAAGTCTCAGGATACAAAATCAATGTGCAAAAATCACTAGCAGTCCCGTACACCAACAACAGGCAGGCAGAGACCCAAATCAGGAATGAACTCCCATTCACAATTGCCACAAAAAGAATAAAATACCTAGGAATACAGCTAACTAGGGAGGTGAAAGATCTCTACAAAGAGAATTTACAAACCACTGCTCAAGGAATTCAGAGAGGACACAAACAAATGGAAAAACATTTCATGCTTATGGATAGGAAGAATCAATCAATATCACAAAAATGGCCATACTGCCCGAAGTAATTTTTAGATTCAATGCAATTCCCATGAAGCTACCAGTGACTCTTTGCAGAATTAGAAAAAAGAAAAAACTACTTAAAATTTCATGTGGAACCAAGAAGAGCCAGTAAAGCCAAGACAGTCCTAAGCAAAAAGAATAAACCTGGAGGCATCACACTACCTGACTTCAAACAATACTACAAGGCTACGGGAAACAAAACACCATGGTAGTGGTACAAAAACAGACACATAGACCAATGGAACAGAATAGAGAACTCAAACACTAAGACCACACACCTACAACCATCTGATCTTTGACAAATCTGACAAGAACAAGCAGTGAGGAAAGGATTCCCTATTTAATAAATAGTGCTGGGAGAACTAGCTAGCAATATGCAGAAAACTGAAACTGGACCCCTTATTTATACCTTATACAAAAATTAACTCAAGATGGATTAAAGACTTCAATGTAAAATCCAAAACTATAAACACCCTAGAAGAAAAGTATATCATCCATTTTGCAACATACAAAAATTAATAAATGTAGGCATTGACTATCAACAACTGCTAACATCACAGAAAAAAGAGACTACAAGACATAACCCACATTCTGATAGAAGAACAAAATGCCTCCAATAAAGTATTCTTGTTAAACAGAGAGAAAGTGGGACAGAAGGAGAGGAGGAAAGAAGAAGGAAGAAGAGGAGGAGGAACAGTGACGATGGCAACAATGACAAAAGAACACGTTAAATTAATCATATGTGGGAAAATCCAAGCTATGGGAAGCTCTTCAGGACAAATGACCTAGTTTCTGCAACAAATAAATAATTTCAAAAAAAGAAAGATAACCTATAAATTAAAATACTTAAACACTATCAATTAATTATAATGCAGACCTTATTTAGATGCTAACTCAAAGAAACTTTTAAAAATTAGGTACTCAAGGATATCCCTGAAGAACATTAATGTGAAAATTCTCAATAAAATCTGGCAAACCGAATCCAGAAGCACATCAAAAAGCTTATCCACCGTGATCAAGTCGGCTTCATCCCGGGGATGCAAGGCTTGTTCAACATATGCAAATCAATAAATGTAATCCATCACATAAACAGAACCAATGACAAAAAACACATGATTATCTCAATAGATGCAGAAAAGGCCTTCAATAAAATTCAACATCCTTTCATGCTAAAAACTCTCAATAAAGTAGGTATTGATAGAATGTATCTCAAAATAATAACAGCTATTTATGACAAACCACAGCCAATATTATACTGAATGGGAAAAAACTGGAAGCATTCCCTTTGAAAACTGGCACAACAGAAGGATGCCCTCTCTCACCAATCCTATTCAACATAGTATTAGAAGTTCTGACCAGGGCAATCAGCCAAGAGAAAGAATAAAGGGTATTGAAATAGGAAGAGAGGAAGTAAAATTGTCTCTGTTTGCAGATGACATGATTGTATATTTAGAAAACCCCGTTGTCTCAGCCCAAAATCTCCTTAAGCTGATAAGTAACCTCAGCAAAGTCTCAGGATACAAAATCAATGTGCAAAAATCACAAGCATTCCCATACACCAATAATAGACAGAGAGCCGAATCATGAGCAAACTCCCGTTCACAGTTGCTACAGAGAGAAAAAAATACCTAGCAATACAACTTACAAGGGATGTAAAGGACCTTTTCAAGGAGAACTACAAACTACTGCTCAAGGAAATAAGAGAGGACACAAACAAATGGAAAAACATTCCATGCTCATGGATAGGAAGAATCAATATCGTGAAAATGGCCATACTGTCCAAAGTAATTTTTAGATTCAATGCTATCCCATCAAGCTACCAATGACTTTCTTCACAGAGTTAGAGAAAACTACTTTAAATTTCATAGGAACGAAAAAAGAGCCCATATACCCAAGACAATCTAAGCAAAAAGAACAAAGCTTGAGGCATCATGCTATCTGACTTCAAACTATACTACAAGGCTACAGTAACCAAAACAGCATAGTACTGGTACCAAAACAGATATACAGACCAATGGAACAGAACAGAGGCCTCAAAAATAACACCACACATCTACAACCATCTGATCTTCTACAAACCTGACAAAAACAAGCAATGGGAAAAGGATTCCCTATTTAATAAATGGTGGTGGGAAAACTGGTTAGCCATATGCAGAAAACAGAAACTGGGCCCCTTCCTTACACCTTACACAAAAATTAACTCAAGATGGATTAAAGACTTAAATATAACACCTAAAACCATAAAAATCCTAGAAGAAAAGCTAGGCAATACCATTCAGGACATAGGCATGGGCAAAGACTTCATGACTAAAACACCAAAAGCAATTGGAACAAAAGCCAAAATTGACAAATCGCATCTAATTAAACTAAAGAGCTTCTGCACAGCAAAAGCATCATCAGAGTGAACAGGCAACCTACAGAATGGGAGAAAATTTTTGCAATATATCCATCTGACAAAGAGTTAATATCCAGAATCTACAGAGGACTTAAACAAATTTACAAGAATAAAACAACCCCATCAAAAAGTTGGCAAAGGATATGAATTGACACTTCTCAAAAGAAGACATTTATGCAGTCAACAAACATGAAAAAAATGCTCATCATCACTGTCATTAGAGAAATGAAAATCAAAACCACAATGAGATACCATCTCACGCCAGTTAGAATGGCAATCATTTAAAAATCAGGAAACAACAGATGCTGGAGAGGATGTGGAGAAATAGGAACAGTTTTACACTGTTGAAAATCGGTTCAACCATTGTGGAAGACAGTGTGGCAATTCCTCATGGATCTAGAACCAGAAATACCATTTGACCCAGCAATCCCATTACTAGGTATATACCAAAGGATTATAAATCATTCTACTATAAAGACACATGAACATGTATGTTTATTGCAGCACTGTTCACTATAGCAAAGATGTGGAACCAACCCAAATGCTCATCAATGATAGACTGGACAAAGAAAATGTGACAAGAATACATCATGGAATACTATGCAGTCATAAAAAAGAATGAGTTCATGTCCTTTGCAGGGACATGGATGAAGCTGGAAAACATCATTCTCAGTGAACCAACACAGGAACAGAAAACCAAACACCACATGTTCTCACTCATAAGTGGGAGTTGAAAAATGAGAACACATGGACACAGGGAGGGGAACATCACACACCTGAGCCTGTCGGCGGGTGGGGGGCTAGGGTAGGAATAGCATTAGGAGAAATATCTAATGTAGATGATGGGTTGATAAGTGCAGCAAACCACCATGGCACGCATATACCTATGTAACAAGCCTGCATGTTCTGCACATGTATCCTAGAACTTAAAGTATAATTTTTAAAAAATAGTAATAATACTAAAAAAGAAAAAAATACTCAAAAGAAATGAAAGCTTATGTTCACATAAACACCTATATTCAAATGTTTATAGTAGCATTACTCATAATACCTAAAAACTGAAAACCACCCAAATGTCCCCATCAACTGGTGAATGGCTAGATAAAATGTGGCACATTCATACAATGGAACATTATTTGGCAATAAAAAAAAAAAATGATGTACGGTACTGATCCATGCTACAACATAAATGAACCTCGAAAATATTATATTGAGTGAAAGAAGTCAGTCAGAAAGGATAATATGTTGTATGATTCCATTTATGTGAAATGCCCAGAATGAGTAGGTCTATAGAGACAGAAAGTAGATTGGTGGTTGTCTAGGGCTAAAAGGATGGTGGAATTGGGGAGGGGTGACTGCAAATAGGTAAATAGTTTCTTTTGGGGGTGACAGAAATGTTTTAAAATTGATTATGGTGAGGGTTGCACAACTCCATGAATATGCTAAAAGCCATTAAATTGTACACTTTTAGCGGGTTAATTATATGTGAATTATATCTCAATAAAGCTGTTTAAAAAATTATGACATTTATGAAACCATTGGAAATTTGAACATTGGATATATGATGGTAATAAATTGTTGATATTTTAGCTGAAAGTGATCATACGCCTGTTTTTAAAGAATCCTCATCTTTTACAGACAAATATTGAATTATTTATGGTTGAAATGACATGATGTATAGGATTTGCTTCAAAATAACTCAGTCATGAGTAGTGTGTGGCAATATAGATGAAACAAGATTAGCCACGAGATCATTATTTTCTTTTTTTTCTCTTTTTATTTTTTTATTTTATTTTATTTATTTTATTTTTTTTTAATTTATTTATTATTATTAAACTTCAAGTTGTAGGGTACATGTGCACAACGTGCAGATTTGCTACATATGTATACTTGTGCCATGTTGGTGTGCTGCACCCATCAACTCGTCATTTACATCAGGTATAACTCCCAATGCAATCCCTCCCCCCTCCCCCCTCCCCATGATAGGCCCCGGTGTGTGATGTTCCCCTTCCCGAGTCCAAGTGATCTCATTGTTCAGTTCCCACCTATGAGTGAGAACATGCGGTGTTTGGTTTTCTGTTCTTGTGATAGTTTGCTAAGAATGATGGTTTCCAGCTGCATCCATGTCCCTACAAAGGACACAAACTCATCCTTTTTTATGGCTGCATAGTATTCCATGGTGTATATGTGCCACATTTTCTTAATCCAGTCTGTCACTGATGGACATTTGGGTTGATTCCAAGTCTTTGCTATTGTGAATAGTGCTGCAATAAACATACGTGTGCATGTGTCCTTATAGCAGCATAATTTATAATCCTTTGGGTATATACCCAGTAATGGGATGGCTGGGTCATTTGGTACATCTAGTTCTAGATCCTTGAGGAATCGCCATACTGTTTTCCATAATGGTTGAACTAGTTTACAATCCCACCAACAGTGTAAAAGTGTTCCTATTTCTCCACATCCTCTCCAGCACCTGTTGTTTCCTGACTTTTTAATGATTGCCATTCTAACTGGTGTGAGATGGTATCTCATTGTGGTTTTGATTTGCATTTCTCTGATGGCCAGTGATGATGAGTATTTTTTCATGTGTCTGTTGGCTGTATGAATGTCTTCTTTTGAGAAATGTCTGTTCATATCCTTTGCCCACTTTTGGATGGGGTTGTTTGTTTTTTTCTTGTAAATTTGTTTGAGTTCTTTGTAGGTTCTGGATATTAGCCCTTTGTCAGATGAGTAGATTGCAAAAATTTTCTCCCATTCTGTAGGTTGCCTTCACTCTGATGGTAGTTTCTTTTGCTGTGCAGAAGCTCTTTAGTTTGATGAGATCCCATTTGTCAATTTTGGCTTTTGCTGCCGTTGCTTTTGGTGTTTTAGACATGAAGTCTTTGCCCATGCCTATGTCCTGAATGGTACTACCTAGGTTTTCCTCTAGGATTTTTATGGTATTAGGTCTAACATTTAAGTCTCTAATCCATCTTGAATTAATTTTCGTATAAGGAGTAAGGAAAGGATCCAGTTTCAGCTTTCTACTTATGGCTAGCCAGTTTTCCCAGCACCATTTATTAAATAGGGAATCCTTTCCCCATTTCTTGTTTCTCTCAGGTTTGTCAAAGATCAGATGGCTGTAGATGTGTGGTATTATTTCTGAGGACTCTGTTCTGTTCCATTGGTCTATATCTCTGTTTTGGTACCAGTACCATGCTGTTTTGGTTACTGTAGCCTTGTAGTATAGTTTGAAGTCAGGTAGCATGATGCCTCCAGCTTTGTTCTTTTGACTTAGGATTGTCTTGGAGATGCGGGCTCTTTTTTGGTTCCATATGAACTTTAAAGCAGTTTTTTCCAATTCTGTGAAGAAGCTCATTGGTAGCTTGATGGGGATGGCATTGAATCTATAAATTACCTTGGGCAGTATGGCCATTTTCACGATATTGATTCTTCCTATCCATGAGCATGGTATGTTCTTCCATTTGTTTGTGTCCTCTTTGATTTCACTGAGCAGTGGTTTGTAGTTCTCCTTGAAGAGGTCCTTTACATCCCTTGTAAGTTGGATTCCTAGGTATTTTATTCTCTTTGAAGCAATTGTGAATGGAAGTTCATTCCTGATTTGGCTCTCTGTTTGACTGTCACTGGTGTATAAGAATGCTTGTGATTTTTGCACATTAATTTTGTATCCTGAGACTTTGCTGAAGTTGCTGATCAGCTTAAGGAGATTTTGGGCTGAGACAATGGGGTTTTCTAAATATACAATCATGTCGTCTGCAAACAGGGACAATTTGACTTCTTCTTTTCCTAACTGAATCCCCTTGATTTCTTTCTCTTGCCTGATTGCCCTAGCCAGAACTTCCAACACTATGTTGAATAGGAGTGGTGAGAGAGGGCATCCTTGTCTTGTGCCAGTTTTCAAAGGGAATTTTTCCAGTTTTTGCCCATTCAGTATGATATTGGCTGTGGGTTTGTCATAAATAGCTCTTATTATTTTGAGGTACGTTCCATCAATACCGAATTTATTGAGCGTTTTTAGCATGAAGGGCTGTTGAATTTTGTCAAAAGCCTTTTCTGCATCTATTGAGATAATGATGTGGTTCTTGTCTTTGGTTCTGTTTATATGCTGGATTATGTTTATTGATTTGCGAATGTTGAACCAGCCTTGCATCCCAGGGATGAAGCCCACTTGATCATGGTGGATAAGCTTTTTGATGTGCTGCTGAATCCGGTTTGCCAGTATTTTATTGAGGATTTTTGCATCGATGTTCATCAGGGATATTGGTCTAAAATTCTCTTTTTTTGTTGTGTCTCTGCCAGGCTTTGGTATCAGGATGATGTTGGCCTCATAAAATGAGTTAGGGAGGATTCCCTCTTTTTCTATTGATTGGAATAGTTTCAGAAGGAATGGTACCAGCTCCTCCTTGTACCTCTGGTACAATTCAGCTGTGAATCCATCTGGTCCTGGACTTTTTTTGGTTGGTAGGCTATTAATTATTGCCTCAATTTCAGAGCCTACTATTGGTCTATTCAGGGATTCAACTTCTTCCTGGTTTAGTCTTGGAAGAGTGTAAGTGTCCAGGAAATTATCCATTTCTTCTAGATTTTCCAGTTTATTTGCGTAGAGGTGTTTATAGTATTCTCTGATGGTAGTTTGTATTTCTGTGGGGTCGGTGGTGATATCCCCTTTATCATTTTTAATTGCGTCGATTTGATTCTTCTCTCTTTTCTTCTTTATTAGTCTTGCTAGTGGTCTGTCAATTTTGTTGATCTTTTCAAAAAACCAACTCCTGGATTCATTGATTTTTTGGAGGGTTTTTTGTGTCTCTATCTCCTTCAGTTCTGCTCTGATCTTAGTTATTTCTTGCCTTCTGCTAGCTTTCGAATGTGTTTGCTCTTGCTTCTCTAGTTCTTTTAATTGCGATGTTAGAGTGTCAATTTTAGATCTTTCCTGCTTTCTCTTGTGGGCATTTAGTGCTGTAAATTTCCCTCTACACACTGCTTTAAATGTGTCCCAGAGATTCTGGTATGTTGTATCTTTGTTCTCATTGGTTTCAAAGAACATCTTTATTTCTGCCTTCATTTCGTTATGGACCCAGTAGTCATTCAGGAGCAGGTTGTTCAGTTTCCATGTAGTTGAGCGGTTTTGATTGAGTTTCTTAGTCCTGAGTTCTAATTTGATTGCACTGTGGTCTGAGAGACAGTTTGTTATAATTTCTGTTCTTGCACATTTGCTGAGGAGTGCTTTACTTCCGATTACGTGGTCATTTTTGGAGTAAGTACGATGTGGTGCTGAGAAGAATGTATATTCTGTTGATTTGGGGTGGAGAGTTCTATAGATGTCTATTAGGTCTGCTTGCTGCAGAGATGAGTTCAATTCCTGGATATCCTTGTTAACTTTCTGTCTCGTTGATCTGTCTAATGTTGACAGTGGAGTGTTGAAGTCTCCCATTATTATTGTATGGGAGTCTAAGTCTCTTTGTAAGTCTCTAAGGACTTGCTTTATGAATCTGGGTGCTCCTGTATTGGGTGCATATATATTTAGGATAGTTAGCTCTTCCTGTTGAATTGATCCCTTTACCATTATGTAATGGCCTTCTTTGTCTCTTTTGATCTTTGATGGTTTAAAGTCTGTTTTATCAGAGACTAGTATTGCAACCCCCGCTTTTTTGTGTTCTCCATTTGCTTGGTAAATCTTCCTCCATCCCTTTATTTTGAGCCTATGTATGTCTCTGCGTGTGAGATGGGTCTCCTGAATACAGCAGACTGATGGGTCTTGACTCTTTATCCAGTTTGCCAGTCTGTGTCTTTTAATTGGAGCATTTAGTCCATTTACATTTAAGGTTAAGATTGTTATGTGTGAACTTGATCCTGCCATTATGATATTAACTGGTTATTTTGCTCGTTAGTTGATGCAGTTTCTTCCTAGCCTTGATGGTCTTTACATTTTGGCATGTTTTTGCAATGGCTGGTACCGGTTGTTCCTTTCCATGTTTAGTGCTTCCTTCAGGGTCTCTTGTAAGGCAGGCCTAGTGGTGACAAAATCTCTAAGCATTTGCTTATCTGTAAAGGATTTTATTTCTCCTTCACTTATGAAACTTAGTTTGGCTGGATATAAAATTCTGGGTTTAAAATTCTTTTCTTTAAGAATGTTGAATATTGGCCCCCACTCTCTTCTGGCTTGAAGAGTTTCTGCCGAGAGATCTGCTGTTAGTCTGATGGGCTTCCCTTTGTGTGTAACCCGACCTTTCTCTCTGGCTGCCCTTAAGATTTTTTCCCTCATTTCAACTTTGGTGAATCTGGCAATTATGTGTCTTGGAGTTGCTCTTCTCGAGGAGTATCTTTGTGGCGTTCTCTGTATTTCCTGGATTTGAATGTTGGCCTGCCCTACTAGGTTGGGGAAGTTCTCCTGGATGATATCCTGAAGAGTGTTTTCCAACTTGGTTCCATTTTCCCCGTCACTTTCAGGCACCCCAATCAGACGTAGATTTGGTCTTTTTACATAATCCCATACTTCTTGCAGGCTTTGTTCATTTCTTTTTCTTCTTTTTTCTTTTGGTTTCTCTTCTCGCTTCATTTCATTCATTTGATCCTCCATCGCTGACATTCTTTCTTCCAGTTGATCGAGACGGTTACTGAAGCTTGTGCATTTGTCACGTATTTCTCGTGCCATGGTTTTCATCTCTTTCATTTCGTTTGTGAGCTTCTCTGCATTAATTACTCTAGCCATCAATTCTTCCACTTTTTTTTCAAGATTTTTAGTTTCTTTGCGCTGGGTACGTAATTCCTCCTTTAGCTCTGAGAAATTTGATGGACTGAAGCCTTCTTCTCTCATCTCGTCGAGGTCATTCTCCGTCCAGCTTTGATCCGTTGCTGGCGATGAGCTGCGCTCCTTTGCCGGGGGAGATGCGCTCTTATTTTTTGAATTTCCAGCTTTTCTGCCCTGCTTTTTCCCCATCTTTGTGGTTTTATCTGCCTCTGGTCTTTGATGATGGTGATGTACTGATGGGGTTTTGGTGTAGGTGTCCTTCCTGTTTGATAGGTTTCCTTCTAACAGTCAGGATCCTCAGCTGTAGGTTGTAGCTGTAGGAGATTGCTTGAGGTCCACTCCAGACCCTGTTTGCCTGGGTATCAGCAGCAGAGGCTGCAGAAGATAGAATATTTCTGAACAGCGAGTGTACCTGTCTGATTCTTGCTTTGGAATCTTCCTCTCAGGGGTGTACTCCACCCTGTGAGGTGTGGGGTGTCAGACTGCCCCTAGTGGGGGATGTCTCCCAGTTAGGCTACTCAGGGGTCAGGGACCCACTTGAGCAGGGAGTCTGTCCCTTCTCAGATCTCAACCTCCGTGTTGGGAGATCCACTGCTCTCTTCAAATCTGTCAGACAGAGTCGTTTGCGTCTGCAGAGCTGCTGCGTTTGTTATTATTTACTATGCCCTGTCCCCAGAGGTGGAGTCTACAGAGACAGGCAGGTTTCCTTGAGCTGCTGTGAGCTCCACCCAGTTCGAGCTTCCCAGCAGCTTTGTTTACCTACTTAAGCCTCAGCAATGGCGGGCGCCCCTCCCCCAGCCTCGCTGCTGCCTTGCCGGTAGATCACAGACTGCTGTGCTAGCAATGAGGGAGGCTCCGTGGGTGTGGGACACTCCCGGCCAGGTGTGGGATATGATCTCCTGGTGTGCCTGTCTGCTTAAAGCGCAGTATTGGGGTGGGAGTTACCTGATTTTCCAGGTGTTGTGTGTCTCAGTTCCCCTGGCTAGGAAAAGGGATTCCCTTCCCCCTTGCGCTTTCCACGTGAGGCAATGCCTCGCCCTGCTTCAGCTCTCGCTGGTCGGGCTGCAGCAGCTGACCAGCACCGATCGTCTGGCACTCCCCAGTGAGATGAACCCAGTACCTCAGTTGAAAATGCAGAAATCGCCGGTCTTCTGTGTCGCTCGCGCTGGGAGTTGAGATCATTATTTTTGAAGCCAATGATGTGTATATAAGGGTTCACTATACTATTCTGCCTAAATTTTTGTTTGAAATCTTCTCATTAAATTTTACTTCAGTGATTACAATAATACCCCAAAGGGAATGATGTTGGGTCATTGTAAACTAAAGTCATTCTGTGAGTTGGTACTTGTGTTTTACCTGAAAGGAAAAGATAGTCTCATTGCCAATCATCCTTGAACAATAACAAAGACTGAAAAGGTAAGCTTTTGATTGGCTCCTTTTCCCATCTAAAGAATGTGACGGGGCCTGATGTGGTAGTTAAGGTACTAATTTAACTAATATATCATTTGTACTCCTAGAGTGGTGAAGAGTGATTACACACACACAAACACAGACATCTAGAAGAATCCAAAGCAAAAGGCTAATAGGACACAAAACGTACAAATCATTCAAAATGATTGATAAATTGGACCCTGAAAGACACAATTAAGAGAGTGAATAAGTAAGCCAGCAAGGTAATTGACCTTACATGGAGATTAGATGAACTTAGAGAGCTGAGGGAAATACAGGGGTAGAGGAAGCAGTGGGAAGAGCTCTCTGGCCACTCTTAGTCCCTGGGGAAGCTATTTCTGACTTTGTCTCACAGGGGTCCTTGGGGAGAGCTGCCAGTGGAATTGGGGAAAAACCACAAGGAGAGGTTGTGAACTGAACTTTGTAACAATTTCAACCAAACAAGAAGTTTCCTAGACAGAACCTGGGTGAGAGGGCAAACCAGGAATGCAGACACAGTACAGAAGTTGTGACATGCTGGGAGCCACAAAATCTGAAAGTCCTGCTTGCTTTCCCAGTGAGGAGGCCTGCATCCTGGGGCAAGTCCTCAGCCCTGCTCACCCACTACCTGGAAATAAACTCAGTGCTGTTGTGGGGGGCACAGTGGGAGTGAGACTGGCCTTTTGGACTGTGTGGGAGCTAGGTGAGGCCTATTACTGCCAGCTTTCCCCCCAGTTCCCTGGCAACCTGCATGGTGCAGGAGAGGCAGCCATAATCCCCCTGGGAATATAACTGCATTGGCCTGAGAATCACACCCCCACCCCCCACAGCAGCCACACCAGGCCCCGCCCAAGGAAAGTCTCAGCTCAGACACACCGAACCCTGCCCCCACCTGATGGTCTTTCTCTACCTGCCCTGGTAGCCAAAGACAAAGGATATAATCTCTTGAGGGCTCTATGGCCCCAACCACTACCTGAGAAACTTATCCAGGTGACCCTAGGGCAAGCTTGTATCCTCCCTATACTACCACAGCTGATTCTTTCCTGAAAGCACCACCTCCTGGCTGGAGGCCAACCAACATAAAACTAGCACAATAAACAAAAATACAGCCAAGGACCCTCACAGAGTCTGCTTCACTCTCCTGCTACCTCCACCATAGCACGTGCTGGTATCCACGGCTGAGAGACCTGAAAATGGATCACATCACAGGACTCTTTGCAGACACCAGCCCAGAGCTCAGTAGCTCTGCTGAGTGGCTAGATCCAGAAGAGAAATAACAATCACTGCAGTTTGGCTTTCAGGAAGGCACATCCCTGAATACCCACATCCAGGGAGCACTCTGTGGGATGAAAGAATCTGAACAGCAGCCCTTGACCCTCAGATCTTCCTTCTGACATAGTCTACCCAAATGAGAAGGAACCAGAAAAACAATTCTGGTAATATAACAAAACAAGATTCTTTAACATCCCTAAAATATCACACTAGCTCACCAGCAATGGATCCAAACCAGGAATAAATCTCTGAATTGCCAGAAAAAGAATTCAGATGGACAATTATTAAGCTACTCAAGGAGGCAGAAGAGAAAGGTGAATACCAACTCAAATAAATTTTAAAATGTTACAGGATATGAATGGAAAAATCTCCAGGGAAATAAATATCATAAGTGAAAAACAATCAAAACTTCTGGAAATAAAGGACACACAGAGAAATGCAAAACACACTGGGAGGTCTCAGCAATATAGTTGAATAAGTAAAAGAAAGAATTCAGAGCTTGAAGACAAGGCTTTCAAATTAACCCAATCTGACAAGTCAAAGAAAAAAAGAATTTAAAACATGAACAAAGCCTCCAGGAAGTTTGGGATTATGTTAAATGATGGATTCTAAGAATAGTTGGTGTTCCCAAGGAAGAAGAGAAATTTAAAAGTTTGGGAAGCATAGTTGAGGAAATAATCAAGGAAAACTTCCCTGACCTTGCTAGAGATCTAGATATCCAAATACAAGAAGATGAAAGAACACCTGGGAAATTCATCACAAAAAGATCATCATGTAGGCACATAGTCATCAGGTTATCTAAAGTCAAAACAAAGGAAAGAATCTTATGAGCTGTGAGGCAAAAGTATCAGGTAACCTCTAAAGGAAAACTTACCAGATTTACAGATTTCTCAGCAGAAACCCTACAAGCTAGAAGGGATTGGGGTTCTATCTTTAGCCTCCTAAAACAAAACAATTATCAGCCAAGAATTTTGTGTCCAGTGAAACTAAGCTTTACAAATAAAAGAAAGATAGTCTTTTTCAGACAAATGCTGAATTAGCCACTACCAAGACAGCACTACAAGCACTGCTAAAAGCAGTTCTAAATTTTGAAACAAATCATCAAAATGCACCAAAATAAAACCCTCTTAAGGCATAAATCTCACAGGGCCTATAAAATAATAACAAAATGAAAAAAAACCCAAGGTATTCTGGCAACAACTACCATGATAAATAGAATAGTACTTCACATCTCAGTTGTAACATTGAATGTAAATAACTTAAATGCTCCACTTAAAAGATACAGAATGACAGAACGGATAAGAATTCATCCAGCAAGTATCTGCTGTCTTCAAGAGACTCACCTAACTCATAAGGATTCACATAAACTTACAATAAAGGAGTGGAAAAAGATATTCCATGCAAATTGACACCAAAAATGAGCAGGAGTAGGTATTCTTATATCAGACAAAACAAACTTTAAAGCAATAGCAGCTTAAAAACACAAAGAGGGACATTATATAATGATAAAAGGACTTGTCCAACAGGAAAATATCACAATCCTAAATATATATGCACCTAACACTAGAGCTCCCAAATATATAAAATAATTACTACTAGACCTAAGAAATGAGATAGAAAGCAACACAATAATAGTGAGGGACTTCAACACTCCACTGACAGCACTAGACAGGTCATCAAGACAGAAAGTCAACAAAGAAACAATGGACTTAAACTATACCCTAAAACAAATGAACCTAACAGATATTTACAGAACATTCTACCCAAGAACTACAGAATATACATTCTATTCATCAGCACATGGAGCATTTACCAAGATAGACCATATGATAGGCCACAAAACAAGTCTCAATAAATTTAAGAAAACTGAAGTTATATCAAGTACTCTCTCTGAACACAGTGGAATAAAATTGGAAATCAACAATAAAAGGAACCCTCAAAACCATGCAAATTCATGGAAATTAAATAACCTGCTCCTGAATGATCATTGGGTCAACAATGAAATCAAGAACGAAATTAAAAGTTCTTTGAACTCAATGATAATAGTGACAAAACCTATCAAAATCTCGGGGATACAGCAAAGGCAGTGTGAAAAAAAAACAAAGATGAAAGGTCATAGCATTAAATGCCTACATCAAAAAGTCTGAAAGAGCACAAATAGACAATCTAAGGTCACACCTCAAGGAACAAGAGAGACAAGAACAAACCAAACCCAAACCCAACAGAAGAAACAACCAAGATCAGAGCAGAACTAAATGAAATTAAAACAAACAAACAAACAAAAAAATACAAAAGAGGGGCCAAGATGGCTGAATAGGTACAGCTCTGGTCTGCAGCTCCCAGCAAGACCAATGCAGAAGGCGGGTGATTTCTGCATTTCCAACTGAGGTACCCAGTTCATCTCACAGGGACTGGTTAGGCAGTGGGTCCAACCCATGGAGGGTGAGCAGAAGCAGGATGGGGTGTCACTTCACCCTGGAAGTGCAAGGATCTGGGGAGCTCCCTGGCTGAGTGAAGGGAAGCCATGAGGAACTGTGCTACCCACTGAGTTACTATGCTTTTCCCATGGTTTTTGCAATCTGCAGATCAGGAGATTCCCTATGTGCCTACACCACCAGGGCCCTGGGTTTCAAGCACAAAACTGGGCGGCTGTTTCGACAGACACTGAGCTAGCTATAGGAGTATTTTTTCATACCCCAGTGGTGCTTGGAACCCCAGCGAGACAGAACCATTCTCTCCCCTGGAAAGGGGGCTGAAGCCAGGGAGCCAAGTGGTCTCACTCAGCGGGTCCTACTCCCACGGAGCCCAGCAAGCTAAGAACCACTGGCTTGAAATTCTTGCTGCCAGCACAGCAGTCTGAAGTCGATCTGGGATGCTCCAGCTTAGTGGGGGAAGGGGCGTCCACCATTACTGAGACTTTAATAGGCAGTTTTCCCCTGACAATGCTAAGGAGGCCAGGAGGTCTGGGCTGGGCATGGCAAAACAGCTGTGGCCAGACTGCTTCTCTAGATTCCTCCTCACTGGGCAGGGCATCTCTGAAGGAAAGATAACAGCCCCAGTCAGGGACTTACAGAAAAAAACTCCATCTCCCTGGGACAGAGCACCTGCGGGAAGGGGCGGATGTGGGCACAGCTTCAGTGTATTTAATCATTCCTGCCTGCCGGCTCTGAAGAGAGTAGCTGATCCTGACAAGGGGGATTCTTCCAGCACAGTGCACCTGCTCTGCTAAGGGACAGACCGCCTCCTCAAGTGAGTCCCTGATCCCCGTGCCTCCTGACTGGGAGAAATCTCCCAACAGGGGTCAACAGACACCTCATACAGGAGCGCTCTGGCTGGCATCAGGCCAGTGCCCCTCTGGGAGGAAGCTTCCAGAGGAAGGAGCAGGCAGCATTCTTTGCTGTTCTGCAACCTCCACTGGTGATACCCAGACAAACAGGGTCTAGAGTGGACCTCCAGCAGACTGCAGCAGACCTACAGAAGAGAGGCCTGAATGTTCAAAGAAAAACTAACAAACAGAAAGCAATAACATCAACGTAAACACAAAGACCTCCCACACAAAAGCGCCATCCAAAGGTCATCAGCCTCAAAGATCAAAGGTAGATAAATCCATGAAGATGAGGAAAAACCTGCACAAAAATGTGGAAAATTCCAAAAAACAGAATGCCTCTTCTCATCCAAATGATCGCAACTCCTCTTTAGCAAGCACAAAACTGGATGGAGAACGAGATTGATGAATTGACAGAAGTAAGCTTCAGAAGGTGGGTAATAACCAACTCCTCTGAGCTAAAGGAGCATGTTCTAACCCAATACAAGGAAGCTAAGAACCTTGATAAAAGATTACAGGAACTGCTAACTAGAATAACCAGTTTACAGAGGAATATAAATGACCTGATGGAGCTGAAAAACACAGCACGTGAACTTTGTGAAGCATACACAAGTATCAATAGCTGAATTGATCAAGTGGAAGAAAGGATATCAGAGATTGATGATCAACTTACTGAAATAAGGTGTGAAGACAAAAAGGAAAGAACAAAGCCTCCAAGAAATATGGGACTATACGAAAAGACCAAACCTACGATTAACTAGGGTCCCTGAATGTGATGAGGAGAATGGAACCAAGTTGGAAAACACACTTCAGGATATTATCCAGGAGAACTTCCCCAACCTAGCAAGACAGGCCAACATTCAAATTCAGGAAATACAGAGAACACCAAAAAGATACTCCTCAAGAAGAGCAACCCCAAGACACATAATCATCAGATTCTCCAAGGTTGAAATGAAGGAAAAAATGTTAAGGGCAGCCAGAGAAAAGGGTCAGGTTACCTATAAAGGGAAGCCCATCAGACTAATAGCGGATCTCTCAGCAGAAACCCTACAAGCCAGAGGAGACTGGGGGCCAATATTCAACATTCTTAAAGAAAAGAATTTTCAACCCAGAATTTCATATCCAGCCAAACTAAGCTTCATAAGTGAAGGAGAAATAAAATCCTTTACAGACAAGCAAATGCTGAGGGATTCTGTCACCATCAGGCCTGCCTTATAAGAGCTCCTGAAGGAAGCACTAAATATTGGAAGGAAAAACTGGTACAAGCCACTGCAAAAACATACCAAATTGTAAAGACCATCAACACTATAAAGAAACTGCATCAACTAATGTGCAAAATAACAAGCTAGCACCATGATGACAGGATCAAATTCACACATAACAATATTAACCTTAAATGTAAATCGGCTAAATGCCCCAATTAAAAGACACAAACTGGCAAATTTGATAGTCAACATCCATCAGTGTGCTGTATTCAGGAGACCCATCTCACGTGCAAAGACACACATAGGTTCAAAATAAAGGGATGGAGGAATATTTACCAAGCAAATGAAAAGTAAAACAACAACAACAAAAAGCAAGGGTTGTAATCCATCCTAGTCTCTGATAAAACAGACTTTAAACCAACAAAGATCAAAAGAGACAAAGAAGGCCAGTACATAATGGTACAGGGATCAATTCAACAAGAAGAGCTAACTATCCTAAATATATATGCACCCAATACAGGAGCACCCAGATTCATAAAGCAAGTTCTTAGAGACCTACAAAGAGACTTAGGCTCCCACACAATAATAGTGGGAGACTTTAACACCCCACTGTCAATATTAGACAGATCAACAAGGCAGAAAATTAACAAAGATATTCAGGACTTGAACTCAGCTCTCGACCAAGTAGACTTAATAGACATCTACAGTACTTTCCATCACAAATCAACAGAATATACATTCTTCTCAGCACCACATAGCACATATTCTAAAATCAACCACATAATTGAAAGTAAAACACTCCTCAGCAAATGCAAAAGAATGGAAATCATAACAAACAGTCTCTCAGACAACAGTGCAATCAAATTAGAACTCAGGATTAAGAAACTCACTCAAAACCACACAACCACATGGAAACTGAACAAGCTGCTCCTGAATGACTACGGGGTAAATAACAAAATTAAGACAGAAATAAATAAGTTCTTTGAAACTAATGAGAAAAAAGAGACAACATACCAGAATCTCTGGGACACAGCTAAAGCAGTGTTAAGAGGGAAATTTGTAGCACTAAATGTCCACAACAGAAAGCGGGAAAGATCTAAAATTGACACCCTAATATCACAATTAAAAGAACTAGATAAGCAAGAGCAAAAAAAATCAAAAGCTAGCAGAGGCAAGAAATAACTAAGATCAGAGCAGAACTGAAGGAGATAGAGACACAAAACCCCTTCAAAAAAAACCAGTGAATCCAGGAGCTTGTTTTTCGAAAAGATTAACAAAATAGATGGCCTTCTAGCTAGACTAATAAAGAACAAAAGAGAGAAGGATCAAATAGGCACAAAAAAAATGATAAAGGGGCTATTACCTCTGATCCCACAGAAAGAAACTACCATCAGAGAATACTATAAACACCACTATGTAAATAAACTAGAAAATCTAGAAGAAATGGATAAATTCCTGGACACATACACTCTCCCAGACTATGCCAGGAAGAAGTCAAATCCCTGAATAGACCAATAACAAGTTCTGAAATTGAGGCAGTAATTAATAGCCTACCAACCAAAAAAAGCCCAAGACCAGATGGATTCACAGTCGAATTCTACCAAAGATACAAAGAGGAACTGTTACCATTCCTTCTGAAACTACTCCAAACAAGAGAAAAAGAGGGACTCCTCCCTAACTTATTTTATGAGGCCAGCATCATCCTGATATCAAAACCTGACAGAGACACAACAAAAAAGAAAATTTCAGGCCAATATCCCTGATGAACATCGATGTGAAAATCTTCAGTAAAATACTGGCAAACCGAATCCAGCAGCACATCAAAAAGCTTATCAACCATGATCAAGTCGGCTTCAACCCTGAGATGCAAGGCTGGTTTAAACATATGCAAATCAATACACATAATCCATCACATAAACCGAACCAATGACAAAAACCACATGATTATCTCAATAGATGCAGAAAAGGCCTTCAATGAAATTCAATATCCCTTCATCCTAAAATCTCTCAATAAACTAGATATTGATAGAACTCAAAACAATAAGAGCTACTTATGACAAACTCATAGCTAATATCATACTGAATGGGAAAAAACTGGAAGGATTCCCTTTGAAAACCTGCACAAGACAAGGATGCCCTCTCTCACCAGTCCTATTCAACATAGTATTGGAAGTTCCAGTCAGGGCAATCAGGCAAGAGAAAGAAATAAACGGTATTGAAATAGGAAGAGAGGAAGTCAAATTGTCTCTGTTTGCAGATAACATGATTGCATATTTAGAAAACTCCATCATCTCAGCCCCAAAACTCCTTCAGCTGATAAGCAATATTAGCAGTCTCAGGATACAAAAATCAAAGTGCAAAAATCACAAGCATTCCTATTCACCAACAATAGACAAGGAGAGAACCAAATCATGAGTGAACTCCCATTTACAATTGCTACAAAGAGAATAAAATACCTAGGAATTCAACTTATAAGGGACGTGAAGGACCTCTTCAAGGAGAATTACAAACCACTTCTCAAGTTAATAAGAGAGGACGCAAACAAATGGAAAAACATTCCATGCTCATAAACACAAAGAATCAATATTGCGAAAATGGCCATACTGCCCAAAGTAATTTTTAGATTCAATGCTATTCAATCAAGCTACCAGTAACTTTCTTTGCAGAATTAGAAAAAACTACTTTAAATTTCATATGGAACCAAAGAAGAGCCCGTATACCCAAGACAATTCTAAGCAAAAAGAACAAAGCTGGAAGCATCATGCTACCTGACTTCAAACTATACTACAAGGCTACAGTAACCAAAACAGCATGATATTGGTACCAAAACAGAGATATCAACCAAAGGAATAGAACAGAGGCCTCAGAAATAATACCACACATCTACAACCATCTGATCTTCTACAAACCTGACAAAAACAAACAATGGGAAAAGGATTCCCTATTTAATAAATGGTGGTGGGAAAACTGGTTAGCCATATGCAGAAAACAGAAACTGGATCCCTTCCTTATACCTTATACAAAAATTAACTCAAGATAGATTGAAGACTTAAACATAAAACCCAAAACCATAAAAATCCTGGAAGAAAACTTAGGCAATACCATTCAGGACATAGTCATGGGCAAAGACTTCACGACTAAAACACCAAAACCAATTGGAACAAAAGCCAAAATTGACAAATGGCATCTAATTAAACTAAGGAACTTTTGCACAGCAAAAGAAACTATCATCAGAGTGAACAGGCAACCTACAGAATGGGAGAAAATGTTTGCAAGGTACCCACCTGACAAAGGTCTAATATCCAGAATCTAAAAGGAACTTAAACAAACTTACAGGAAAAAAAAATCAACAACCCCATCAAAAAGTGGGCAAGGGATATGAACAGACAATTCTCAAAAGAAGACATTTATGCGGCCAACAAACATATGAAAAAAAGCTCATCATCACTGGTCACTAGAGAAATGCAAATCAAAACCACAATGAGATACCATCTCACCTCAGTTAGAATGGTGATTATTAAAAAGTCAGGAAACAACACGTGCTGGAGAGGATGTGGAAAAATAGGAACACTTTTACACTGTCGTTGGGAGTGTAAACTAGTTCAACCATTGTGGAAGACAGAGTGGCAATTCCTCACGGATCTAGAACCAGAAATACCATTTGACCCAGCAATCCCATTACTAGGTATATACCCAAAGGATTATAAATCATTCTACTATAAAAGACACACGCACATGTATGTTTATAGAAGCACTGTTCACTATAGCAAAGATGTGGAACCAACCCAAATGCCCATCAATGATAGACCGGATAAAGAAAATGTGTTACATATACACCATGGAATACTAGGCAGCAATTAAAAAGGATGAGTTCATGTCCTTTGCAGGGACGAGGATGAAACTGGAAGCCATCATTCTCAGCAAACTAACACAGGAACAGAAAGCCAAACACTGCATGTTCTCACTCATAAGTGGGAGGTGAACAATGAGAACACATGGACACAGGGATAGGAACATCACACACTGGGGCCTGTTGGGGGTTGGGGAGCAAGGGGAGGGACAGCATTAGGACAAATACCTAATGCATGTGGGCCTTAAAACCTAGATGATGAGTTGATAGGTGCAGAAAACCACCATGGCACATTTATGCCTATGTAACAAACCTGCAGGTTGTGCACATGCATCCCAGAACTTAAAGTAAAATAAATAAATAAAATAAAAAAGCATACCAACAAAATTCTAAACAATTAAATGCCTAATACAGAAATGCTTAATAAAGTTGGAAGCATAAACTTCTTTCTGGACTATGCGCACTCACCTCACTCAAGGAATAGTATAATGATCCAACCTACCATGTTGGACAAGGGTAGCATGGTAGGTTTCAAGTGACAGCCAAGACTCCAGAGGAATCCTTTGGCTTTGGAACAAAGGAAAAATAGACTCCCGCAGTGTTTTTCTGCTTGAGTTCTGCCCCTTCTCATCCGGAGAGAAAATACAGATTGCAAGTCATGACTGTCTAACATTTGAAAACTTGTGAAACATATTTTTTTTTTAATTTGAGTTTGAAAATCTGACGTGAGCACCAGAGTCATGATGGTAACCAGATTTCCAGGGTAAACAGCTAGTAGATATGATTGGACACCTGTCTTTCAGTTAGAGCCTAGAAGTCTGTTGGTGTCCTGGCTGTGATAAGACTTTATCTGAAAGCCTGTAAAAGTTTCAGAAAGGTGAAATAGAGTAAAAGATTTGCAGGGATTTTTGTCAGTGTTTCTTTTGTTTAAGTAAATTCTGTGGGTTGGGAATCATAAATCTCGTGAGTAAATGGAAGAGAAACCAATGGCCCACAGCAGTATGTCGTGTGTCTGAAGAATGGTGAATATTCTGATTTTTAAAAATCATTAGGATGGGAATTTTTATTTTTCCCTATAGTTAATTTTACATATATATTTGTCTCTGCCTCTGCTTTTGTCCCCTGGCTAAAGACAATTCTCTGTGTGTATTTAAATGAGAAAAGCCTTTACTCCCTCCTTATAGAGGAAAAGAAATTAGCCATGAAGTATAATCTGTTTGTAATTGTAACCCTTTGTCTGTATCTGGCTTCTGAGGAAAACATTTTTGGAGATTAACTTATCATAGGAATCTATCATTTGTGAACACTAGAGATATCCAACCCAAAGAGATCTACCGTCAAGGTTGGAAAAACATATAGACTTGAAATAGATTCTGCATTGTTTAGAGAGCAGAGAATTTTGACTTCTATAGCATTTACTTGGCTTGCATAACAATAATATGAATTATTTTATGTGTATTTAAAACTTTGAACTGCACATAAAATGAGAATACAATAGCATATAACAAAATATAGAAAATAGAGAAAAAACATTTTTGAAAACTTCACCTATAAACTCCTGCTTGGGCAATCTCTAGCTTGTCAAAGAGTTTATATGATTCTTCTACTGTATGAATGTGAAGTATTTTCTAAGAAAGTACTTTAGAACATTTCTGCCTACATCCAGAGGGAATTAATAAATTTGATTATGAGGTCTTAAATTTAAGAGATTTTGTTCTGTTTAGCTTCTTGAGACTAACAAGTACTTACATAAACCTGAAAGAAAAGAACTCAAGAATTTCCATACAAAGAAGAAATTGGACTTCTGATGCTTTAAATGTACTGGCCCTTTAAGAAAAACTTTTTCACACACACAAACTGCCAATTCAGAAACTGAAAAGCTGAAGTAGTCAAATGGTTGGAGACTAGGTTCCAAAGAAAGAAATGAAAATGAGATATCAAGCTAGCAATTAGTAATCATAAAAAAGCACTATTCAAAACTTCTGTGAAGCATTTTAATATTTTTAAATAAATGTAAAAGAATATATGGTTCCAAGTTCATCTAATATTCCTAATCAAGATGAATCCTCCCACAACTCAGAGTGATTTGATAAATTTGGTTTTAGAAAAAGCTAAACGTCTTCTCCCAGAGTTTATGACAGTAAAGAATATAACACAAGTGTAATAGTGCATGAGTGGAACAATTTTTAATTAAAATGAAGAGATACAGAAAAAGTGAAAAAAAATTGTCACCAAAAGAGACATTTATTTTTAAATGTCTTTTTCATTACATAAATGTATTTGTTCTTCATAGCATTTAGATTACAAGGAAAAATCCAGGCAATAAAAAGGCATATGCTGGTAAGACTAATTTTAAAAGCTGTTTATGGGCAATCATGATATCTGCATATAGAGAAATTTAATTTCTTCCTTTTTGATCTGTATGTTTTATTTCCATTTCTTGCCTTATTGCACTACCGAGACCTTCCAGCCTTATGTTGAATAAGAGCAGTGAGAGCAGACATTCTTGCTTTATTCCCAGTCTTAGCTGTAAAGTATTCAGTCTTTTGCTGTTAAGTATTAAGTTAGCTATAGGTTTTTTGTAGGTGCTCTTCAGCAACTTGAGGAATTGCTCCTCAAATCCCTTTTATTATTTTTTGAGCATTTTTATTACAAATGAGGGTTGAATATTGTAAAATGCTTCCTCTGCATCAACTGATGTCATCGTGATAGTTATTCTATTTAGCTTGTTAATTTGGATAATTGCACTATCGATTTTGAAATATTAAAAGAGCTTTGCATTCCTAGAATAAAATAAACAAAAACTAGTGTTTAAAGTCTTAAATAATGTTATCTGACATTTGGTATATGTGTTTGCATTTTAATATGTATATATTGAAGTCTGTTAAAATTACATGATTGGTTTTAAAAGCAGAAGCTTATATATAGTAGGGGACTGGTAACTCAGAAAGAAAAGTGGTCTTTGAATTTATGGTTTGTCCTCAACTGTGAGGGTGCAAAATCTTACTATTTACTTTCTGCATGTTCTACTCAAACGGCAAAATCTGTTTTACTCACCCTACCCAAATACAATCTCTCAAAAAGGTCTGTTAACTTTCTTGGTTTTGCAATAATTTTGCATACTTTAGATTTAAAACTGCAAACTATTCCAGTTAATTAAACAATTATAATAAAACAATAGAACAATAAGGGCTTCTACAGGTATAAAGTAGCCAAAATAATTATTCTTTATGTTACTTTTTCTGTTATTACAAAGTATCATTTTCCTGATTAGTAACACAGATAAAGCTGCAGCATTTTCTTTCTGGGGAAACTGTGTTATTGACTGAAAATTCTCGTCAATGCTGTCCTTCTCTGAGATGGAGCACAAATTTAGAGATCCAATGTAATAACATCATGAAGATTTTTTAATGCCCATTTTATTGTTGGCACTTCCTATATGACTACTAGGTATTTCCTCAAAGACCTGCTTCATTTTGTAACCAATTGCAAGAGGGATGCTAGAAATAATTAGGTATGTTTGATTTCCTTTAAATTTTTCAGCCATTATATTTTCAAATATTTTTCTGCCCCTTATTCTCCCTTCTGGAATATCAGTTATACATATATTGGACTGCTTGATATTCTCTTCATTTTTCTTCAATCTTTTTTCTGTTATTCAAATTGGAGTGTGTGTGTAAAATCAAGCCCACTGATTCTTCTGCCAAGTCCAATGTGTTGTTGAGCCCATCTAGTAAATTTATTTCAGTTACTGTATTTTTCAGCTTTATAATCTCTATTTCTTTGTTATAGTTAACATACTTCTGTTGAGATGTTTCTAATTTATTGATACCACATTTTCCATTAATTCTTTTGGCATATTTATAATAGATGTTTTTAATTCTTCATCTGCTAAATCTGGGCCCACTCAAAGTCAGTTTTTATTAACTGCCTTTTCCCAGGTGCCTAGGTCTCACTTTTCTGTTTCCTTCAACGTCTACTAATTTTTGTTTTAAAATTAGACATTATAGACAATGTTATAATAAATCTGGATTCTGATGTGTTCTTATGATTACTGGGATCTTGTTCAAGTAGGCAGTTAACATACCTGAATTCAAACTGACTACTTTATGTCCCTTGAGGTATGTAGCAACTGATATGTCTGCTCGGTTCTTATGGCCTACCTCTGGCTTTAGCCTGGCCTATCCACATGGAAGGCATATGTGGTATCTCCTATGTGCCTGTATAATTTGACAGTCAGCCAAGAATTTGGGCAGAGATGAAACTCAGTCTCTCTGCAGTTTCCTCGCTTCTAAGGCTTTCCCACCTAGTTTACTATTTGTCCTGCCAGCCTTGGGCTCTGTTGTCTGATACTTCAAGCCCATAGGCTTCAGCTTTCTTCTGCTCCATCTGAATGCAAATAAGAATATACATTCAGACTTTTTTTTTTCTTCTAATAAAAACGTACTTTTACATATATACCCAAGATAATTAAAAAACAAGTAATCCAATAAATACATGTACACACATGTTCATAGCAACACTACTCACAATAGCCAAAACAAAGTAAGGGACTAAATGTCCATCAATGAATACATAGATAAATAAATTGTGGTATATACATACAACGAAATATTATTCAGCCACAATAAAGGAATGAAATACTAATACTTGCTGCAGCATGGACAAACCTCCAAAATAGTACGCTAAGTGAAAGATTCCAGACAAAAAGGTCACATATTGTATGAAGCCACTTACATGCAATGTCTGGTATAGACAAATTCATAGAGACAGTATACAGACTGGCAGTTGCCAGGGTCTAGGCAGTAGGGAATAGTGAGGAAAAAGTGCTTAATGAATACAGAGTTTTACTTTGGAGTGACGGAAATGTTTTTGAACTAGATAGAGGTAGTAGTTTCACAACACTGTGAATGTACAATATGCCACTGATGTGTCAACTGTAAAATGGATTTCATATTGTGTGAACTTCACCTCAATAAATTATTTTTAACTTTTACTTGTTTTAGTTAAACCAAACAACATACCCAAAAAAGCAAATGAACAGAACTTGCTCCATGTTTGAAGTATAGATTTCTCTGTTCCTTACATGTTTTGTGTCAGGCCTCATGAATCCACTCTTGCACATGCATAGTCTAGCCATCAAAAGGATTTAGACAGAACTATTTGGAATTTGAGTCTCCCTCTTTCTATGATTATTTTGCTTCCAAAATTTCCCCCTTTAAATTTCAAGCTGATCGTCCAGCCCTGAAAGGTACCTTGAGCCAACAAGGCTGTTTTTCTACTGCTGCTTTTCTCAGCCATAGCCATAGGGGTCAAGAAATGTCTTCAGACCAGAAGACTACAAACTCACAATTCTTACCCTGTGCAGTTGCAGTTTTCTTTCTTCTGTCTGCTTTTGTAGTCTTTCCAGTGCGTTTAACAAGCTTTTAAAAATGTTTCATAACTCTTATCTATGAAAGGGTTCCTGTGACCACTTCATTCCTCCATAATTACTGGAAGACTCTATATTTTAAAACTATATCAACATTACTATAAGAGCTTCCTCATCATCAAATCCATAATATGAGAAAAGTTTCCAAATAAAAAGAGAAGCTCCAGCTCCACCAGGTACTTTTTATAGGTCAAATATTCTTAATATGAGTGTCTCAGCTATTTTATTCCTCAGGATAGATAAAAGCATCATTAAGCTTATATGCAGTGTCAAATAATTAATTTTCTTGGTATTACCTTTATTTAAATATAATTCACAGACCATACAATTCACACATTGGAAGTGCACAGTTCAGTGGTCCTTAGTGTATTCAGTTTTTCAACCATTACCATAATCAATTTTAGAACATTTTTATCACCGCAAGAAGAAACCATATACCTTTAGCTATGACCCTGTAACTCTCTCATTTCCCCAGACCTAGGCAGTCACTAAACTACTTTCTATCTCTATAGATTTGTCTATTCTTGACATTTCATATAAATTGAATCATATATGTGGTATTTTGAGAATCTGCTTAGTGTTTTCAAGGTTAGCATAATGTTTCCATAATTTTTTCACTTAGCATAATGTTGTCAAGATTCATGCATGCTGTAGTGCATATCACTACTTCATTCCCTTTTCTGGTCGAATCATATCTCATTGTATGAAAATATTACATTTTATTTATTCAATTGATGAACAACTAGGTTTCTATTTTTTGAATATTAAAAATAATGCTGCTATGAACATTTGTGTACAAGTTTTTGTGTGGATGTGTGTTTTCATCTCTCTTGGGTATATACCTAGAAGTGGGATTCATGGGTCAAACGATAACTCTATATTTAACTATTTGAGAAACAGTCAGATTGTTTTCCAAAGCAGCTGTACCATTTTATGTTCCCATCAGCAGTATATAAGAATTCTCATTTCTCAACATGCTAGACTTTTTTTTAATTATTTGTCTTTTTTATTCCAGCCATCCTAACAGGTGTGAAGTAGTATCTCATTGTGATTTTGATTTGCATTTCCCTGATAGCTAATAATGTTGATGTGCTTATTGGACATTTCTATATCTTCTTTAGAGAAATGGCTATTCAGATCCTGTGCCCATTAAAAAATTGGGTTATGTATCTTTTTATTATTGACTTTTAAGTGTTCTTTATATAGATACAAATCCCTTTTCAGATGTATGATTTGCAAATATTTTCTTCCATTCTATGAGCTGTCTTTTCACTTTTCTGATAGCATCCTATAATGCATGAAAGTTTTTACATTTTCCTTTTTTTTTCAGACAGGGTCTCACTCTATCGCCCAGGCTGGAGGGCAGTGGTGAGATGTGGGCTCACTGCAACCTCTGCCTCCTAGGCTTAAGGGATCCTCCCACCTCAGCCTCTTGAGTAGCTGGGATGCACCACCACACCCAGCCTTTTTTTTTTTTTTTTTTTTTTTTTTTTGTATTTTTTGTAGAGACAGGGTTTCCCTGTGTTGGCCAGGCTGGTCTCAAACTTCTGGGCTCACTCGATCCACACGCTTCAGCCTCCCAAAGTGCTGAGATTACAGGCATGAGTCACCAAACCCAGCTCGTTTTTACTTTTGATCAAGTCCAATTTATCTTTCTTTTTTCCTTTTTTGCTAATGCATGTGGTTCATATCTAAGAAACCATTGACAAATCCAAGGTCACAAAGACATATTTCTATGTTTTCTTGTAAGAGGTTTACAGTTCTGTTACATTTGGTTTTTTTTGTTTTGTTTTGTTTTTTTCCTTTTTGTGGAGAACGGGGTCTCACACTCTTGGGCTCAAGCTATCCTCCTGCCTCTGCCTCCCTAAGAGCTGGGATTACAGGCATGAGCCACCGCACCTGGCCACACTTGGGTCTTTGATCCATTTCAAGTTCATTTTTGTATACAGTGTAAGATAGACATACAACTTCATTCCTTTGCATGTGGATATTCAGTTGTCCCAGCACCATTTGTTGAAGAGATCATTCCTTCCCCCATTGAATTGTTTTAGCTCCTTGTTGAAATCAATTGACTATAAATTTGAGGGTTTATTTCTGGATTCTCAATTCTATTCTATTTATCTGTGTCTATTCATATGCCAGTACCACACTATCTTGATTATTGTTGCATTGTAGACAGTTTTGAAATCAAAAAGCATAAGCTCTCCAACTTTGTTCTTTTTCAACATTATTTCAGCAATTCTGTGTCCCTTGAATTTCCACATGAATCTTAGGATCAACTTATCAATTTCTACAAAGAAGTCAGCTGGGATTCTGACAAAAATTGAGTTAAACCTACAGGTCAATTGGGGAAGTATTGCTATATTAATACTAGTAAGTCTTCTAATCCAGTAATATAGGATATCTATTTATTTAGATCCTGCATAATTTCTTTCAATAATGTTTGGTAGTCTTAAGAATGTAAGTTTTGTACTTCTTTTGTTAAATGCATTCCTAAGTACTTTAATCTTTTTGATGCTATTGTTAAAGAAATGTTTTCATAATTTCAGGTTTGATTTGCTCATTGCTACTGTATAGAAATATAATTGATTTTTGTATATTAATCCTTTATCCTCTAACCTTGCTGAAGTTGTTTATTAGTTTCAGCAGATTTTTTGTGAACTCCTTAGGATTTTCTATATTTAAAAAATCATGCCATCTGCAAATACAGTTTTGCATCTTTCTTTACAATTTGGATGCCTTTTATTTCATTGCCTTGTCTACTTCCATGGCTAGAACTTCAGTACAGTGTTGGCTAGAATTAGAAAGACTGGACAGTCTTATCTTGTTCCTACCCTTAGGGAGAAATTTTGCTGGCTTATTACCTTTCTTGTTTGCTCATATCATATGTAAACTGTGGGCTAACTGCAGGCCAACCCAACAAGAGGCCAAGCCAGACCACACAATCAGCTTAAATCTCTACTTGGATGTGGCATATGTCATAACTACTCACATTCTATTAGCCAAAGCATGTCAATCAAGGCCAAAATTAATGAAGCGGGGACCTGTATTGTCCTCTTCTCACAAAAGGCATAGCAGGTCACCAGGCAATGAACAGGGATATATAATACTCTTACAAGAAAGGTAAGAAATAAATAACTGAACAAATACCATCATGGACCCTATGAAACCTATGGCTAATTTCCAATACCACTAAGAGTAATAGAAAATTAACTAAGCAATAAATTCAATTAATGGACCAGGTGTGGTGGCTCATGCCTGTAATCTCTGTACTTTGGGAGGTCGAGGCAGGTGGATAGCTTGAGGCCAGAGGTTCAAGACCAGGCTGGCCAACATGGTAAAACCTCGTTTCTCCTAAAAATACAAAAATTAGCTGGATGTGGTGGTGCATGCATGTAATCCCAGGCATGGGATTACATGCCTGGAGAAACTGAATACAGGAGGTGAGAAACTGGAGAATACAGGAGGTGAAGGATTACCATGTCTAAGGAATCATTCGCCCACAGTAAAAAAAAAAAAAAAAAAAAAATTAAAATTTAAAATAAAAAGAGTTTGAGACCAGCCTGAGTAATATAGCAAAACCTTGTCTCTACAAAAAAAGACACGCCTGTAACCCCAGCACTTTGGGAGGCCGAGGCGGGTAGATCACCTGAGGTCAGCAGTTCGAGACCAGCCTGGCCAACATGGTGAAACCCCGTCTCTTCTAAAAGTACAGAAAATTAGCCAGGTATGGTGGCGGGCGCCTGTAGTCCCAGCTACTCAGGAGGCTGAGGCAGGAGAATTGCTTGAACTTGGGAGGCGGAGGTTGCAGTGAGCTAAGATTGCACCACTGCACTCCAACCTGGGCGACACAGCAAGATTCTGTCGAAAAAGAAAAAAGAAAAAGAAAAGAAGGAAAAATGATGATTTCATGACTTGTTATCATGGCTGTACTTTTTATTTGCCTTTTTTGGTAGAATATGTGTATAAATTTATGGAGTACAAGTGTAATTTTGTTACATGCATTGATTGCATAGTGGTGATGTCAGGATGGCAAAACATTTTCTAATAGGCCTGTCAGCCACCTCTCTCAAGATTTGTAACTTTGACCAACTATCCATAATTAATTATGGTCCAGATGATTTTAGTCTTGTAACATTAGAGGTTAACGCACAGAAAACTATTAAGATGTGGTTTAGATTTGGGGGGAAGTTTGGTTTAGTAGATAACCCAAAAATTTTCAGTTTATTGCACAATAAGACATTAGCCAAAGTTGAATGTAACTTAGTAATGTCACTTTGGCTTTTTTCCCCCAACTGACTACATGAATCCCTGCTTTTCAAATGCTCTTTGAATCAGCATTCTTCTGTATCCGTTCTTTCATTGATTGGTTAAATAAAACTTTAACATGTGCTAACAGATGACTTTGCCTGAAATTTGGGCTCTTATAGACATCATAAAACCTTGAACCCCTCTCCCTCCAACCTCCCACCTATCCTCTGTGCTTCCATAGCACCCCGTACTTTTCCTATCAAAGCAGTATTCAAACTGCATAGGAATTGCCTATTAATTTATCTCCCTCCCTTACCAGACTGTGAGCATCTTGACAGAGATCTTTCCTTACTTGATTGTAGATCCCCAAGACCAACTGCAGTGTCTCAAATCATACACGATCAATCAGCGTTTGTAGAACAAATGATTGTTCTGTCATTGTTGCAAGGTGATGACCAATAATTAGATGAATAAATGAATCCAGAAAACCTGGTGTCTAGAATGCAGGGGAAATTATCACAATAGACATAATAGTTAAGAGAAAAAAATTAGCTGTTCCTCACTTTTAGGAAAGCCAATATATGAAATTCAAATTTAGGATACAAGAGTGCACATTCATTTTCCTAAAACTTCTTTGTTTCAAGGAATAATTCACTGGAGTTATATCCCCTTCTGTGTTTAAGTACCTCTTATTAACTACCTGACTGGGTTAGTTTTAGAATCTGCTGACAAATGAAGATCAGAAGTGAAAGTGTGAGTCAACGAGAAAACTATTTGATTTGTGCTTGTGCACCCAAGACAGCTTTCCAGGAATGTACTTGTTGTGTAAAGTGAACCAAGAGTAATCACATAATGAAGTAGTTTTGCTTACAGGATAATAGCTCTTTGACCTCTAAATGCCTTGGGAGGTGAGAATAACTGCTGTGTCTATGCTTCATCGTATCACCTAGAAGAACGCTTGCTATCTTACCTCACTTTCACCCTGTCCAGGCCCAAAGTGTTCTCCCATCCTTTCTCAAACGAGGACATACTGTTAATATTTAACTAGGCTACATGAATCAGAAGTTTAACAAAACGTCATTTGCTACTTTCATTTTAGCATATGTCTCGCTTAAGTCATTGAACGTGTTCTCCAAATATGGTGGATAAATGCAAGTTGCATTAACTGAACTAGGGTTTAAAAGTGTCTTAAGAAAGCTTTCTGACTAAATATAAAAGCAAATTACTTATTTCGTACCTCAGTGACTTTAATGCCTCACAAAGGCAGAGAGTGCATGTTGGACATCAATTTGTTACTTTGCCAAAGATTTAAGACTATATTTAGGCCAGCAGGCAAAGTCAGAACTCCCCTGGACATATCCTGCAGGGAGCAATGGGATGTGGCCCTTGAAATACTCCTAATGACCATCTTTTAATATACTGATTCTAAAATGATTAGAAAGGATTACACGAAAGGTCCCAGGCTGATGTCTTCTATTACACAAAATGTTCTTTCTTCAAAGGTTAGCATATTCTTGTTTCTAGGACAGTAGACATCAATATTTCTTGTCTGCCAACAAAATTGAAGGGTTAGAGACCCTGGGAAAAGTTGTCATGTAAATTGCCTCAATTAGTGTTATTTTAGTTATAAAGAAAAAATGTATTTGAAAAATTAAAACTCCAATATTTTGTTTTAATGGAGACAGTGTCTCTGTTGTCCAGGCTAGAGCACAGTGGCACAATCATAGCTCACTGCAGCCTTGACCTCCTGGGCTCAAGCAATCCTCCCACCTCAGCCTCCTGAGTAGCTGGGACTATAGGCATGTGTCAACCATGTCCGGCTAATTTTTTTTATTTTTTGTAGAAACCGGGTCTTGCTATGTTTCCCAGGCTGGTTTTGAATTCCTAGGCTCAAAGGATACTTCCACCTCAGCCTCCCCAAGTGCTGGAATTAAGGCATGAGTCACTGCATGCAGCCTAACTCCAATGTTTTTAAAAGTTGCTCTAAGCTGATGTCCTTCCCCAAATAATGACTTCTACCACCAAAATAGAAGAGTATTTCCTTCAGCCAATACATTTTCTGTCAAAAATAATTACACCAACCTTGAAAAGAAAAAAAAAAAATTCTGCTATTTGTCCAGAGTTATAGAAAAGGAGTGACACTCATTTTTGATATAGAGACCAACCTGCAAATCCATTTACTCAGGCTCCCTAGTGGGGAAAGCCTGTCTGATTAGCTTAATAACCATCTCTAATTTATCTATGAGCTCTATTCCAAAACTTATCTGTAAGTGAACTGTTTGAGTAGAACATATTTTCCCATAAAAACAAAGGGTGGTTTGAGTTTTTAGACCAGCTCCCAGAAACCTATGACCTCAACCATGGGACCACTAGCACTAGTCTGTATTCTGGATCCTAAGAGCAATAGGCTGCAGTGCAGGAGAGAAGAGGAAAAAGGTCTCCTTTCCCTTCCTTTCACAGAGCAATTTGGAAAAAAAAAAAATTCCCAAAAGGCCAAGCTGAGGTGTGGCACCCTCTGTTCTGCTAATATTCCTCTCCCAATGTCTTTAACCTCTCTCAAGTCCCTTAAAGCTACCACAACCCTGAACGTGTATTGGGGAAGAGGAGTATGGTAGGCTGAGCAACAGGTATTAGGGACTCAGCTATGATGGATTGTGTATAAGACATGGACACCAACTCTAGATAAACTGAGATACAGAACAAGGGCTCTGTTTATGGAACTTGGATGCACAGGTACAGTTAGCCATAAGAGGCAGAAGAAAAATCCTACCACCAAAATCTGCACCCAAAGTTGAAGCTGTACCAGCAGCAAGGCTAATCCTGAGCTGCTGAGACACCTGTATAGCACTTTTCGTACTCCTCCAGCCCAGGGACAGTATTGAACCCATGGTCTAAGTCTGGTGCTCAATTTAGAGGAGGTTAATGGTCCAGGTGAGATGAACTAAAGATCCATGAGGGCAATGAGTAAAGCAGGTAATAATGATGTTTATCTGATCAAAAAGATTTCTATTCATTTGGAGGAAATGACAAATTGTTCATTCTTTCAATAAATATTTATTGAATACCTACAATATGCCATGTACTATGTTAGAGGCTGGCATTACACAGTCCCTGCTCTCATGCAGCTTATATTCTAGATGAATGTGGGAAGAGTTCAGAGGGACCAAACAAATTCTCAGTGAAAATGAAAAAGAGGGAAAAGCACGACTGCTCCAAAGCCGCTACTGCTTAGTCTTCCAAACAAGCCACCTCATGTTTTGGAGATAACTGTAAAGTATGACCTAGTCAACTATTCAAGAGTCGAATAGTTAAATATCATTTGGGACACATTTCATCTACACTGAAACTGAGGTAAACCAAGCAAATACAAAACTCAGAAGTTTAACTTCACAAATCAGTCCAAGGTAAAACCAACTGGGCTAGGTCCTTTTTGGCAACTTTCCCACCTCTCCTTTCACCTTCGAGGAACCATCTGGGCTACCCATTGTGGCTCCCCTCCCAGGATCAGGCTTTGTCCTTTTCACTGACTTTTGCCTATGTACATTTACCTGCCCAACCTCCCAAGGCTTTCCTAGGAATAGGAAATAGGAGCATGATGGGGTATCATCAGAAATCATCCATATTTCAGTGCTAGTGTGAGAACTGATTGCCCCCTCACATAATACCTTACCTCAATGAATATGGAAATCTCCAGAAGTCTCTGTAAAGTGCTTAACTATGAGAATTTCTCATACCACAGCTAGCTAGTAGATGTTTTAGAGCTAAGGCCTTTAGAGGCCCACTCAAACCACACTTGTACAACAACCTGCACCTTACATGTGCATACATAAGCAGATCTAGAACCCAAAACCTTTGAAGAGTTGCTATCCCAATGAGTTCTCCATCTCCTAATTTTTAAAAACTGATATTTCTCAAGCTCCACATAAAAATGTGTGCCAGGCCTCATCTAAACACTTTGTATAAATGTCATTTAATCCTCAGGACAACCTTATAAAATGGTTATTAGCCTCATTTTATAAATGAAAAAACTGAGGCACAATCCATTTAAAAGAAGGCAGGAAAAGAAAAAAAAAAGAGAAGATGCAACAAACAGAAAATAGCAGGATGCCAAATGTAAACACAACAATATCGACAATTACATTAAATGTATGGTGTAAACTTTCAAACTAAAGGCAGAGATTGTCAAATTGGATTAAAAACCAAGAAACTCATTTTCAAGAAAAAGAATAGAAAATATACTATGCAAATACAAGAAAAAGAAATCTGGAGAGGTTATATTAATATCAAAGTAGAATTTAGAATAAGGAGTATTACTAGGGATAAAGAGGAATATTTCATTTTGATAAAGGGGTCAACTCACCTAGAGTATATAATCTTAAATGTGTATGTACTTAATAACAAAGTTTCAAAATACATGAAGCAAAGAAACGACAAAACCAAAAGAAGAAATAATACAAATCCACTATTGTATTTGCAGATTTCAACATGCTTTTCTTAGTAATTGACAGACCAAGCAGAAAATAAAATAGCAAGAATACAGAAGACTTGGAACACCACCAACCAACTTGACCTAATTGGCATTTATAGAATACTACATCCAACAACAACAAAATGCACATTCTTTTCAAGTGCATGTGGAATATTCACCATAGAAGACCAGCTACTAGACCATAAAACAAGTCCCAGTAAATTTGAGAGGATTTAAATAATTCACAGTATGTTCTTTGACCACATAAGACTAAATTAGATAACAACAGAAAGACATCTGGAAAATCTGCAAATACTTGAAAATCAAGCAACACACATGGGTCAAAGAAAAAGTAAACAGAAATTGGAAAACATTTTGAGCTGAATGAAAATTATAATGTCACACATCAAATTTGTGGGATCTAGTTGGAATAGTGATTAGAGGGAAATTTATAGCATTAAATTATTAAGCATTTATACATACCCCCCTTCACCATCAGTTTGTTTTGCAAGGAAAAACAAGGAATGAAGGACAAAATCCAGTCCTAAACACAAGTCCAATAATATAAAAGTGAACTGCTATAGATAAAGTTAAAGGAGGTGTAAGTGGTATCAAAAAACGTTCTGAACTTCAAACTGCTTATTTCAGTAGCAGATGCTTGCTGACAATATACAGCTAATCTAACAAGAGGTGAGATCCAGAAAGGTCAGTGAAGGAATGCTGGAAAAGTCAGGGGGTCCGTGAACAAGAGTAGCATGGGCTAGCAAAGTTGATAAACTCTGATACCAGGACAGAGGCTATTGCTATCGATTTTACAATATTCCTTTCTAGGCATGGGTTGTCTCTGGGACATAATATACTTATCACCTCCAGAAATAAGAAGTCTCTGAGTTCTGTCCAAAATTAAGAACAGAGATGTGGGGACTGTGTGATGGCTTAACTCTGTAATTCCCAAATGTTATCCCTACTTTGGAATCACCTGAGGAACTGTTTGTAAAAAATACTCCAAGCCACCACTCTAAGAAAATCTGATTCAATATACTTGATGTGGGGACCTCCAAAAGTTTCTCAATTCATTCTAATAATTCTCAATTTGGAAAGTACTGGTATAAATACTACCACTAATAACAACAACTGCTACTAGTTATTGAGTACCTGCCAGGTACTAGGTCCTGTTTTAGGTACTTGACACGTATTGTTAGATTTAACTCATTAGCAGAAGGGCATTGTGAAGATCAAGCGAGAAAGTGTAAGAAGCTTCAGTGGAGTTCATCCCCACTCAGAGGAATAGAAATGGACAAGGAAAGTCATCTTGACATAGAGACAACAACTTTTTAATTACCTGTAAAGATATGAGAAGTGTGATTAACACTGGTTAAAGCAATAAAAGACTGATGATGTCGGGGGTTTTTTTAAGACCAAAAAAGGGGGAAAATACTGAGACAGCATGGAAAAGTACCCAAAGAGGTAGAGACCATTTGTCTCTCAAATCTGATCAATTCCTGGGCTAGTATAACAAATTGGCTTCAAAGATTCTGCATAATACCGGAATTGTTCAGAATTCCAAATTCAACATTCACTCTCTGCCAGTGCCAACTTAAGAGTTAAACGAGACCCCAAAAGACCTATACCCTCTAGGTCTAAGTAGAAATCAACTGGCTTCCTTAAAGCCCAAATCCTTTATAAAATTTTCCTAGATTAACCTGTTGTGGACAAAAAAACTTCTCAAATCACACTTAGTCTGAGGTAATTCTTACTGAGTATTCACCAACTCTTAAAATGTACCACCTGGTCCCCAGCTGCACGTGGTATGGATACCTTACTCATTTTACATATTGTTTCTTGCTTAGCATGTTTGTCTGTCTTACTGATGTCTTGGATCAATTATTCCAGAAAGCAGAAAAGATGCTGTATAATAGTACCTAGCAATGGCATATCCAATTACAATTCAGAAGCGTTCTTTGATAATGACGATATATGCAATAGGAGATAAGTACTATTACATACCACATGAAATTAGGATCAAGAAAGCCTTGAACAAAGTACAGTATCATTCTGGTTAAAATATAAGAAAATTTTGTGAGGATAGAGGTAATAATAGCTGTCCATTGGTCTGATACTCGAGCCCAAGGACATCTAGCTGTCATCTAACAAAAATCAGAGGTCAGACTAAGCTAGAGGTTAAGTGCCAGGTCATTTTCTAGCTCCTAACCATGAAATGAAGGCTGTTTCTCATCTGCAATTATGTATTTCTCAAGCTTATGTGCCCTGTGCCCAATCAGAATCATCTCTGTTCCCTCTCCTTCCTCTGTTAACCACATCCATTTAGCAACACATCAAAGGAATTAAGCTTTTTAAGCCTGATCCATTTAGAAATGGCCATTCATTACAGCTTAAAACAGTACCTAAGAATCAGGAACAAAACCAGAATTTTTTACATTAAGGTTTATTTTCTCAGGTTGCCACACTTCCTTTAATCACTACTTCCAACATCCCTCCTCTTGTTCTTATGTCTACTTGTGTCTATAAATAGAAGAAAATTTGTGTTCGATTAGCATGAATTACCATCTTTTAAGCAGCTCCTTTTTTTATTCTCAGCTCTGGACCCAATAAAATCTCCTTGGCCCTGAAAGATAGTGTCTCTAGAAATGTTACTTCAATTTTTAAAACTTAAACATTTACGAGGTGGGCGGATCACTTGAGGTCAGGAGTTCAAGACCAGCCTGGCCAACATGGTGAAACTCCATCTCTACTGAAAATACAAAAATTAGCCATGCATGGTGGCACGTGCCTATAATTCCGGCTATTCGGGAGGCTGAGGCAAGAGAATCACTTGAGCACAGGAGGTGGAGGCTGCCATGAGCCAAGATCACACCACTGCACTCCAGCATGGGCAACAGTGAGACCCTGTCTCAAAAAAAATGAAAACAAACAACTTAAGCATTTAAACCACATTTCTGATAAGTAGTGAGATAGAACATTAAGCAGTTACAGTATTACAAGCTTCATCCTATCTAAGAGGCAGCCTTAGAGATAACCATCCATAAAAATGAAACAAAGGGCAGGCAAAGCTTTTACACTAAACAGGTCTTGTTCATATTACTTGTATCATGGGAACCAAACAACAGTTGCATGAGTTTCCTAATCTGTACAAACATAAAAAACAAGGCTATAATAAATCCCAGTGTACAAACCCTGTCTCAAATATTTAAAAATGTTTTCCTGGACTGAAACAAATCATCAGAGACCCGCATGCCTGGACCACATGTTCCAGTGTCATTGTAGAATAACCTTACTAGAATGAACTAAGGTGTTGGCCATCGGGTAATACTCAAGATCATTTACAAGACACATTCCTTTGTTTTATCCACTGAAAAGACATGACTGCTTTGTGAATGCAAAGAAGTTTCTTTCAGGCCTCGGTGCCAGGAAACATTCTTCTCCGCTGCAACTAAATTTATATTTGATGGACACTAGTTCCTATAACTAATCACATTACCTTCTCTTTGTGGCCTGCCAGTTTCTCCATGGCCCACTTATACATGACATTTTGGGGTTATAGCTTCAGTTAGGTTATTAATTTCACCCAGAAACAAATTTTCTCATTTAAAGATACTGCACTGTTTTTTTCATAAGTCATTTTTGGATCATAGTACAGTAGAAATAAATCAATCACATAATTGTCAAAAAAAAAAAAAGGCTACTAGGATGTCTGCCCATATTTGGCTAAAGTGCCTCCTTAAAAGAGGAAATGGTCCTATACCATGGACCAGTTACTTTCCAACAAATTGCAAATCACTTGTAGATTATTTGCCAAGGCAAGGAAGGCTGCTGCTCTAACTTTAGCCCCTACCATTTAATCCAAGGTAGATATACAGACAACTGTCTTCCACCTTCTCACCATCCCCCCAAAAATTCAGCGTTAGTTATAAAGGTCTCAGACACCTTTGGAACAAGACCCAGAAAAACAAACTTACCACCTTAGGCCTATTTTCTTGAGAATCTGGCAAAAGCTATAGACTCAGAAAAGTGTACATAACACAAACTTGTACCCAATTTCTGGGATTCTGGAAGGCCCGTAAATATCCCCCAAACTCATTCATGAGCCTTTAGTCAAGAACTCCTTTCTAGAAAATGGCAAGCCTAGATGCCACCCGCCAGAACGAGAGAGAGAGATCCTGCATATTACTTTCATGTAAAAGGTTCAAAGATGGGTTGGGAATCACAGACACATTACTCGATAATAAAATATTCATACTGTGATAACTGCCTCAAAATGTTCTGCTTCGTTCATCTTCACTCCATAGTCACTGTGTAATCAGTAGTAAATTCGGCCTCACCCCAGTATCCTTATCCAGGTTTATTCTTCCTCAGAGGACCTCCCTCCAAGTAACATGATTTGTTGTCTGCCTCCACTGACTAGAATGGAAGTTCCATGAGGACAGGGGTTTGTTTTGCTCATGGCTGCACCTCTGATACATAAGAGGCACTCATATATTTCAATAGGTTTTTGGGGAACAGGTGGTGTTTGGTTACATGAATAAGTTATTTAGTGGTGATTTCTGAGATTTTGCTGCACCCATCACCCAAGCAGTGTGCACTGTACCCAGTATGTGGTCTTTTATTCCTCACCCGTCTCCCACCCTCAAATATTTTTTAATGAATACCCTATAGGACTCTCTACTCTTTATAGAAGGGGTTGGCAAACTATGGCCTGCAGGCCAAATGTAGGCTTCCACTTGTTTTGTAAATAAACTTTTACTTAACTCAGCCATGCTTATTCACTTACATATTATTTATAACTGCATCAACACTACAGTGGCAGAGCTTAGTAGTTGCAATGGGAACCACATGACCTGCAAGGCCACAAATATTTACTATCTGGCCCTTTACAAAAAAAGTTTGCTGGCCCCCTATAGCATTCATTTGGTTCTTGTTTTCCAAACTAGATTGGAAGCACTCTCGAGACCGGTCTTATACTTCTTTGGACCTAGAACAGAGTAGATGCCCTAAAATAGCTAGCACTATACAAACAGATTTCCTACTTCCAATATATATTATTTTTACATAGTTAATCCAAAGATAGTATTTTCTATCATCAATGCATTTCTAGCAAGGCCAGAACTGATTACCTGTGTTTGATGATTTGGGGCAACAGGAAGAAGGCATATTGATGCTATCTAATTAGTAGTAAACTTTCTAGTTCAAAATCACAATCATGAAACCTTTAAAATATGAATGCATATTTAACAACTGGAAAGTTCTTCCTGATATCTTTCAGACAAATAATTTTGACATAAGCCATAGTTATTTTCTCAAAGTCAGAAGTCACTCTAACAAAACATCTATTTTTATGTCAGGCACATTATAAGCACTCAACAGTCACTGAATACATCACCCTCCCATAAATATTCTGCTCATCGATTTTTGCAAATTACAATTACCTGAAAAGGGTATCAAGATTTATACCCTTTTGCCAATTCATTTAAAATATGCTCAGCATTTCTCAGTTCTTTAAAAAAGTATATCCTTTTTGTCATTCTCTGAAAATTTTAATTTGCATAGGTATTGTTTCCAAGGAACTGAAGACTAAATGGACAAATCCAGGCATGATATCAGTCCACTGTTTACTCCAACTATAGAGGTAATCAAAGAGGACATTTTCCTATTATCAGATGATATGTCATTTGAAAATAATGTAGCCCATGGAATACGAACTGAGAAGGGCTAGGAACCTTAATGAATTATCTTTGCTCTGTCATTTTGAATAAGCAACAATATACACAATAATATACAACCATTTGAGAAAACTATTGTTTATTTAGAAAAAAGGTTACACTGGTAGAATTCGGTAGATAAAAAAATTCTCTTTTAAAAATGTCACTGTGAAACTTTTCCAGACGAAAGTTTAGCAATACAAAGCTCCTATAGCTGTAGAATTAAAACAATTATGTTTTGATCCCCCCGCCGCCAAGATTTGTCTAACATAATTACAAGAAAAAATGGCAAGGGACAAGTGAGCGCTGGTACCTTTTTCTTTTTTAAACACGTTTAATGTTGTACATGTACTATATAAAATGATTCCTAAGCATTTCATAAGACAATGCTCCCATTGCTTTTAGTGACTAATATTAAGAACAAGCCAAATAATAAATTAAAACTGAGTTTTAAAATGAGGTAAAATCAAAATGGTTCAACAATTGTTTATTTTCAGTTTCAAACAATAAAAAGGAAGCATTTCAGAATGGAAATAAAAACTGAACCCAGGCAATATTTAGTTAAACTAAAGTAAAACTCTGTACACAGGTAACCTTATGCAGCACATTGTGCTATAAGTATGGAACAGTTAACACTTTCAGCCATTACTGAAAATAAACATGTAGAAACTAAGCAACAAGTTAAAATACAGTAATGCACAACTTAACAATTTTAAGTTTTCCACATGGAGCAATAAAGCAGATAACTGAATAATTTAAGGAGATGCAAATGGCCCTCTTCATTCTTAATTCTTGGCAATTTACTCAGGAAAATAAATTTCTGGTCGCAGCTGAACAGTTCCACTCCAATCTCACCTGAAAGAAACAAAGTGATTATATTGATAGAGAAGAAGGAAGGAAGGAAAGGAGGGAGTAGGGGAGGGACGGTTAGTCAAAGGAGGTAGGAGAAAAGGAAGGGAGAAGGAGAGAAGGAGAATGAAAGGAGGGAGGGGAGAAGAAAGGAAGAAGAGAAGAAGGAAGGAAGAGGAAAAGGTAAGGAGGGAGGAAGGTTTAAGAAAGAAAGAAAAGTTAATGAGTTCCATCAGTAACAAAGACTTGAGTCCCCAGAAAAGGATGAAATATTTGTGTGTTTCTTTTCGTCCATTCTTAGAAACCATTAAAGATAAACACACTAATGATGACTTTAAAAAAAAAACTGAACATTGTGTGCATGTGGGAGAGAGTGGTGGGGGTAGGGAGAAAAAAATGGAGCAACAAGTAAAACTTTCCACAGGGGCAAGCAATAGCTTATCAAAAGTAAATAGAAAATGTAGCAAAGAAAAGTAACCTATTTTACATGGTCAACAAAAAAAGAAAAATGACATCACATTTTTCACAAGGACACAATTTTAATAGTAACTTATATTAAGATGCAGTGTCTGCTAAATTATAAAAATTGCTTTAAAAATATATTGACTTAATTATACTCATTTCCTTTCCTTTATGTATTGACATTTTTCAAATACTTCATATTGAAATAATTTCAAAACATGATTATTACAACATGTGGCAAATATCTTCACATCTGCCTTCATTCAAATTTTAAGCTAATGCTTAATGCATTAAACTTTATTGATGAAAATACTACATTCACATATTTCTTAAAACCAGGGCTAGAAGGGTCTTTAGAAAATAATCACACTTACATGAAATGCTGACAAATAATTTACATATCATTTCTACACAGCATTCTGTTCACACCATGTATAATCTTGACATTATCAATAACTGTGGATACATTTAATGTTGAACTTACAATTTAATACTTAAAAGCCATTGTTCCTGTCCATTAATTGCTGAATGGATAAATAAAATGTGGTACACACTCATACAATGAAACATCATTTAGCCATAAAAAGGAATGGAGTTGATACATGCCACAACACGGATGAGCCTTGAGAACATGATGCAAAGTGAAAGCCAAACACAAAAGGCCACAAATTATTGCATAATTCCATTTAAATGAAATGTCCAAAACAGGCAAAATCATAGAAACAGAAAGTACATTACTGATTTCCAGGGGCTGAGGAAGGGAAGAATTGGGAGTGACTGCTAATAGGCATGGAGTTTCTTTTTGGGGTGATAGAAATGTTCTGGAATTAGACAGCAGTGATGCTTGCACAACACAGCGGATATACTAAAAACCACTGAATTGTACACTTTAAAATGGCAAATCTGAGGCCGGGCGTGGTGGCTCACGCCTGTAATCCCAACACTTTGGGAGGCCAAGGTGGGTAGATCACCAGGTCAGAAGATTGAGACCATCCTGGCTAACATGGTGAAACCCCTATCTCTACTAAAAATACAAAAATTAGCCAGGCGTGATGGTGCACGCCTGTAGTCCCAGCTACTCAGGAGGCTGAGGAAGGAGAATTGCTTCAACCCAGGAAGGAGGCAGAGGTTGCAGTGAGCCGAGATCACGCCACTGTACTCCAGCCTGGGAGACAAGAGCGAGACTTGGTCTCAAAAAAAATAAAATAAAATAAAAGTAAAGTAAAAGGCAAATTTGAAGTTATATGAATTTTATCCCAATTGTTTAAATTGCAAAAAAAGTCAATGTTCCAATTAAGAGCATCATGGTACCACAGTGTGGTCATAACTAGGAGAATAAGAAATGGGCTCTCAATCATAAAGGTGTCACATTACAAGAATTACTTGGCAAGGAACATTCTGGTGACACATTTAAGGGCACATTAAAGGATAAAATTGCTGTTGCTGTTAAAATATGTCAAGAACATCTTCCCCAGGAACTGAAATTAAAATTTTTACTAGAAGCCAAAATCCTCAAGCAATATAATCATCCCAGTACTGTCAAACGTACAGGAGTTCGCACACAAAGACGGCCTATCTACATCATTAAGGAACTGGTTCCAGGAGGCGATTTCCTCTCCTTTCTGAAAAAGAAGAATGAACTAAAACTCAGTTAGTGAAATTTTCATTAGATGCTGATTCTGGATGGCGTATCTCGAGTAAAAAATGTATACACAGGGACCTTGCTGCAAGAAACTGCCTGGAGGTGAAAATAATGTTCTGAAAATCAGTGACTTTGGAATGTCTCGTCAAGAGGATGGTGGTGTGTATTCATCTTCTGACTTAAAGCAGATTCCCATTAAATGGACAGCACCAGAAGCTCTTAATTATGGGAGATATCGTTCTGAGAGTGACGCACGGAGCTTTGGCATCCTCCTCTGGGAGACTTTCAGCTTAGGGGGTCTGTCCATAGCCTGGAATGACAAATCAGCAAGCACAAGAGCAAGTGGAAAGAAGATACTGGATGTCAGTCTCTTGGCAGTGTCCAGAGAGTATTTTAACAAAATAATGCTGAGGTGTTAGGATTACAAACTTGAAAACCGCCCCCAACTTTACTGAACTTCAGAAAGAGCTAGCTGCCATCAAGAAGAAAGTTGCACAGTGATGAATCAGTGCCAAACTCAGCCTTCAGGACTCTTATTTTCAGCAAAGCCGTATTTCTCTTCTCATTAACATTTATACCACATTACCTGCAACATTCTCCCATTAACTATTTTTGAAAAATATGTGCTGCTTTAACCATTGTAAATAAGAAAGTATAAGTTCTAAATGTAAGGGATCACACAGATCTATCTTTTTCACATCTAGGACTGTTGCTGTTTCTCAAAAATTTTCTACTCCAGGCTCAGTTCATAGTCTGCTCTTCTCCATCACAGACACCTATTGGTGCTATAAGCTGTATTGGTAATATTTGTAGGGAACATCGCCAACAGAAGATGGCCTTCCTACTCTGCTGAGACAAGATTTTATCTGTGAACACCATTTTATATTGGTAATTATCTGGACCTCCTAAGTTGTCAGTTTTCTTTTTCTTTTTCTTATTCTTTTTGGCCAGAGATAGGTCCTGTTTTGTTAGTAAGACTGCCATTTCCCTATGTTTCACAATGCCATCCTATGCACAAAAATCCTCAAAGAGTTGAGGCAGCTGATTGCAACTGATGTTATAGAGAGCTGTGACAAGAAGAATCAAGTTTGAAAAGTACGGTGGTCTGGAGAAAGGAACAGCTAGGGTGGTCATCAAAGTAGAGAAGAAAAGGCAAACATAAAACCAGCCTTCTTAACAGAGGTATGCCTTTATAAAACACATACACGCTTTTTAATTTTATGATCAAATTCACCAAAAAGGTCCTAAGAAATATTTTAGTAGTTTATATAGATTCTTCATAAAAGAGTCCTCTGGATGGCAACCAAACAATTTTTAAGAGAAACTATAAAATACAAGCCCACCAAAATAATATATTATTTTTGGTTAAGTGTCTTCACTTCAAAGGAAGCATCCCAGAACTGCATTCCATGCATTTTTACTAGTGTCTGAAACTGTCAGAATTTCATTCTCATTCTCTCACTCTTTGCACATAAACCCCAGGTAGAAAGGCATATGCGGATGCACTTGACATTTAAAAAGTCAAACAAATATTGATAAGGAAGAAAAAAGTTATGAGGAGAAAGACATGGGGACAGCTATCCTAAATCCACTTTACTCCTTCATTTACCCTTATACTGCAACCTAGGAATTCTTATAGCAAACAGAGTTCCTGAGATGTTCCATGTGGATAAAATGTAAGAGTCAAGATGTGGATTCTGTTGAGCTGCATCTTAACTGCACCCAGGGATGCTTCTCAGGATAATTATGTGCGTAGGGGAAAGACACACTTAGAGCAAATGTTGCATGGAAGCCTTTTATAAGTGCTCATGCCTATGTCAAGATTTTTTAAAACAGCATATAAATGAATATTTGCTCTACTGTAAGTGGAACAGTAAGGAAACAGAAAATTTCTCCTGCCCTCTTCAACTGTTTGGTGCCTATGAATATCAGTGCACAAAACCTATACTCAGTATTTTTAAGTATAAAAGATGATAATGAAGAGAAAAATGATTTGTGTCTGTCATTTTCAAACTCCTAACAAGAGTCTAGTATACATGTAATGGTTATTACATACAGACCACAATGAGAGCATACTAAATCTGCCCTCAAAAAATGTGCTGCAGCAAATAAGCAAGCTCTTTTAATCAGTATAGGTTTCTCGGTTTCTCTCCTATAAAATGGTGTTTGGTGGCAAAAAAGTCAATGTTGCACTTATATAGAGATATTAAATGTTTCTCTGGCATCGATGTGAACATTGATGAGTTCCCTATCCCATACCCTATCCCAATACCTATCGTCAACATCTAGGAATAAGCCTCAAAATGGCAATGCTTATTTTAACAAGAAATCTTTGGGAGCTTAGGAGGTCAGTTTCAAAGTATGAGCTGAAGGGAAAACAACAATACAAAAAAAAGGCTTAGAGCTGGAATTACAAAATCAATTGTCTACAGAGGCCAAGAACATAATGAAAACAAAAGAAACAAGCTGAGTGGGGACTGACTGAGGTGAACTCTTTTTAAAAAGGCCCTTGCTCTATTCTAAATGGGGGGGCAGCACCTAGACAAGTCTAGCTGAAACCAGGATACAATGTTGCTATGCAGAAATCAGAACACAATGTTACCAGATGTTCCAGTCCTTCAAGAAAAACTGAAATTTGGATTTTGTCAATTCTGATTTTTAAAAACAAACAGATTTTTAAAATTTTGAAATATCATGTGAGGTTAAGAAGGTGCATTTGGCTGGTGGTGGTGGCTCACATCTGTAATCCCACCACTTTGAGAGGCAGAGGGCAGGAGGATTACTTGCGCCCATGAGTTCAATACCAGCCTGGGCAATATAGTGAGACCTCGTCTCTACAAAAAAATTTTAAAAAAACAGAGGCCTGGCGCAGTGGCTCACACCTGTTATCCCAGCATTTTGGGAGGCCAAGGAGAGCAGTTCACTTGAGGTCAGGAGTTTGAGACCAGCCTGGCCAATGTGATGAAACCCCGCCTATGCTGAAAATACAAAAAAATTAGCCAGGCACAGTGGCACATGCCAGCTACTTGGGAGACTAAGGCATGAGAATCGCTTGAAACCGGGGTGTAGAGGTTGCAGTGAGCCAAGATCGCACCACTGCGCTCCAGCATGGGCGACAGAGACTCTGTCTCAAAAATGAAATGAAATGCAATGAAATAATGAAATGCAATGAAATGAAATGAAAAATAAAATAAAATAAGAAAGTACATTTAACAAGCCACATTCTGCCCAAGGGCTGATAATTTGCAACCTAGGATTTAGAGGATAAAAATTAGGTTACACATGTAAGACTAGAAGGAAGGGACCTGCAAAATATATTTGGCCTTCTTGGAATGGAAGATGAGAATAGGAATGTAGTAGATTAAAAATACAGATTATGAATAAGTAGTGCTAACTGCTATGTTCTTTAAAATCAAAGTCCTACATCCAAAATAATAAAAAGCAAGGAGACTGAGCATCTCAAGGCCTGGGAGCAAATGTCAGCTTAGCATAGCATCTGGTTCACAAAAGGACTTTCAAAAGTTTGCTGAACTCAACATCCCTGAGTTGAGGATCACATATATCAAATTAAAATTGAGAAGCCAAAGGGTGGCGGTTCTCAGAGGATAATTTTATAAGCAGGAATTAAAAAAAAAAAAAAAAGTTACATTAGGAAGAAAGGTTAAAGGCAAAGGAACTAGTAATCTTCAAGAGACTAAATCAAGGAGAGGCAAGATGAATTTGGACAAAGACTTTAAGGAAACAGACAATGCAGAGAAGGAACAGAGTTTTGCAACCAAATATAGAAGACAAGAGAAGATGACAGAAGACTGGAAGGAATTTAATTATGGTCATATTTATATACTGTATCTTATTAATTCTTAAGAGACAGAGTCTTGCTCTGTCACCCACGCTGGAGTGCAGTGGCATAATCATGGCTTACTGCAGCCTTGAACTCCTATGCTCAGGAAATCCTCCAGCCTCAGACTCCCAAGGAGCTGCTACTACAGGTGCATGCTACCATGCCTAGCTAAGTTTTATTTATTTATTTATTTATTTGAAATGGGGTCTCGCTATGTTGCCCAGGCTGGTCTCAAAATCCAGGTGCATACTACCATGCTTAGCTAAGTTTTATTTATTTATTTATTTATTTATTAGAAATGGGGTCTCGCTATGTTGCCCAGGCTGATCTCAAACTCCTGGCCTCAAGCAATCCTCTTGCCTTAGCCTCCTACAGTGGGATTACAGGCATGAGCCACCATGCCTGGCCTTGTATCTTAATTCTAATATGACTGTTTTAATGTTTGTGAAAATCAGGATGATACTTACAAATTAGTGTGTTATTTCTCTACCAGCCCTCCTCAAAAAAACTGTTCTAAAAACAATAATGAAATCTTACAAGTAATGACATCTTTCAATCATGGAAATATGACATATGTAAGAGCTATCCTTTCTAAAGAATAGAAAATAAAAGGGGAGTAGGGGAGGGCAGCAGATTTCAAAGTAGCCTGTAAAGAGATGGTTCCAATCAGAAATGATAACATTCTAAAAGAAAAGGAAGAAAAACAGACCTGACCAACCCTGGAATGTATCCAAATAGAAGGTAGCAGTCAACAACCAGAAAAAGAAACTATCGGCCAGGCACGGCGGC